>NC_091511.1:0-327733 GCF_947461875.1 Haliaeetus albicilla
AAGGAGCCGGACGTTTGCCTTTTCGGAAAGAGGCTCTGCCGAGAGCGAACGCAGTGAGATGCTGAGTCTCTGGGAAAGCACAGATGCCCAGTGCTGTTGTGCCTGTGGATAGGGTGCACGGGGCCAGTGAAGACCAGCAAGAGCTTTCAGGGCTGGCCCCTTCCTTGTGGGAGAAGGAGCCGGACGTTTGCCTTTTCGGAAAGAGGCTCTGCCGAGAACGAGCACCGTGAGATGCTGAGTCTCTGGGAAAGCACAGATGCCCAGTGCTGTTGTGCCTATTCATAGGGTGCACGGGGCCAGTGAAGACCAGCAAGAGCTTTCAGGGCTGGCCCCTTCCTTGTGGGAGAAGGAGCCGGACGTTTGCCTTTTCGGAAAGAGGCACTGCCGAGAACGAGCGCCGTGAGATATGCCGTCTGCGGTTAAGCACAGATGCCCAGTGCTGTTGTGCCTGTGGATAGGGTGCACGGGGATAGTGAAGACCAGCAAGAGCTTTCAGGGCTGGCCCCTTCCTTGTGGGAGAAGGAGCCGGACGTTTGCCTTTTCGGAAAGAGGCTCTGCCGAGAACGAGCGCCGTGAGATGCTGAGTCTCTGGGAAAGCACAGATGCCCAGTGCTGTTGTGCCTGTGGGTAGGGTGCACGGGGCCAGTGAAGACCAGCAAGAGCTTTCAGGGCTGGCCCCTTCCTTGTGGGAGAAGGAGCCGGACGTTTGCCTTTTCGGAAAGAAGCTCTGCCGAGAACGAGCGCCGTGAGATATGCCGTCTGTGGTTAAGCACAGATGCCCAGTGCTGTTGTGCCTGTGGGTAGGGTGCACGGGGCCAGTGAAGACCAGCAAGAGCTTTCAGGGCTGGCCCCTTCCTTGTGGGAGAAGGAGCCGGACGTTTGCCTTTTCGGAAAGAGGCTCTGCCGAGAACGAGCGCCGTGAGATATGCCGTCTGTGGTTAAGCACAGATGCCCATTGCTGTTGTGCCTATTCATAGGGTGCACGGGGCCAGTGAAGACCAGCAAGAGCTTTCAGGGCTGGCCCCTTCCTTGTGGGAGAAGGAGCCGGACGTTTGCCTTTTCGGAAAGAGGCTCTGCCGAGAACGAGCGCCGTGAAATATGTCGTCTGTGGTTAAGCACAGATGCCCAGTGCTGTTGTGCCTGTGGGTAGGGTGCACGGGGCCAGTGAAGACCAGCAAGAGCTTTCAGGGCTGGCCCCTTCCTTGTGGGAGAAGGAGCCGGACGTTTGCCTTTTCGGAAAGAGGCTCTGGCGAGAGCGAACGCCGTGAGATATGCCGTCTGTGGTTAAGCACAGATGCCCAGTGCTGTTGTGCCTGTGGGTAGGGTGCACGGGGACAGTGAAGACCAGCAAGAGCTTTCAGGGCTGGCCCCTTCCTTGTGGGAGAAGGAGCCGGACGTTTGCCTTTTCGGAAAGAGACTCTGCCGAGAGCGAACGCAGTGAGATGCTGAGTCTCTGGATAGCACAGATGCCCAGTGCTGTTGTGCCTATTCATAGGGTGCACGGGGATAGTGAATACCAGCAAGAGCTTTCAGGGCTGGCCCCTTCCTTGTGGGAGAAGGAGCCAGACGTTTGCCTTTTCGGAAAGAGGCTCTGCCGAGAACGAACGCCGTGAGATATGCCATCTAAGGTTAAGCACAGGTGCCCAGTGCTGTTGTGCCTGTGGGTAAGGTGCACGCGGCCAGTGAAGACCAGCAAGAGCTTTCAGGGCTGGCCCCTTCCTTGTGGGAGAAGGAGCCGGACGTTTGCCTTTTCGGAAAGAGGCTCTGCCGAGAGCGAACGCCGTGAGATATGCCGTCTGTGGTTAAGCACAGATGCCCAGTGCTGTTGTGCCTATTCATAGGGTGCACGGGGCCAGTGAAGACCAGCAAGAGCTTTCAGGGCTGGCCCCTTCCTTGTGGGAGAAGGAGCCGGACGTTTGCCTTTTCGGAAAGAGGCTCTGCCGAGAACGAGCGCCGTGAGATATGCCGTCTGTGGTTAAGCACAGATGCCCAGTGCTGTTGTGCCTATTCATAGGGTGCACGGGGCCAGTGAAGACCAGCAAGAGCTTTCAGGGCTGGCCCCTTCCTTGTGGGAGAAGGAGCCGGACGTTTGCCTTTTCGGAAAGAGGCTCTGCCGAGAACGAGCGCCGTGAGATAGGCCGTCTGTGGTTAAGCACAGATGCCCAGTGCTGTTGTGCCTGTGGGTAGGGTGCACGGGGCCAGTGAAGACCAGCAAGAGCTTTCAGGGCTGGCCCCTTCCTTGTGGGAGAAGGAGCCGGACGTTTGCCTTTTCGGAAAGAGGCTCTGCCGAGAACGAGCGCAGTGAGATGCTCAGTCTCTGGGAAAGCACAGATGCCCAGTGCTGTTGTGCCTGTGGATAGGGTGCACGAGGATAGTGAAGACCAGCAAGAGCTTTCAGGGCTGGCCCCTTCCTTGTCGGGGAAGGAGCCGGACGTTTGCCTTTTCGGAAAGAGGCTCTGCCGAGAACGAGCGCCGTGAGATATGCCGTCTGTGGTTAAGCACAGATGCCCAGTGCTGTTGTGCCTGTGGGTAGGGTGCACGGGGACAGTGAAGACCAGCAAGAGCTTTCAGGGCTGGCCCCTTCCTTGTGGGAGAAGGAGCCGGACGTTTGCCTTTTCGGAAAGAGGCTCTGCCGAGAACGAGCGCCGTGAGATATGCCGTCTGTGGTTAAGCACAGATGCCCAGTGCTGTTGTGCCTGTGGGTAGGGTGCACGCGGCCAGTGAAGACCAGCAAGAGCTTTCAGGGCTGGCCCCTTCCTTGTGGGAGAAGGAGCCGGACGTTTGCCTTTTCGGAAAGAGGCTCTGCCGAGAACGAGCGCCGTGAGATATGCCGTCTGTGGTTAAGCACAGATGCCCAGTGCTGTTGTGCCTGTGGGTAGGGTGCACGGGGCCAGTGAAGACCAGCAAGAGCTTTCAGGGCTGGCCCCTTCCTTGTGGGAGAAGGAGCCGGACGTTTGCCTTTTCGGAAAGAGGCTCTGCCGAGAGCGAACGCAGTGAGATGCTGAGTCTCTGGGAAAGCACAGATGCCCAGTGCTGTTGTGCCTGTGGGTAGGGTGCACGGGGACAGTGAAGACCAGCAAGAGCTTTCAGGGCTGGCCCCTTCCTTGTGGGAGAAGGAGCCGGACGTTTGCCTTTTCGGAAAGAGGCTCTGCCGAGAACGAGCGCCGTGAGATATGCCGTCTGTGGTTAAGCACAGATGCCCAGTGCTGTTGTGCCTGTGGGTAGGGTGCACGGGGCCAGTGAAGACCAGCAAGAGCTTTCAGGGCTGGCCCCTTCCTTGTGGGAGAAGGAGCCGGACGTTTGCCTTTTCGGAAAGAGGCTCTGCCGAGAACGAGCGCCGTGAGATATGCCGTCTGTGGTTAAGCACAGATGCCCAGTGATGTTGTGCCTGTGGGTAGGGTGCACGGGGCCAGTGAAGACCAGCAAGAGCTTTCAGGGCTGGCCCCTTCCATGTGGCAGAAGGAGCCGGACGTTTGCCTTTTCGGAAAGAGGCTCTGCCGAGAACGAGCGCCGTGAGATGCTGAGTCTCTGGGAAAGCACAGATGCCCAGTGCTGTTGTGCCTGTGGGTAGGGTGCACGGGGCCAGTGAAGACCAGCAAGAGCTTTCAGGGCTGGCCCCTTCCTTGTGGGAGAAGGAGCCAGACGTTTGCCTTTTCGGAAAGAGGCTCTGCCGAGAGCGAACGCCGTGAGATATGCCGTCTGTGGTTAAGCACAGATGTCCAGTGCAGTTGTGCCTATTCATAGGGTGCACGGGGCCAGTGAAGACCAGCAAGAGCTTTCAGGGCTGGCCCCTTCCTTGTGGGAGAAGGAGCCGGACGTTTGCCTTTTCGGAAAGAGGCTCTGCCGAGAACGAGCGCCGTGAGATATGCCGTCTGTGGTTAAGCACAGATGCCCAGTGCTGTTGTGCCTGTGGGTAGGGTGCACGGGGCCAGTGAAGACCAGCAAGAGCTTTCAGGGCTGGCCCCTTCCTTGTGGGAGAAGGAGCCGGACGTTTGCCTTTTCGGAAAGAGGCTCTGCCGAGAACGAGCGCCGTGAGATATGCCGTCTGCGGTTAAGCACAGATGCCCAGTGCTGTTGTGCCTGTGGGTAGGGTGCACGGGGCCAGTGAAGACCAGCAAGAGCTTTCAGGGCTGGCCCCTTCCTTGTGGGAGAAGGAGCCGGACGTTTGCCTTTTCGGAAAGAGGCTCTACTGAGAGCGAACGCAGTGAGATGCTGAGCCTCTGAAAAAGGCACAGATGCCCAGTGCTGTTGTGCCTGTGGATAGGGTGCACGGGGACAGTGAAGACCAGCAAGAGCTTTCAGGGCTGGCCCCTTCCTTGTGGGAGAAGGAGCCGGACGTTTGCCTTTTCGGAAAGAGGCTCTGCCGAGAACGAGCGCCGTGAGATATGCCGTCTGTGGTTAAGCACAGATGCCCAGTGCTGTTGTGCCTTTGAGTAGGGTGCACGGGGACAGTGAAGACCAGCAAGAGCTTTCAGGGCTGGCCCCTTCCTTGTGGGAGAAGGAGCCGGACGTTTGCCTTTTCGGAAAGAGGCTCTGCCGAGAGCGAGCGCCGTGAGATGCTGAGTCTCTGGGAAAGCACAGATGCCCAGTGCTGTTGTGCCTGTGGGTAGGGTGCACGGGGCCAGTGAAGACCAGCAAGAGCTTTCAGGGCTGGCCCCTTCCTTGTGGGAGAAGGAGCCGGACGTTTGCCTTTTCGGAAAGAGGCTCTGCCGAGAGCGAACGCCGTGAGATATGCCATCTGTGGTTAAGCACAGATGTCCAGTGCTGTTGTGCCTATTCATAGGGTGCACGGGGCCAGTGAAGACCAGCAAGAGCTTTCAGGGCTGGCCCCTTCCTTGTGGGAGAAGGAGCCAGACGTTTGCCTTTTCGGAAAGAGGCTCTGCCGAGAACGAGCGCCGTGAGATATGCCGTCTGCGGTTAAGCACAGATGCCCAGTGCTGTTGTGCCTGTGGGTAGGGTGCACGGGGCCAGTGAAGACCAGCAAGAGCTTTCAGGGCTGGCCCCTTCCTTGTGGGAGAAGGAGCCGGACGTTTGCCTTTTCGGAAAGAGGCTCTGCTGAGAGTGAACGCAGTGAGATGCTGAGCCTCTGCAAAAAGGCACAGATGCCCAGTGCTGTTGTGCCTGTGGATAGGGTGCACGGGGACAGTGAAGACCAGCAAGAGCTTTCAGGGCTGGCCCCTTCCTTGTGGGAGAAGGAGCCGGACGTTTGCCTTTTCAGGAAGAGGCTCTGCCGAGAACGAGCGCCGTGAGATATGCCGTCTGTGGTTAAGCACAGATGCCCAGAGCTGCTGTGCCTGTGGATAGGGTGCACGGGGCCAGTGAAGACCAGCAAGAGCTTTCAGGGCTGGCCCCTTCCTTGTGGGAGAAGGAGCCGGACGTTTGCCTTTTCGGAAAGAGGCTCTGCCGAGAACGAGCGCCGTGAGATATGCCGTCTGTGGTTAAGCACAGATGCCCAGTGCTGTTGTGCCTGTGGGTAGGGTGCACGCGGCCAGTGAAGACCAGCAAGAGCTTTCAGGGCTGGCCCCTTCCTTGTGGGAGAAGGAGCCGGACGTTTGCCTTTTCGGAAAGAGGCTCTGCCGAGAACGAGCGCCGTGAGATATGCCGTCTGTGGTTAAGCACAGATGCCCAGTGCTGTTGTGCCTGTGGGTAGGGTGCACGGGGCCAGTGAAGACCAGCAAGAGCTTTCAGGGCTGGCCCCTTCCTTGTGGGAGAAGGAGCCGGACGTTTGCCTTTTCGGAAAGAGGCTCTGCCGAGAGCGAACGCAGTGAGATGCTGAGTCTCTGGGAAAGCACAGATGCCCAGTGCTGTTGTGCCTGTGGATAGGGTGCACGGGGACAGTGAAGACCAGCAAGAGCTTTCAGGGCTGGCCCCTTCCTTGTGGGAGAAGGAGCCGGACGTTTGCCTTTTCGGAAAGAGGCTCTGCCGAGAACGAGCGCCGTGAGATATGCCGTCTGTGGTTAAGCACAGATGCCCAGTGCTGTTGTGCCTGTGGGTAGGGTGCACGGGGCCAGTGAAGACCAGCAAGAGCTTTCAGGGCTGGCCCCTTCCTTGTGGGAGAAGGAGCCGGACGTTTGCCTTTTCGGAAAGAGGCTCTGCCGAGAACGAGCGCCGTGAGATATGCCGTCTGTGGTTAAGCACAGATGCCCAGTGATGTTGTGCCTGTGGGTAGGGTGCACGGGGCCAGTGAAGACCAGCAAGAGCTTTCAGGGCTGGCCCCTTCCATGTGGCAGAAGGAGCCGGACGTTTGCCTTTTCGGAAAGAGGCTCTGCCGAGAACGAGCGCCGTGAGATGCTGAGTCTCTGGGAAAGCACAGATGCCCAGTGCTGTTGTGCCTGTGGGTAGGGTGCACGGGGCCAGTGAAGACCAGCAAGAGCTTTCAGGGCTGGCCCCTTCCTTGTGGGAGAAGGAGCCAGACGTTTGCCTTTTCGGAAAGAGGCTCTGCCGAGAGCGAACGCCGTGAGATATGCCGTCTGTGGTTAAGCACAGATGTCCAGTGCAGTTGTGCCTATTCATAGGGTGCACGGGGCCAGTGAAGACCAGCAAGAGCTTTCAGGGCTGGCCCCTTCCTTGTGGGAGAAGGAGCCGGACGTTTGCCTTTTCGGAAAGAGGCTCTGCCGAGAACGAGCGCCGTGAGATATGCCGTCTGTGGTTAAGCACAGATGCCCAGTGCTGTTGTGCCTGTGGGTAGGGTGCACGGGGCCAGTGAAGACCAGCAAGAGCTTTCAGGGCTGGCCCCTTCCTTGTGGGAGAAGGAGCCGGACGTTTGCCTTTTCGGAAAGAGGCTCTGCCGAGAACGAGCGCCGTGAGATATGCCGTCTGCGGTTAAGCACAGATGCCCAGTGCTGTTGTGCCTGTGGGTAGGGTGCACGGGGCCAGTGAAGACCAGCAAGAGCTTTCAGGGCTGGCCCCTTCCTTGTGGGAGAAGGAGCCGGACGTTTGCCTTTTCGGAAAGAGGCTCTGCCGAGAGCGAACGCAGTGAGATGCTGAGCCTCTGAAAAAGGCACAGATGCCCAGTGCTGTTGTGCCTGTGGATAGGGTGCACGGGGACAGTGAAGACCAGCAAGAGCTTTCAGGGCTGGCCCCTTCCTTGTGGGAGAAGGAGCCGGACGTTTGCCTTTTCGGAAAGAGGCTCTGCCGAGAACGAGCGCCGTGAGATATGCCGTCTGTGGTTAAGCACAGATGCCCAGTGCTGTTGTGCCTGTGGGTAGGGTGCACGGGGACAGTGAAGACCAGCAAGAGCTTTCAGGGCTGGCCCCTTCCTTGTGGGAGAAGGAGCCGGACGTTTGCCTTTTCGGAAAGAGGCTCTGCTGAGAACGAGCGCCGTGAGATGCTGAGTCTCTGGGAAAGCACAGATGCCCAGTGCTGTTGTGCCTGTGGGTAGGGTGCACGGGGCCAGTGAAGACCAGCAAGAGCTTTCAGGGCTGGCCCCTTCCTTGTGGGAGAAGGAGCCGGACGTTTGCCTTTTCGGAAAGAGGCTCTGCCGAGAGCGAACGCCGTGAGATATGCCGTCTGTGGTTAAGCACAGATGTCCAGTGCTGTTGTGCCTATTCATAGGGTGCACGGGGCCAGTGAAGACCAGCAAGAGCTTTCAGGGCTGGCCCCTTCCTTGTGGGAGAAGGAGCCAGACGTTTGCCTTTTCGGAAAGAGGCTCTGCCGAGAACGAGCGCCGTGAGATATGCCGTCTGCGGTTAAGCACAGATGCCCAGTGCTGTTGTGCCTGTGGGTAGGGTGCACGGGGCCAGTGAAGACCAGCAAGAGCTTTCAGGGCTGGCCCCTTCCTTGTGGGAGAAGGAGCCGGACGTTTGCCTTTTCGGAAAGAGGCTCTGCTGAGAGTGAACGCAGTGAGATGCTGAGCCTCTGCAAAAAGGCACAGATGCCCAGTGCTGTTGTGCCTGTGGATAGGGTGCACGGGGACAGTGAAGACCAGCAAGAGCTTTCAGGGCTGGCCCCTTCCTTGTGGGAGAAGGAGCCGGACGTTTGCCTTTTCAGGAAGAGGCTCTGCCGAGAACGAGCGCCGTGAGATATGCCGTCTGTGGTTAAGCACAGATGCCCAGAGCTGCTGTGCCTGTGGATAGGGTGCACGGGGCCAGTGAAGACCAGCAAGAGCTTTCAGGGCTGGCCCCTTCCTTGTGGGAGAAGGAGCCGGACGTTTGCCTTTTCGGAAAGAGGCTCTGCCGAGAACGAGCGCCGTGAGATATGCCGTCTGTGGTTAAGCACAGATGCCCAGTGCTGTTGTGCCTGTGGGTAGGGTGCACGGGGCCAGTGAAGACCAGCAAGAGCTTTCAGGGCTGGCCCCTTCCTTGTGGGAGAAGGAGCCGGACGTTTGCCTTTTCGGAAAGAGGCTCTGCCGAGAACGAGCGCCGTGAGATATGCCGTCTGCGGTTAAGCACAGATGCCCAGTGCTGTTGTGCCTGTGGGTAGGGTGCACGGGGCCAGTGAAGACCAGCAAGAGCTTTCAGGGCTGGCCCCTTCCTTGTGGGAGAAGGAGCCGGACGTTTGCCTTTTCGGAAAGAGGCTCTGCCGAGAGCGAACGCAGTGAGATGCTGAGTCTCTGGGAAAGCACAGATGCCCAGTGCTGTTGTGCCTGTGGGTAGGGTGTTTGGGGATGGTTAAGACCAGCAAGAGCTTTCAGGGCTGGCCCCTTCCTTGTGGGAGAAGGAGCCGGACGTTTGCCTTTTCGGAAAGAGGCTCTGCCGAGAACGAGCGCCGTGAGATATGCCGTCTGTGGTTAAGCACAGATGCCCAGTGCTGTTGTGCCTGTGGGTAGGGTGCACGGGGCCAGTGAAGACCAGCAAGAGCTTTCAGGGCTGGCCCCTTCCTTGTGGGAGAAGGAGCCGGACGTTTGCCTTTTCGGAAAGAGGCTCTGCCGAGAACGAGCGTCGTGAGATGCTGAGTCTCTGGGAAAGCACAGATGTCCAGTGCTGTTGTGCCTGTGGGTAGGGTGCACGGGGCCAGTGAAGACCAGCAAGAGCTTTCAGGGCTGGCCCCTTCCTTGTGGGAGAAGGAGCCGGACGTTTGCCTTTTCGGAAAGAGGCTCTGCCGAGAGCGAACGCAGTGAGATGCTGAGTCTCTGGGAAAGCACAGATGCCCAGTGCTGTTGTGCCTGTGGGTAGGGTGCACGGGGACGGTGAAGACCAGCAAGAGCTTTCAGGGCTGGCCCCTTCCTTGTGGGAGAAGGAGCCGGACGTTTGCCTTTTCGGAAAGAGGCTCTGCCGAGAACGAGCGCCGTGAGATATGCCGTCTGTGGTTAAGCACAGATGCCCAGTGCTGTTGTGCCTGTGGGTAGGGTGCACGGGGCCAGTGAAGACCAGCAAGAGCTTTCAGGGCTGGCCCCTTCCTTGTGGGAGAAGGAGCCGGACGTTTGCCTTTTCGGAAAGAGGCTCTGCCGAGAGCGAACGCAGTGAGATGCTGAGTCTCTGGGAAAGCACAGATGCCCAGTGCTGTTGTGCCTGTGGATAGGGTGCACGGGGCCAGTGAAGACCAGCAAGAGCTTTCAGGGCTGGCCCCTTCCTTGTGGGAGAAGGAGCCGGACGTTTGCCTTTTCGGAAAGAGGCTCTGCCGAGAACGAGCGCCATGAGATGCTGAGTCTATGGGAAAGCACAGATGCCCATTGTTGTTGATACTGTGGATAGGGTGCACGGGGCCAATGAAGACCAGCAAGAGCTTTCAGGGCTGGCCCCTTCCTTGTGGGAGAAGGAGCCGGACGTTTGCCTTTTCAGGAAGAGGCTCTGCCGAGAACGAGCGCCGTGAGATATGCCGTCTGTGGTTAAGCACAGATGCCCAGAGCTGCTGTGCCTGTGGATAGGGTGCACGGGGACAGTGAAGACCAGCAAGAGCTTTCAGGGCTGGCCCCTTCCTTGTGGGAGAAGGAGCCGGACGTTTGCCTTTTCAGGAAGAGGCTCTGCCGAGAACGAGCGCCGTGAGATATGCCGTCTGTGGTTAAGCACAGATGCCCAGAGCTGCTGTGCCTGTGGATAGGGTGCACGGGGCCAGTGAAGACCAGCAAGAGCTTTCAGGGCTGGCCCCTTCCTTGTGGGAGAAGGAGCCGGACGTTTGCCTTTTCGGAAAGAGGCTCTGCCGAGAACGAGCGCCGTGAGATATGCCGTCTGTGGTTAAGCACAGATGCCCAGTGCTGTTGTGCCTGTGGGTAGGGTGCACGGGGCCAGTGAAGACCAGCAAGAGCTTTCAGGGCTGGCCCCTTCCTTGTGGGAGAAGGAGCCGGACGTTTGCCTTTTCGGAAAGAGGCTCTGCCGAGAACGAGCGCCGTGAGATATGCCGTCTGCGGTTAAGCACAGATGCCCAGTGCTGTTGTGCCTGTGGGTAGGGTGCACGGGGCCAGTGAAGACCAGCAAGAGCTTTCAGGGCTGGCCCCTTCCTTGTGGGAGAAGGAGCCGGACGTTTGCCTTTTCGGAAAGAGGCTCTGCCGAGAGCGAACGCAGTGAGATGCTGAGTCTCTGGGAAAGCACAGATGCCCAGTGCTGTTGTGCCTGTGGGTAGGGTGTTTGGGGATGGTTAAGACCAGCAAGAGCTTTCAGGGCTGGCCCCTTCCTTGTGGGAGAAGGAGCCGGACGTTTGCCTTTTCGGAAAGAGGCTCTGCCGAGAACGAGCGCCGTGAGATGCTGAGTCTCTGGGAAAGCACAGATGCCCAGTGCTGTTGTGCCTGTGGGTAGGGTGCACGGGGCCAGTGAAGACCAGCAAGAGCTTTCAGGGCTGGCCCCTTCCTTGTGGGAGAAGGAGCCAGACGTTTGCCTTTTCGGAAAGAGGCTCTGCCGAGAACGAGCGCCGTGAGATATGCCGTCTGTGGTTAAGCACAGATGCCCAGTGCTGTTGTGCCTGTGGGTAGGGTGCACGGGGCCAGTGAAGACCAGCAAGAGCTTTCAGGGCTGGCCCCTTCCTTGTGGGAGAAGGAGCCGGACGTTTGCCTTTTCGGAAAGAGGCTCTGCCGAGAGCGAACGCAGTGAGATGCTGAGTCTCTGGGAAAGCACAGATGCCCAGTGCTGTTGTGCCTGTGGGTAGGGTGCACGGGGCCAGTGAAGACCAGCAAGAGCTTTCAGGGCTGGCCCCTTCCTTGTGGGAGAAGGAGCCGGACGTTTGCCTTTTCGGAAAGAGGCTCTGCCGAGAACGAGCGCCGTGAGATATGCCGTCTGTGGTTAAGCACAGATGCCCAGTGCTGTTGTGCCTGTGGGTAGGGTGCACGGGGCCAGTGAAGACCAGCAAGAGCTTTCAGGGCTGGCCCCTTCCTTGTGGGAGAAGGAGCCAGACGTTTGCCTTTTCGGAAAGAGGCTCTGCCGAGAACGAGCGCCGTGAGATGCTGAGTCTCTGGGAAAGCACAGATGCCCAGTGCTGTTGTGCCTGTGGGTAGGGTGCACGGGGACGGTTAAGACCAGCAAGAGCTTTCAGGGCTGGCCCCTTCCTTGTGGGAGAAGGAGCCGGACGTTTGCCTTTTCGGAAAGAGGCTCTGCCGAGAACGAGCGCCATGAGATGCTGAGTCTCTGGGAAAGCACAGATGCCCATTGTTGTTGATACTGTGGGTAGGGTGCACGGGGCCAATGAAGACCAGAAAGAGCTTTCAGGGCTGGCCCCTTCCTTGTGGGAGAAGGAGCCGGACGTTTGCCTTTTCGGAAAGAGGCTCTGCCGAGAGCGAACGCAGTGAGATGCTGAGTCTCTGGGAAAGCACAGATGCCCAGTGCTGTTGTGCCTGTGGATAGGGTGCACGGGGACAGTGAAGACCAGCAAGAGCTTTCAGGGCTGGCCCCTTCCTTGTGGGCGAAGGAGCCGGACGTTTGCCTTTTCGGAAAGAGGCTCTGCCGAGAACGAGCGCCGTGAGATATGCCGTCTGTGGTTAAGGACAGATGCCCAGTGCTGTTGTGCCTGTGGGTAGGGTGCACGGGGCCAGTGAAGACCAGCAAGAGCTTTCAGGGCTGGCCCCTTCCTTGTGGGAGAAGGAGCCGGACGTTTGCCTTTTCAGAAAGAGGCTCTGCCGAGAACGAGCGCCGTGAGATATGCCGTCTGTGGTTAAGCACAGATGCCCAGTGCTGTTGTGCCTGTGGGTAGGGTGCACGGGGCCAGTGAAGACCAGCAAGAGCTTTCAGGGCTGGCCCCTTCCTTGTGGGAGAAGGAGCCGGACGTTTGCCTTTTCGGAAAGAGGCTCTGCCGAGAACGAGCGCCGTGAGATGCTGAGTCTCTGGGAAAGCACAGATGCCCAGTGCTGTTGTGCCTATTCATAGGGTGCACGGGGATAGTGAAGACCAGCAAGAGCTTTCAGGGCTGGCCCCTTCCTTGTGGGAGAAGGAGCCGGACGTTTGCCTTTTCGGAAAGAGGCTCTGCCGAGAACGAGCGCCGTGAGATATGCCGTCTGTGGTTAAGCACAGATGCCCAGTGCTGTTGTGCCTGTGGGTAGGGTGCACGGGGCCAGTGAAGACCAGCAAGAGCTTTCAGGGCTGGCCCCTTCCTTGTGGGAGAAGGAGCCGGACGTTTGCCTTTTCGGAAAGAGGCTCTGCCGAGAGCGAACGCAGTGAGATGCTGAGTCTCTGGGAAAGCACAGATGCCCAGTGCTGTTGTGCCTGTGGGTAGGGTGCACGGGGCCAGTGAAGACCAGCAAGAGCTTTCAGGGCTGGCCCCTTCCTTGTGGGAGAAGGAGCCGGACGTTTGCCTTTTCGGAAAGAGGCTCTGCCGAGAACGAGCGCCGTGAGATATGCCGTCTGTGGTTAAGCACAGATGCCCAGTGCTGTTGTGCCTGTGGGTAGGGTGCACGGGGCCAGTGAAGACCAGCAAGAGCTTTCAGGGCTGGCCCCTTCCTTGTGGGAGAAGGAGCCAGACGTTTGCCTTTTCGGAAAGAGGCTCTGCCGAGAACGAGCGCCGTGAGATGCTGAGTCTCTGGGAAAGCACAGATGCCCAGTGCTGTTGTGCCTGTGGGTAGGGTGCACGGGGACGGTTAAGACCAGCAAGAGCTTTCAGGGCTGGCCCCTTCCTTGTGGGAGAAGGAGCCGGACGTTTGCCTTTTCGGAAAGAGGCTCTGCCGAGAACGAGCGCCATGAGATGCTGAGTCTCTGGGAAAGCACAGATGCCCATTGTTGTTGATACTGTGGGTAGGGTGCACGGGGCCAATGAAGACCAGAAAGAGCTTTCAGGGCTGGCCCCTTCCTTGTGGGAGAAGGAGCCGGACGTTTGCCTTTTCGGAAAGAGGCTCTGCCGAGAGCGAACGCAGTGAGATGCTGAGTCTCTGGGAAAGCACAGATGCCCAGTGCTGTTGTGCCTGTGGATAGGGTGCACGGGGACAGTGAAGACCAGCAAGAGCTTTCAGGGCTGGCCCCTTCCTTGTGGGCGAAGGAGCCGGACGTTTGCCTTTTCGGAAAGAGGCTCTGCCGAGAACGAGCGCCGTGAGATATGCCGTCTGTGGTTAAGGACAGATGCCCAGTGCTGTTGTGCCTGTGGGTAGGGTGCACGGGGCCAGTGAAGACCAGCAAGAGCTTTCAGGGCTGGCCCCTTCCTTGTGGGAGAAGGAGCCGGACGTTTGCCTTTTCGGAAAGAGGCTCTGCCGAGAACGAGCGCCGTGAGATATGCCGTCTGTGGTTAAGCACAGATGCCCAGTGCTGTTGTGCCTGTGGGTAGGGTGCACGGGGCCAGTGAAGACCAGCAAGAGCTTTCAGGGCTGGCCCCTTCCTTGTGGGAGAAGGAGCCGGACGTTTGCCTTTTCGGAAAGAGGCTCTGCCGAGAACGAGCGCCGTGAGATGCTGAGTCTCTGGGAAAGCACAGATGCCCAGTGCTGTTGTGCCTATTCATAGGGTGCACGGGGATAGTGAAGACCAGCAAGAGCTTTCAGGGCTGGCCCCTTCCTTGTGGGAGAAGGAGCCGGACGTTTGCCTTTTCGGAAAGAGGCTCTGCCGAGAACGAGCACCGTGAGATGCTGAGTCTCTGGGAAAGCACAGATGCCCAGTGCTGTTGTGCCTATTCATAGGGTGCACGGGGCCAGTGAAGACCAGCAAGAGCTTTCAGGGCTGGCCCCTTCCTTGTGGGAGAAGGAGCCGGACGTTTGCCTTTTCGGAAAGAGGCTCTGCCGAGAGCGAACGCCGTGAGATATGCCGTCTGTGGTTAAGCACAGATGCCCAGTGCTGTTGTGCCTATTCATAGGGTGCACGGGGACAGTGAAGACCAGCAAGAGCTTTCAGGGCTGGCCCCTTCCTTGTGGGAGAAGGAGCCGGACGTTTGCCTTTTCGGAAAGAGGCTCTGCTGAGAGCGAACGCAGTGAGATGCTCAGCCTCTGAAAAAGGCACAGATGCCCAGTGCTGTTGTGCCTGTGGATAGGGTGCACGGGGCCAGTGAAGACCAGCAAGAGCTTTCAGGGCTGGCCCCTTCCTTGTGGGAGAAGGAGCCGGACGTTTGCCTTTTCGGAAAGAGGCTCTGCCGAGAACGAGCGCCGTGAGATATGCCGTCTGTGGTTAAGCACAGATGCCCAGTGCTGTTGTGCCTTTGAGTAGGGTGCACGGGGCCAGTGAAGACCAGCAAGAGCTTTCAGGGCTGGCCCCTTCCTTGTGGGAGAAGGAGCCGGACGTTTGCCTTTTCGGAAAGAGGCTCTGCTGAGAGCGAACGCAGTGAGATGCTGAGCCTCTGAAAAAGGCACAGATGCCCAGTGCTGTTGTGCCTGTGGGTAGGGTGCACGGGGACAGTGAAGACCAGCAAGAGCTTTCAGGGCTGGCCCCTTCCTTGTGGGAGAAGGAGCCGGACGTTTGCCTTTTCGGAAAGAGGCTCTGCCGAGAACGAGCGCCGTGAGATATGCCGTCTGTGGTTAAGCACAGATGCCCAGTGCTGCTGTGCCTGTGGATAGGGTGCACGGGGACAGTGAAGACCAGCAAGAGCTTTCAGGGCTGGCCCCTTCCTTGTGGGAGAAGGAGCCGGACGTTTGCCTTTTCGGAAAGAGGCTCTGCCGTGAACGAGCGCCGTGAGATATGCCGTCTGTGGTTAAGCACAGATGCCCAGTGCTGTTGTGCCTATTCATAGGGTGCACGGGGCCAGTGAAGACCAGCAAGAGCTTTCAGGGCTGGCCCCTTCCTTGTGGGAGAAGGAGCCAGACGTTTGCCTTTTCGGAAAGAGGCTCTGCCGAGAACGAGCGCCGTGAGATGCTGAGTCTCTGGGAAAGCACAGATGCCCAGTGCTGTTGTGCCTGTGGGTAGGGTGCACGGGGACGGTTAAGACCAGCAAGAGCTTTCAGGGCTGGCCCCTTCCTTGTGGGAGAAGGAGCCGGACGTTTGCCTTTTCGGAAAGAGGCTCTGCCGAGAACGAGCGCCATGAGATGCTGAGTCTCTGGGAAAGCACAGATGCCCATTGTTGTTGATACTGTGGATAGGGTGCACGGGGCCAATGAAGACCAGCAAGAGCTTTCAGGGCTGGCCCCTTCCTTGTGGGAGAAGGAGCCGGACGTTTGCCTTTTCGGAAAGAGGCTCTGCCGAGAACGAGTGCCGTGAGATATGCCGTCTGTGATTAAGCACAGATGCCCAGTGCTGTTGTGCCTGTGGGTAGGGTGCACGGGGCCAGTGAAGACCAGCAAGAGCTTTCAGGGCTGGCCCCTTCCTTGTGGGAGAAGGAGCCGGACGTTTGCCTTTTCGGAAAGAGGCTCTGCCGAGAACGAGCGCCGTGAGATATGCCGTCTGCGGTTAAGCACAGATGCCCAGTGCTGTTGTGCCTGTGGGTAGGGTGCACGGGGCCAGTGAAGACCAGCAAGAGCTTTCAGGGCTGGCCCCTTCCTTGTGGGAGAAGGAGCCGGACGTTTGCCTTTTCGGAAAGAGGCTCTGCCGAGAACGAGCGCCGTGAGATGCTCAGTCTCTGGGAAAGCACAGATGCCCAGTGCTGTTGTGCCTGTGGGTAGGGTGCACGGGGCCAGTGAAGACCAGCAAGAGCTTTCAGGGCTGGCCCCTTCCTTGTGGGAGAAGGAGCCGGACGTTTGCCTTTTCGGAAAGAGGCTCTGCCGAGAACGAGCGCCGTGAGATATGCCGTCTGTGGTTAAGCACAGATGCCCAGTGCTGTTGTGCCTGTGGGTAGGGTGCACGGGGACAGTGAAGACCAGCAAGAGCTTTCAGGGCTGGCCCCTTCCTTGTGGGAGAAGGAGCCGGACGTTTGCCTTTTCGGAAAGAGGCTCTGCCGAGAGCGAACGCAGTGAGATGCTGAGTCTCTGGGAAAGCACAGATGCCCAGTGCTGTTGTGCCTGTGGGTAGGGTGCACGGGGCCAGTGAAGACCAGCAAGAGCTTTCAGGGCTGGCCCCTTCCTTGTGGGAGAAGGAGCCGGACGTTTGCCTTTTCGGAAAGAGGCTCTGCCGAGAACGAGCGCCGTGAGATATGCCGTCTGTGGTTAAGCACAGATGCCCAGTGCTGTTGTGCCTGTGGGTAGGGTGCACGGGGCCAGTGAAGACCAGCAAGAGCTTTCAGGGCTGGCCCCTTCCTTGTGGGAGAAGGAGCCGGACGTTTGCCTTTTCGGAAAGAGGCTCTGCCGAGAACGAGCGCCGTGAGATATGCCGTCTGTGGTTAAGCACATATGCCCAGTGCTGTTGTGCCTGTGGGTAGGGTGCACGGGGCCAGTGAAGACCAGCAAGAGCTTTCAGGGCTGGCCCCTTCCTTGTGGGAGAAGGAGCCGGACGTTTGCCTTTTCGGAAAGAGGCTCTGCCGAGAACGAGCGCCATGAGATGCTGAGTCTCTGGGAAAGCACAGATGCCCAGTGCTGTTGTGCCTGTGGATAGGGTGCACGGGGACAGTGAAGACCAGCAAGAGCTTTCAGGGCTGGCCCCTTCCTTGTGGGAGAAGGAGCCGGACGTTTGCCTTTTCAGAAAGAGGCTCTGCCGAGAACGAGCGCCGTGAGATATGCCGTCTGTGGTTAAGCACAGATGCCCAGTGCTGCTGTGCCTGTGGATAGGGTGCACGGGGCCAGTGAAGACCAGCAAGAGCTTTCAGGGCTGGCCCCTTCCTTGTGGGAGAAGGAGCCGGACGTTTGCCTTTTCGGAAAGAGGCTCTGCCGAGAACGAGCGCCGTGAGATATGCCGTCTGTGGTTAAGCACAGATGCCCAGTGCTGTTGTGCCTGTGGGTAGGGTGCACGGGGACAAAGAAGACCAGCAAGAGCTTTCAGGGCTGGCCCCTTCCTTGTGGGAGAAGGAGCCGGACGTTTGCCTTTTCGGAAAGAGGCTCTGCCGAGAACGAGCGCCGTGAGATGCTGAGTCTCTGGGAAAGCACAGATGCCCAGTGCTGTTGTGCCTTTGGGTAGGGTGCACGGGGCCAGTGAAGACCAGCAAGAGCTTTCAGGGCTGGCCCCTTCCTTGTGGGAGAAGGAGCCGGACGTTTGCCTTTTCGGAAAGAGGCTCTGCCGAGAACGAGCGCCGTGAGATATGCCGTCTGTGGTTAAGCACAGATGCCCAGTGCTGTTGTGCCTGTGGGTAGGGTGCACGGGGCCAGTGAAGACCAGCAAGAGCTTTCAGGGCTGGCCCCTTCCTTGTGGGAGAAGGAGCCGGACGTTTGCCTTTTCGGAAAGAGGCTCTGCCGAGAACGAGCGTCGTGAGATGCTCAGTCTCTGGGAAAGCACAGATGTCCAGTGCTGTTGTGCCTGTGGGTAGGGTGCACGGGGCCAGTGAAGACCAGCAAGAGCTTTCAGGGCTGGCCCCTTCCTTGTGGGAGAAGGAGCCGGACGTTTGCCTTTTCGGAAAGAGGCTCTGCCGAGAGCGAACGCAGTGAGATGCTGAGTCTCTGGGAAAGCACAGATGCCCAGTGCTGTTGTGCCTGTGGGTAGGGTGCACGGGGACGGTGAAGACCAGCAAGAGCTTTCAGGGCTGGCCCCTTCCTTGTGGGAGAAGGAGCCGGACGTTTGCCTTTTCGGAAAGAGGCTCTGCCGAGAACGAGCGCCGTGAGATATGCCGTCTGTGGTTAAGCACAGATGCCCAGTGCTGTTGTGCCTGTGGGTAGGGTGCACGGGGCCAGTGAAGACCAGCAAGAGCTTTCAGGGCTGGCCCCTTCCTTGTGGGAGAAGGAGCCGGACGTTTGCCTTTTCGGAAAGAGGCTCTGCCGAGAGCGAACGCAGTGAGATGCTGAGTCTCTGGGAAAGCACAGATGCCCAGTGCTGTTGTGCCTGTGGATAGGGTGCACGGGGCCAGTGAAGACCAGCAAGAGCTTTCAGGGCTGGCCCCTTCCTTGTGGGAGAAGGAGCCGGACGTTTGCCTTTTCGGAAAGAGGCTCTGCCGAGAACGAGCGCCATGAGATGCTGAGTCTATGGGAAAGCACAGATGCCCATTGTTGTTGATACTGTGGATAGGGTGCACGGGGCCAATGAAGACCAGCAAGAGCTTTCAGGGCTGGCCCCTTCCTTGTGGGAGAAGGAGCCGGACGTTTGCCTTTTCGGAAAGAGGCTCTGCCGAGAACGAGCGTCGTGAGATGCTCAGTCTCTGGGAAAGCACAGATGTCCAGTGCTGTTGTGCCTGTGGGTAGGGTGCACGGGGCCAGTGAAGACCAGCAAGAGCTTTCAGGGCTGGCCCCTTCCTTGTGGGAGAAGGAGCCGGACGTTTGCCTTTTCGGAAAGAGGCTCTGCCGAGAGCGAGCGCCGTGAGATATGCCGTCTGTGGTTAAGCACAGATGCCCAGTGCTGTTGTGCCTGTGGGTAGGGTGCACGGGGACAGTGAAGACCAGCAAGAGCTTTCAGGGCTGGCCCCTTCCTTGTGGGAGAAGGAGCCGGACGTTTGCCTTTTCGGAAAGAGGCTCTGCCGAGAGCGAACGCAGTGAGATGCTCAGTCTCTGGGAAAGCACAGATGCCCAGTGCTGTTGTGCCTGTGGGTAGGGTGCACGGGGCCAGTGAAGACCAGCAAGAGCTTTCAGGGCTGGCCCCTTCCTTGTGGGAGAAGGAGCCGGACGTTTGCCTTTTCGGAAAGAGGCTCTGCCGAGAACGAGCGCCGTGAGATATGCCGTCTGTGGTTAAGCACAGATGCCCAGTGCTGTTGTGCCTGTGGGTAGGGTGCACGGGGACAGTGAAGACCAGCAAGAGCTTTCAGGGCTGGCCCCTTCCTTATGGCAGAAGGAGCCGGACGTTTGCCTTTTCGGAAAGAGGCTCTGCCGAGAACGAGCGCCGTGAGATATGCCGTCTGTGGTTAAGCACAGATGCCCAGTGCTGTTGTGCCTTTGGGTAGGGTGCACGGGGCCAGTGAAGACCAGCAAGAGCTTTCAGGGCTGGCCCCTTCCTTGTGGGAGAAGGAGCCGGACGTTTGCCTTTTCGGAAAGAGGCTCTGCCGAGAACGAGCGCCATGAGATGCTGAGTCTCTGGGAAAGCACAGATGCCCAGTGCTGTTGTGCCTGTGGGTAGGGTGCACGGGGACAGTGAAGACCAGCAAGAGCTTTCAGGGCTGGCCCCTTCCTTGTGGGAGAAGGAGCCGGACGTTTGCCTTTTCGGAAAGAGGCTCTGCCGAGAACGAGCGCCGTGAGATATGCCGTCTGTGGTTAAGCACAGATGCCCAGTGCTGTTGTGCCTGTGGGTAGGGTGCACGGGGCCAGTGAAGACCAGCAAGAGCTTTCAGGGCTGGCCCCTTCCTTGTGGGAGAAGGAGCCGGACGTTTGCCTTTTCGGAAAGAGGCTCTGCCGAGAGCGAACGCAGTGAGATGCTGAGTCTCTGGGAAAGCACAGATGCCCAGTGCTGTTGTGCCTGTGGATAGGGTGCACGGGGCCAGTGAAGACCAGCAAGAGCTTTCAGGGCTGGCCCCTTCCTTGTGGGAGAAGGAGCCGGACGTTTGCCTTTTCGGAAAGAGGCTCTGCCGAGAACGAGCGCCATGAGATGCTGAGTCTCTGGGAAAGCACAGATGCCCATTGTTGTTGATACTGTGGATAGGGTGCACGGGGCCAATGAAGACCAGCAAGAGCTTTCAGGGCTGGCCCCTTCCTTGTGGGAGAAGGAGCCGGACGTTTGCCTTTTCGGAAAGAGGCTCTGCCGAGAACGAGCGTCGTGAGATGCTCAGTCTCTGGGAAAGCACAGATGTCCAGTGCTGTTGTGCCTGTGGGTAGGGTGCACGGGGCCAGTGAAGACCAGCAAGAGCTTTCAGGGCTGGCCCCTTCCTTGTGGGAGAAGGAGCCGGACGTTTGCCTTTTCGGAAAGAGGCTCTGCCGAGAGCGAGCGCCGTGAGATATGCCGTCTGTGGTTAAGCACAGATGCCCAGTGCTGTTGTGCCTGTGGGTAGGGTGCACGGGGACAGTGAAGACCAGCAAGAGCTTTCAGGGCTGGCCCCTTCCTTGTGGGAGAAGGAGCCGGACGTTTGCCTTTTCGGAAAGAGGCTCTGCCGAGAACGAGCGCCGTGAGATATGCCGTCTGTGGTTAAGCACAGATGCCCAGTGCTGCTGTGCCTGTGGATAGGGTGCACGGGGACAGTGAAGACCAGCAAGAGCTTTCAGGGCTGGCCCCTTCCTTGTGGGAGAAGGAGCCGGACGTTTGCCTTTTCGGAAAGAGGCTCTGCCGTGAACGAGCGCCGTGAGATATGCCGTCTGTGGTTAAGCACAGATGCCCAGTGCTGTTGTGCCTGTGGGTAGGGTGCACGGGGCCAGTGAAGACCAGCAAGAGCTTTCAGGGCTGGCCCCTTCCTTGTGGGAGAAGGAGCCAGACGTTTGCCTTTTCGGAAAGAGGCTCTGCCGAGAACGAGCGCCGTGAGATGCTGAGTCTCTGGGAAAGCACAGATGCCCAGTGCTGTTGTGCCTGTGGGTAGGGTGCACGGGGACGGTTAAGACCAGCAAGAGCTTTCAGGGCTGGCCCCTTCCTTGTGGGAGAAGGAGCCGGACGTTTGCCTTTTCGGAAAGAGGCTCTGCCGAGAACGAGCGCCATGAGATGCTGAGTCTCTGGGAAAGCACAGATGCCCATTGTTGTTGATACTGTGGATAGGGTGCACGGGGCCAATGAAGACCAGCAAGAGCTTTCAGGGCTGGCCCCTTCCTTGTGGGAGAAGGAGCCGGACGTTTGCCTTTTCGGAAAGAGGCTCTGCCGAGAACGAGTGCCGTGAGATATGCCGTCTGTGATTAAGCACAGATGCCCAGTGCTGTTGTGCCTGTGGGTAGGGTGCACGGGGCCAGTGAAGACCAGCAAGAGCTTTCAGGGCTGGCCCCTTCCTTGTGGGAGAAGGAGCCGGACGTTTGCCTTTTCGGAAAGAGGCTCTGCCGAGAACGAGCGCCGTGAGATATGCCGTCTGTGGTTAAGCACAGATGCCCAGTGCTGTTGTGCCTGTGGGTAGGGTGCACGGGGCCAGTGAAGACCAGCAAGAGCTTTCAGGGCTGGCCCCTTCCTTGTGGGAGAAGGAGCCGGACGTTTGCCTTTTCGGAAAGAGGCTCTGCCGAGAACGAGCGCCGTGAGATGCTGAGTCTCTGGGAAAGCACAGATGCCCAGTGCTGTTGTGCCTGTGGGTAGGGTGCACGGGGCCAGTGAAGACCAGCAAGAGCTTTCAGGGCTGGCCCCTTCCTTGTGGGAGAAGGAGCCGGACGTTTGCCTTTTCGGAAAGAGGCTCTGCCGAGAACGAGCGCCGTGAGATATGCCGTCTGTGGTTAAGCACAGATGCCCAGTGGTGTTGTGCCTGTGGGTAGGGTGCACGGGGACAGTGAAGACCAGCAAGAGCTTTCAGGGCTGGCCCCTTCCTTGTGGGAGAAGGAGCCGGACGTTTGCCTTTTCGGAAAGAGGCTCTGCCGAGAGCGAACGCAGTGAGATGCTGAGTCTCTGGGAAAGCACAGATGCCCAGTGCTGTTGTGCCTGTGGGTAGGGTGCACGGGGCCAGTGAAGACCAGCAAGAGCTTTCAGGGCTGGCCCCTTCCTTGTGGGAGAAGGAGCCGGACGTTTGCCTTTTCGGAAAGAGGCTCTGCCGAGAACGAGCGCCGTGAGATATGCCGTCTGTGGTTAAGCACAGATGCCCAGTGCTGTTGTGCCTGTGGGTAGGGTGCACGGGGCCAGTGAAGACCAGCAAGAGCTTTCAGGGCTGGCCCCTTCCTTGTGGGAGAAGGAGCTGGACGTTTGCCTTTTCGGAAAGAGGCTCTGCCGAGAACGAGCGCCGTGAGATATGCCGTCTGTGGTTAAGCACATATGCCCAGTGCTGTTGTGCCTTTGGGTAGGGTGCACGGGGCCAGTGAAGACCAGCAAGAGCTTTCAGGGCTGGCCCCTTCCTTGTGGGAGAAGGAGCCGGACGTTTGCCTTTTCGGAAAGAGGCTCTGCCGAGAACGAGCGCCATGAGATGCTGAGTCTCTGGGAAAGCACAGATGCCCAGTGCTGTTGTGCCTGTGGATAGGGTGCACGGGGACAGTGAAGACCAGCAAGAGCTTTCAGGGCTGGCCCCTTCCTTGTGGGAGAAGGAGCCGGACGTTTGCCTTTTCAGAAAGAGGCTCTGCCGAGAACGAGCGCCGTGAGATATGCCGTCTGTGGTTAAGCACAGATGCCCAGTGCTGCTGTGCCTGTGGATAGGGTGCACGGGGCCAGTGAAGACCAGCAAGAGCTTTCAGGGCTGGCCCCTTCCTTGTGGGAGAAGGAGCCGGACGTTTGCCTTTTCGGAAAGAGGCTCTGCCGAGAACGAGCGCCGTGAGATATGCCGTCTGTGGTTAAGCACAGATGCCCAGTGCTGTTGTGCCTGTGGATAGGGTGCACGGGGACAAAGAAGACCAGCAAGAGCTTTCAGGGCTGGCCCCTTCCTTGTGGGAGAAGGAGCCGGACGTTTGCCTTTTCGGAAAGAGGCTCTGCCGAGAACGAGCGCCGTGAGATGCTGAGTCTCTGGGAAAGCACAGATGCCCAGTGCTGTTGTGCCTTTGGGTAGGGTGCACGGGGCCAGTGAAGACCAGCAAGAGCTTTCAGGGCTGGCCCCTTCCTTGTGGGAGAAGGAGCCGGACGTTTGCCTTTTCGGAAAGAGGCTCTGCCGAGAACGAGCGCCGTGAGATATGCCGTCTGTGGTTAAGCACAGATGCCCAGTGCTGTTGTGCCTGTGGGTAGGGTGCACGGGGCCAGTGAAGACCAGCAAGAGCTTTCAGGGCTGGCCCCTTCCTTGTGGGAGAAGGAGCCGGACGTTTGCCTTTTCGGAAAGAGGCTCTGCCGAGAACGAGCGTCGTGAGATGCTCAGTCTCTGGGAAAGCACAGATGTCCAGTGCTGTTGTGCCTGTGGGTAGGGTGCACGGGGCCAGTGAAGACCAGCAAGAGCTTTCAGGGCTGGCCCCTTCCTTGTGGGAGAAGGAGCCGGACGTTTGCCTTTTCGGAAAGAGGCTCTGCCGAGAGCGAACTCAGTGAGATGCTGAGTCTCTGGGAAAGCACAGATGCCCAGTGCTGTTGTGCCTGTGGGTAGGGTGCACGGGGACGGTGAAGACCAGCAAGAGCTTTCAGGGCTGGCCCCTTCCTTGTGGGAGAAGGAGCCGGACGTTTGCCTTTTCGGAAAGAGGCTCTGCCGAGAACGAGCGCCGTGAGATATGCCGTCTGTGGTTAAGCACAGATGCCCAGTGCTGTTGTGCCTGTGGGTAGGGTGCACGGGGCCAGTGAAGACCAGCAAGAGCTTTCAGGGCTGGCCCCTTCCTTGTGGGAGAAGGAGCCGGACGTTTGCCTTTTCGGAAAGAGGCTCTGCCGAGAGCGAACGCAGTGAGATGCTGAGTCTCTGGGAAAGCACAGATGCCCAGTGCTGTTGTGCCTGTGGATAGGGTGCACGGGGCCAGTGAAGACCAGCAAGAGCTTTCAGGGCTGGCCCCTTCCTTGTGGGAGAAGGAGCCGGACGTTTGCCTTTTCGGAAAGAGGCTCTGCCGAGAACGAGCGCCATGAGATGCTGAGTCTCTGGGAAAGCACAGATGCCCATTGTTGTTGATACTGTGGATAGCGTGCACGGGGCCAATGAAGACCAGCAAGAGCTTTCAGGGCTGGCCCCTTCCTTGTGGGAGAAGGAGCCGGACGTTTGCCTTTTCGGAAAGAGGCTCTGCCGAGAACGAGCGTCGTGAGATGCTCAGTCTCTGGGAAAGCACAGATGTCCAGTGCTGTTGTGCCTGTGGGTAGGGTGCACGGGGCCAGTGAAGACCAGCAAGAGCTTTCAGGGCTGGCCCCTTCCTTGTGGGAGAAGGAGCCGGACGTTTGCCTTTTCGGAAAGAGGCTCTGCCGAGAGCGAGCGCCGTGAGATATGCCGTCTGTGGTTAAGCACAGATGCCCAGTGCTGTTGTGCCTGTGGGTAGGGTGCACGGGGCCAGTGAAGACCAGCAAGAGCTTTCAGGGCTGGCCCCTTCCTTGTGGGAGAAGGAGCCGGACGTTTGCCTTTTCGGAAAGAGGCTCTGCCGAGAGCGAACGCAGTGAGATGCTCAGTCTCTGGGAAAGCACAGATGCCCAGTGCTGTTGTGCCTGTGGGTAGGGTGCACGGGGACAGTGAAGACCAGCAAGAGCTTTCAGGGCTGGCCCCTTCCTTGTGGGAGAAGGAGCCGGACGTTTGCCTTTTCGGAAAGAGGCTCTGCCGAGAACGAGCGCCGTGAGATATGCCGTCTGTGGTTAAGCACAGATGCCCAGTGCTGTTGTGCCTGTGGGTAGGGTGCACGGGGCCAGTGAAGACCAGCAAGAGCTTTCAGGGCTGGCCCCTTCCTTATGGCAGAAGGAGCCGGACGTTTGCCTTTTCGGAAAGAGGCTCTGCCGAGAACGAGCGCCGTGAGATATGCCGTCTGTGGTTAAGCACAGATGCCCAGTGCTGTTGTGCCTTTGGGTAGGGTGCACGGGGCCAGTGAAGACCAGCAAGAGCTTTCAGGGCTGGCCCCTTCCTTGTGGGAGAAGGAGCCGGACGTTTGCCTTTTCGGAAAGAGGCTCTGCCGAGAACGAGCGCCATGAGATGCTGAGTCTCTGGGAAAGCACAGATGCCCAGTGCTGTTGTGCCTGTGGGTAGGGTGCACGGGGACAGTGAAGACCAGCAAGAGCTTTCAGGGCTGGCCCCTTCCTTGTGGGAGAAGGAGCCGGACGTTTGCCTTTTCGGAAAGAGGCTCTGCCGAGAACGAGCGCCGTGAGATATGCCGTCTGTGGTTAAGCACAGATGCCCAGTGCTGCTGTGCCTGTGGATAGGGTGCACGGGGCCAGTGAAGACCAGCAAGAGCTTTCAGGGCTGGCCCCTTCCTTGTGGGAGAAGGAGCCGGACGTTTGCCTTTTCGGAAAGAGGCTCTGCCGAGAGCGAACGCAGTGAGATGCTGAGTCTCTGGGAAAGCACAGATGCCCAGTGCTGTTGTGCCTGTGGATAGGGTGCACGGGGCCAGTGAAGACCAGCAAGAGCTTTCAGGGCTGGCCCCTTCCTTGTGGGAGAAGGAGCCGGACGTTTGCCTTTTCGGAAAGAGGCTCTGCCGAGAACGAGCGCCATGAGATGCTGAGTCTCTGGGAAAGCACAGATGCCCATTGTTGTTGATACTGTGGATAGGGTGCACGGGGCCAATGAAGACCAGCAAGAGCTTTCAGGGCTGGCCCCTTCCTTGTGGGAGAAGGAGCCGGACGTTTGCCTTTTCGGAAAGAGGCTCTGCCGAGAACGAGCGTCGTGAGATGCTCAGTCTCTGGGAAAGCACAGATGTCCAGTGCTGTTGTGCCTGTGGGTAGGGTGCACGGGGCCAGTGAAGACCAGCAAGAGCTTTCAGGGCTGGCCCCTTCCTTGTGGGAGAAGGAGCCGGACGTTTGCCTTTTCGGAAAGAGGCTCTGCCGAGAGCGAACGCAGTGAGATGCTCAGTCTCTGGGAAAGCACAGATGCCCAGTGCTGTTGTGCCTGTGGGTAGGGTGCACGGGGCCAGTGAAGACCAGCAAGAGCTTTCAGGGCTGGCCCCTTCCTTGTGGGAGAAGGAGCCGGACGTTTGCCTTTTCGGAAAGAGGCTCTGCCGAGAACGAGCGCCGTGAGATATGCCGTCTGTGGTTAAGCACAGATGCCCAGTGCTGTTGTGCCTTTGGGTAGGGTGCACGGGGACAGTGAAGACCAGCAAGAGCTTTCAGGGCTGGCCCCTTCCTTATGGCAGAAGGAGCCGGACGTTTGCCTTTTCGGAAAGAGGCTCTGCCGAGAACGAGCGCCGTGAGATATGCCGTCTGTGGTTAAGCACAGATGCCCAGTGCTGTTGTGCCTTTGGGTAGGGTGCACGGGGCCAGTGAAGACCAGCAAGAGCTTTCAGGGCTGGCCCCTTCCTTGTGGGAGAAGGAGCCGGACGTTTGCCTTTTCGGAAAGAGGCTCTGCCGAGAACGAGCGCCATGAGATGCTGAGTCTCTGGGAAAGCACAGATGCCCAGTGCTGTTGTGCCTGTGGGTAGGGTGCACGGGGCCAGTGAAGACCAGCAAGAGCTTTCAGGGCTGGCCCCTTCCTTGTGGGAGAAGGAGCCGGACGTTTGCCTTTTCGGAAAGAGGCTCTGCCGAGAACGAGCGCCGTGAGATATGCCGTCTGTGGTTAAGCACAGATGCCCAGTGCTGCTGTGCCTGTGGATAGGGTGCACGGGGACAGTGAAGACCAGCAAGAGCTTTCAGGGCTGGCCCCTTCCTTGTGGGAGAAGGAGCCGGACGTTTGCCTTTTCGGAAAGAGGCTCTGCCGTGAACGAGCGCCGTGAGATATGCCGTCTGTGGTTAAGCACAGATGCCCAGTGCTGTTGTGCCTATTCATAGGGTGCACGGGACCAGTGAAGACCAGCAAGAGCTTTCAGGGCTGGCCCCTTCCTTGTGGGAGAAGGAGCCAGACGTTTGCCTTTTCGGAAAGAGGCTCTGCCGAGAACGAGCGCCGTGAGATGCTGAGTCTCTGGGAAAGCACAGATGCCCAGTGCTGTTGTGCCTGTGGGTAGGGTGCACGGGGACGGTTAAGACCAGCAAGAGCTTTCAGGGCTGGCCCCTTCCTTGTGGGAGAAGGAGCCGGACGTTTGCCTTTTCGGAAAGAGGCTCTGCCGAGAACGAGCGCCATGAGATGCTGAGTCTCTGGGAAAGCACAGATGCCCATTGTTGTTGATACTGTGGATAGGGTGCACGGGGCCAATGAAGACCAGCAAGAGCTTTCAGGGCTGGCCCCTTCCTTGTGGGAGAAGGAGCCGGACGTTTGCCTTTTCAGAAAGAGGCTCTGCCGAGAACGAGTGCCGTGAGATATGCCGTCTGTGATTAAGCACAGATGCCCAGTGCTGTTGTGCCTTTGGGTAGGGTGCACGGGGCCAGTGAAGACCAGCAAGAGCTTTCAGGGCTGGCCCCTTCCTTGTGGGAGAAGGAGCCGGACGTTTGCCTTTTCGGAAAGAGGCTCTGCCGAGAACGAGCGCCGTGAGATATGCCGTCTGTGGTTAAGCACAGATGCCCAGTGCTGTTGTGCCTGTGGGTAGGGTGCACGGGGCCAGTGAAGACCAGCAAGAGCTTTCAGGGCTGGCCCCTTCCTTGTGGGAGAAGGAGCCGGACGTTTGCCTTTTCGGAAAGAGGCTCTGCCGAGAACGAGCGTCGTGAGATGCTCAGTCTCTGGGAAAGCACAGATGCCCAGTGCTGTTGTGCCTGTGGGTAGGGTGCACGGGGCCAGTGAAGACCAGCAAGAGCTTTCAGGGCTGGCCCCTTCCTTGTGGGAGAAGGAGCCGGACGTTTGCCTTTTCGGAAAGAGGCTCTGCCGAGAGCGAACGCAGTGAGATGCTCAGTCTCTGGGAAAGCACAGATGCCCAGTGCTGTTGTGCCTGTGGGTAGGGTGCACGGGGCCAGTGAAGACCAGCAAGAGCTTTCAGGGCTGGCCCCTTCCTTGTGGGAGAAGGAGCCGGACGTTTGCCTTTTCGGAAAGAGGCTCTGCCGAGAACGAGCGCCGTGAGATATGCCGTCTGTGGTTAAGCACAGATGCCCAGTGCTGTTGTGCCTGTGGGTAGGGTGCACGGGGACAGTGAAGACCAGCAAGAGCTTTCAGGGCTGGCCCCTTCCTTATGGCAGAAGGAGCCGGACGTTTGCCTTTTCGGAAAGAGGCTCTGCCGAGAACGAGCGCCGTGAGATATGCCGTCTGTGGTTAAGCACAGATGCCCATTGCTGCTGTGCCTGTGGATAGGGTGCACGGGGACAGTGAAGACCAGCAAGAGCTTTCAGGGCTGGCCCCTTCCTTGTGGGAGAAGGAGCCGGACGTTTGCCTTTTCGGAAAGAGGCTCTGCCGTGAACGAGCGCCGTGAGATATGCCGTCTGTGGTTAAGCACAGATGCCCAGTGCTGTTGTGCCTATTCATAGGGTGCACGGGGCCAGTGAAGACCAGCAAGAGCTTTCAGGGCTGGCCCCTTCCTTGTGGGAGAAGGAGCCGGACGTTTGCCTTTTCGGAAAGAGGCTCTGCCGAGAACGAGCGCCATGAGATGCTGAGTCTCTGGGAAAGCACAGATGCCCATTGTTGTTGATACTGTGGATAGGGTGCACGGGGCCAATGAAGACCAGCAAGAGCTTTCAGGGCTGGCCCCTTCCTTGTGGGAGAAGGAGCCGGACGTTTGCCTTTTCGGAAAGAGGCTCTGCCGAGAACGAGTGCCGTGAGATATGCCGTCTGTGATTAAGCACAGATGCCCAGTGCTGTTGTGCCTTTGGGTAGGGTGCACGGGGCCAGTGAAGACCAGCAAGAGCTTTCAGGGCTGGCCCCTTCCTTGTGGGAGAAGGAGCCGGACGTTTGCCTTTTCGGAAAGAGGCTCTGCCGAGAACGAGCGCCGTGAGATATGCCGTCTGTGGTTAAGCACAGATGCCCAGTGCTGTTGTGCCTGTGGGTAGGGTGCACGGGGCCAGTGAAGACCAGCAAGAGCTTTCAGGGCTGGCCCCTTCCTTGTGGGAGAAGGAGCCGGACGTTTGCCTTTTCGGAAAGAGGCTCTGCCGAGAACGAGCGTCGTGAGATGCTCAGTCTCTGGGAAAGCACAGATGTCCAGTGCTGTTGTGCCTGTGGGTAGGGTGCACGGGGCCAGTGAAGACCAGCAAGAGCTTTCAGGGCTGGCCCCTTCCTTGTGGGAGAAGGAGCCGGACGTTTGCCTTTTCGGAAAGAGGCTCTGCCGAGAGCGAGCGCCGTGAGATATGCCGTCTGTGGTTAAGCACAGATGCCCAGTGCTGTTGTGCCTGTGGGTAGGGTGCACGGGGCCAGTGAAGACCAGCAAGAGCTTTCAGGGCTGGCCCCTTCCTTGTGGGAGAAGGAGCCGGACGTTTGCCTTTTCGGAAAGAGGCTCTGCCGAGAGCGAACGCAGTGAGATGCTGAGTCTCTGGGAAAGCACAGATGCCCAGTGCTGTTGTGCCTGTGGGTAGGGTGCACGGGGCCAGTGAAGACCAGCAAGAGCTTTCAGGGCTGGCCCCTTCCTTGTGGGAGAAGGAGCCGGACGTTTGCCTTTTCGGAAAGAGGCTCTGCCGAGAACGAGCGCCGTGAGATATGCCGTCTGTGGTTAAGCACAGATGCCCAGTGCTGTTGTGCCTGTGGGTAGGGTGCACGGGGCCAGTGAAGACCAGCAAGAGCTTTCAGGGCTGGCCCCTTCCTTGTGGGAGAAGGAGCCGGACGTTTGCCTTTTCGGAAAGAGGCTCTGCCGAGAACGAGCGCCGTGAGATATGCCGTCTGTGGTTAAGCACAGATGCCCAGTGCTGTTGTGCCTGTGGGTAGGGTGCACGGGGCCAGTGAAGACCAGCAAGAGCTTTCAGGGCTGGCCCCTTCCTTATGGCAGAAGGAGCCGGACGTTTGCCTTTTCGGAAAGAGGCTCTGCCGAGAACGAGCGCCGTGAGATATGCCGTCTGTGGTTAAGCACAGATGCCCAGTGCTGTTGTGCCTTTGGGTAGGGTGCACGGGGCCAGTGAAGACCAGCAAGAGCTTTCAGGGCTGGCCCCTTCCTTGTGGGAGAAGGAGCCGGACGTTTGCCTTTTCGGAAAGAGGCTCTGCCGAGAACGAGCGCCGTGAGATATGCCGTCTGTGGTTAAGCACAGATGCCCAGTGCTGTTGTGCCTGTGGGTAGGGTGCACGGGGCCAGTGAAGACCAGCAAGAGCTTTCAGGGCTGGCCCCTTCCTTGTGGGAGAAGGAGCCGGACGTTTGCCTTTTCGGAAAGAGGCTCTGCCGAGAACGAGCGTCGTGAGATGCTCAGTCTCTGGGAAAGCACAGATGTCCAGTGCTGTTGTGCCTGTGGGTAGGGTGCACGGGGCCAGTGAAGACCAGCAAGAGCTTTCAGGGCTGGCCCCTTCCTTGTGGGAGAAGGAGCCGGACGTTTGCCTTTTCGGAAAGAGGCTCTGCCGAGAGCGAACTCAGTGAGATGCTGAGTCTCTGGGAAAGCACAGATGCCCAGTGCTGTTGTGCCTGTGGGTAGGGTGCACGGGGACGGTGAAGACCAGCAAGAGCTTTCAGGGCTGGCCCCTTCCTTGTGGGAGAAGGAGCCGGACGTTTGCCTTTTCGGAAAGAGGCTCTGCCGAGAACGAGCGCCGTGAGATATGCCGTCTGTGGTTAAGCACAGATGCCCAGTGCTGTTGTGCCTGTGGGTAGGGTGCACGGGGCCAGTGAAGACCAGCAAGAGCTTTCAGGGCTGGCCCCTTCCTTGTGGGAGAAGGAGCCGGACGTTTGCCTTTTCGGAAAGAGGCTCTGCCGAGAGCGAACGCAGTGAGATGCTGAGTCTCTGGGAAAGCACAGATGCCCAGTGCTGTTGTGCCTGTGGATAGGGTGCACGGGGCCAGTGAAGACCAGCAAGAGCTTTCAGGGCTGGCCCCTTCCTTGTGGGAGAAGGAGCCGGACGTTTGCCTTTTCGGAAAGAGGCTCTGCCGAGAACGAGCGCCATGAGATGCTGAGTCTCTGGGAAAGCACAGATGCCCATTGTTGTTGATACTGTGGATAGCGTGCACGGGGCCAATGAAGACCAGCAAGAGCTTTCAGGGCTGGCCCCTTCCTTGTGGGAGAAGGAGCCGGACGTTTGCCTTTTCGGAAAGAGGCTCTGCCGAGAACGAGCGTCGTGAGATGCTCAGTCTCTGGGAAAGCACAGATGTCCAGTGCTGTTGTGCCTGTGGGTAGGGTGCACGGGGCCAGTGAAGACCAGCAAGAGCTTTCAGGGCTGGCCCCTTCCTTGTGGGAGAAGGAGCCGGACGTTTGCCTTTTCGGAAAGAGGCTCTGCCGAGAACGAGCGCCGTGAGATATGCCGTCTGTGGTTAAGCACAGATGCCCAGTGCTGCTGTGCCTGTGGATAGGGTGCACGGGGCCAGTGAAGACCAGCAAGAGCTTTCAGGGCTGGCCCCTTCCTTGTGGGAGAAGGAGCCGGACGTTTGCCTTTTCGGAAAGAGGCTCTGCCGAGAGCGAACGCAGTGAGATGCTCAGTCTCTGGGAAAGCACAGATGCCCAGTGCTGTTGTGCCTGTGGGTAGGGTGCACGGGGCCAGTGAAGACCAGCAAGAGCTTTCAGGGCTGGCCCCTTCCTTGTGGGAGAAGGAGCCGGACGTTTGCCTTTTCGGAAAGAGGCTCTGCCGAGAACGAGCGCCGTGAGATATGCCGTCTGTGGTTAAGCACAGATGCCCAGTGCTGTTGTGCCTTTGGGTAGGGTGCACGGGGACAGTGAAGACCAGCAAGAGCTTTCAGGGCTGGCCCCTTCCTTATGGCAGAAGGAGCCGGACGTTTGCCTTTTCGGAAAGAGGCTCTGCCGAGAACGAGCGCCGTGAGATATGCCGTCTGTGGTTAAGCACAGATGCCCAGTGCTGTTGTGCCTTTGGGTAGGGTGCACGGGGCCAGTGAAGACCAGCAAGAGCTTTCAGGGCTGGCCCCTTCCTTGTGGGAGAAGGAGCCGGACGTTTGCCTTTTCGGAAAGAGGCTCTGCCGAGAACGAGCGCCATGAGATGCTGAGTCTCTGGGAAAGCACAGATGCCCAGTGCTGTTGTGCCTGTGGGTAGGGTGCACGGGGCCAGTGAAGACCAGCAAGAGCTTTCAGGGCTGGCCCCTTCCTTGTGGGAGAAGGAGCCGGACGTTTGCCTTTTCGGAAAGAGGCTCTGCCGAGAACGAGCGCCGTGAGATATGCCGTCTGTGGTTAAGCACAGATGCCCAGTGCTGCTGTGCCTGTGGATAGGGTGCACGGGGACAGTGAAGACCAGCAAGAGCTTTCAGGGCTGGCCCCTTCCTTGTGGGAGAAGGAGCCGGACGTTTGCCTTTTCGGAAAGAGGCTCTGCCGTGAACGAGCGCCGTGAGATATGCCGTCTGTGGTTAAGCACAGATGCCCAGTGCTGTTGTGCCTATTCATAGGGTGCACGGGACCAGTGAAGACCAGCAAGAGCTTTCAGGGCTGGCCCCTTCCTTGTGGGAGAAGGAGCCAGACGTTTGCCTTTTCGGAAAGAGGCTCTGCCGAGAACGAGCGCCGTGAGATGCTGAGTCTCTGGGAAAGCACAGATGCCCAGTGCTGTTGTGCCTGTGGGTAGGGTGCACGGGGACGGTTAAGACCAGCAAGAGCTTTCAGGGCTGGCCCCTTCCTTGTGGGAGAAGGAGCCGGACGTTTGCCTTTTCGGAAAGAGGCTCTGCCGAGAACGAGCGCCATGAGATGCTGAGTCTCTGGGAAAGCACAGATGCCCATTGTTGTTGATACTGTGGATAGGGTGCACGGGGCCAATGAAGACCAGCAAGAGCTTTCAGGGCTGGCCCCTTCCTTGTGGGAGAAGGAGCCGGACGTTTGCCTTTTCAGAAAGAGGCTCTGCCGAGAACGAGTGCCGTGAGATATGCCGTCTGTGATTAAGCACAGATGCCCAGTGCTGTTGTGCCTTTGGGTAGGGTGCACGGGGACAGTGAAGACCAGCAAGAGCTTTCAGGGCTGGCCCCTTCCTTGTGGGAGAAGGAGCCGGACGTTTGCCTTTTCGGAAAGAGGCTCTGCCGAGAACGAGCGCCGTGAGATATGCCGTCTGTGGTTAAGCACAGATGCCCAGTGCTGTTGTGCCTGTGGGTAGGGTGCACGGGGCCAGTGAAGACCAGCAAGAGCTTTCAGGGCTGGCCCCTTCCTTGTGGGAGAAGGAGCCGGACGTTTGCCTTTTCGGAAAGAGGCTCTGCCGAGAACGAGCGTCGTGAGATGCTCAGTCTCTGGGAAAGCACAGATGCCCAGTGCTGTTGTGCCTGTGGGTAGGGTGCACGGGGCCAGTGAAGACCAGCAAGAGCTTTCAGGGCTGGCCCCTTCCTTGTGGGAGAAGGAGCCGGACGTTTGCCTTTTCGGAAAGAGGCTCTGCCGAGAGCGAACGCAGTGAGATGCTCAGTCTCTGGGAAAGCACAGATGCCCAGTGCTGTTGTGCCTGTGGGTAGGGTGCACGGGGCCAGTGAAGACCAGCAAGAGCTTTCAGGGCTGGCCCCTTCCTTGTGGGAGAAGGAGCCGGACGTTTGCCTTTTCGGAAAGAGGCTCTGCCGAGAACGAGCGCCGTGAGATATGCCGTCTGTGGTTAAGCACAGATGCCCAGTGCTGTTGTGCCTGTGGGTAGGGTGCACGGGGACAGTGAAGACCAGCAAGAGCTTTCAGGGCTGGCCCCTTCCTTATGGCAGAAGGAGCCGGACGTTTGCCTTTTCGGAAAGAGGCTCTGCCGAGAACGAGCGCCGTGAGATATGCCGTCTGTGGTTAAGCACAGATGCCCATTGCTGCTGTGCCTGTGGATAGGGTGCACGGGGACAGTGAAGACCAGCAAGAGCTTTCAGGGCTGGCCCCTTCCTTGTGGGAGAAGGAGCCGGACGTTTGCCTTTTCGGAAAGAGGCTCTGCCGTGAACGAGCGCCGTGAGATATGCCGTCTGTGGTTAAGCACAGATGCCCAGTGCTGTTGTGCCTATTCATAGGGTGCACGGGGCCAGTGAAGACCAGCAAGAGCTTTCAGGGCTGGCCCCTTCCTTGTGGGAGAAGGAGCCGGACGTTTGCCTTTTCGGAAAGAGGCTCTGCCGAGAACGAGCGCCATGAGATGCTGAGTCTCTGGGAAAGCACAGATGCCCATTGTTGTTGATACTGTGGATAGGGTGCACGGGGCCAATGAAGACCAGCAAGAGCTTTCAGGGCTGGCCCCTTCCTTGTGGGAGAAGGAGCCGGACGTTTGCCTTTTCAGAAAGAGGCTCTGCCGAGAACGAGTGCCGTGAGATATGCCGTCTGTGATTAAGCACAGATGCCCAGTGCTGTTGTGCCTTTGGGTAGGGTGCACGGGGCCAGTGAAGACCAGCAAGAGCTTTCAGGGCTGGCCCCTTCCTTGTGGGAGAAGGAGCCGGACGTTTGCCTTTTCGGAAAGAGGCTCTGCCGAGAACGAGCGCCGTGAGATATGCCGTCTGTGGTTAAGCACAGATGCCCAGTGCTGTTGTGCCTGTGGGTAGGGTGCACGGGGCCAGTGAAGACCAGCAAGAGCTTTCAGGGCTGGCCCCTTCCTTGTGGGAGAAGGAGCCGGACGTTTGCCTTTTCGGAAAGAGGCTCTGCCGAGAACGAGCGTCGTGAGATGCTCAGTCTCTGGGAAAGCACAGATGTCCAGTGCTGTTGTGCCTGTGGGTAGGGTGCACGGGGCCAGTGAAGACCAGCAAGAGCTTTCAGGGCTGGCCCCTTCCTTGTGGGAGAAGGAGCCGGACGTTTGCCTTTTCGGAAAGAGGCTCTGCCGAGAGCGAGCGCCGTGAGATATGCCGTCTGTGGTTAAGCACAGATGCCCAGTGCTGTTGTGCCTGTGGGTAGGGTGCACGGGGCCAGTGAAGACCAGCAAGAGCTTTCAGGGCTGGCCCCTTCCTTGTGGGAGAAGGAGCCGGACGTTTGCCTTTTCGGAAAGAGGCTCTGCCGAGAGCGAACGCAGTGAGATGCTGAGTCTCTGGGAAAGCACAGATGCCCAGTGCTGTTGTGCCTGTGGGTAGGGTGCACGGGGCCAGTGAAGACCAGCAAGAGCTTTCAGGGCTGGCCCCTTCCTTGTGGGAGAAGGAGCCGGACGTTTGCCTTTTCGGAAAGAGGCTCTGCCGAGAACGAGCGCCGTGAGATATGCCGTCTGTGGTTAAGCACAGATGCCCAGTGCTGTTGTGCCTGTGGGTAGGGTGCACGGGGCCAGTGAAGACCAGCAAGAGCTTTCAGGGCTGGCCCCTTCCTTGTGGGAGAAGGAGCCGGACGTTTGCCTTTTCGGAAAGAGGCTCTGCCGAGAACGAGCGCCGTGAGATATGCCGTCTGTGGTTAAGCACAGATGCCCAGTGCTGTTGTGCCTTTGGGTAGGGTGCACGGGGCCAGTGAAGACCAGCAAGAGCTTTCAGGGCTGGCCCCTTCCTTGTGGGAGAAGGAGCCGGACGTTTGCCTTTTCGGAAAGAGGCTCTGCCGAGAAGGAGCGCCATGAGATGCTGAGTCTCTGGGAAAGCACAGATGCCCAGTGCTGTTGTGCCTGTGGGTAGGGTGCACGGGGACAGTGAAGACCAGCAAGAGCTTTCAGGGCTGGCCCCTTCCTTGTGGGAGAAGGAGCCGGACGTTTGCCTTTTCAGAAAGAGGCTCTGCCGAGAACGAGCGCCGTGAGATATGCCGTCTGTGGTTAAGCACAGATGCCCAGTGCTGCTGTGCCTGTGGATAGGGTGCACGGGGCCAGTGAAGACCAGCAAGAGCTTTCAGGGCTGGCCCCTTCCTTGTGGGAGAAGGAGCCGGACGTTTGCCTTTTCGGAAAGAGGCTCTGCCGAGAACGAGCGCCATGAGATGCTGAGTCTCTGGGAAAGCACAGATGCCCATTGTTGTTGATACTGTGGATAGGGTGCACGGGGCCAATGAAGACCAGCAAGAGCTTTCAGGGCTGGCCCCTTCCTTGTGGGAGAAGGAGCCGGACGTTTGCCTTTTCGGAAAGAGGCTCTGCCAAGAACGAGTGCCGTGAGATATGCCGTCTGTGGTTAAGCACAGATGCCCAGTGCTGTTGTGCCTTTGGGTAGGGTGCACGGGGCCAGTGAAGACCAGCAAGAGCTTTCAGGGCTGGCCCCTTCCTTGTGGGAGAAGGAGCCGGACGTTTGCCTTTTCGGAAAGAGGCTCTGCCGAGAACGAGCGCCGTGAGATATGCCGTCTGTGGTTAAGCACAGATGCCCAGTGCTGTTGTGCCTGTGGGTAGGGTGCACGGGGCCAGTGAAGACCAGCAAGAGCTTTCAGGGCTGGCCCCTTCCTTATGGCAGAAGGAGCCGGACGTTTGCCTTTTCGGAAAGAGGCTCTGCCGAGAACGAGCGCCGTGAGATGCTCAGTCTCTGGGAAAGCACAGATGTCCAGTGCTGTTGTGCCTGTGGGTAGGGTGCACGGGGCCAGTGAAGACCAGCAAGAGCTTTCAGGGCTGGCCCCTTCCTTGTGGGAGAAGGAGCCGGACGTTTGCCTTTTCGGAAAGAGGCTCTGCCGAGAACGAGCGCCGTGAGATATGCCGTCTGTGGTTAAGCACAGGTGCCCAGTGCTGTTGTGCCTGTGGGTAGGGTGCACGGGGACGGTGAAGACCAGCAAGAGCTTTCAGGGCTGGCCCCTTCCTTGTGGGAGAAGGAGCCGGACGTTTGCCTTTTCGGAAAGAGGCTCTGCCGAGAACGAGCGCCGTGAGATATGCCGTCTGTGGTTAAGCACAGATGCCCAGTGCTGTTGTGCCTGTGGGTAGGGTGCACGGGGCCAGTGAAGACCAGCAAGAGCTTTCAGGGCTGGCCCCTTCCTTGTGGGAGAAGGAGCCGGACGTTTGCCTTTTCGGAAAGAGGCTCTGCCGAGAGCGAACGCAGTGAGATGCTGAGTCTCTGGGAAAGCACAGATGCCCAGTGCTGTTGTGCCTGTGGATAGGGTGCACGGGGCCAGTGAAGACCAGCAAGAGCTTTCAGGGCTGGCCCCTTCCTTGTGGGAGAAGGAGCCGGACGTTTGCCTTTTCGGAAAGAGGCTCTGCCGAGAACGAGCGCCATGAGATGCTGAGTCTCTGGGAAAGCACAGATGCCCATTGTTGTTGATACTGTGGATAGGGTGCACGGGGCCAATGAAGACCAGCAAGAGCTTTCAGGGCTGGCCCCTTCCTTGTGGGAGAAGGAGCCGGACGTTTGCCTTTTCGGAAAGAGGCTCTGCCGAGAATGAGCGTCGTGAGATGCTCAGTCTCTGGGAAAGCACAGATGTCCAGTGCTGTTGTGCCTGTGGGTAGGGTGCACGGGGCCAGTGAAGACCAGCAAGAGCTTTCAGGGCTGGCCCCTTCCTTGTGGGAGAAGGAGCCGGACGTTTGCCTTTTCGGAAAGAGGCTCTGCCGAGAACGAGCGCCGTGAGATATGCCGTCTGTGGTTAAGCACAGATGCCCAGTGCTGTTGTGCCTGTGGGTAGGGTGCACGGGGCCAGTGAAGACCAGCAAGAGCTTTCAGGGCTGGCCCCTTCCTTGTGGGAGAAGGAGCCGGACGTTTGCCTTTTCGGAAAGAGGCTCTGCCGAGAACGAGCGTCGTGAGATGCTCAGTCTCTGGGAAAGCACAGATGCCCAGTGCTGTTGTGCCTGTGGGTAGGGTGCACGGGGACAGTGAAGACCAGCAAGAGCTTTCAGGGCTGGCCCCTTCCTTGTGGGAGAAGGAGCCGGACGTTTGCCTTTTCGGAAAGAGGCTCTGCCGAGAGCGAACGCAGTGAGATGCTCAGTCTCTGGGAAAGCACAGATGCCCAGTGCTGTTGTGCCTGTGGGTAGGGTGCACGGGGCCAGTGAAGACCAGCAAGAGCTTTCAGGGCTGGCCCCTTCCTTGTGGGAGAAGGAGCCGGACGTTTGCCTTTTCGGAAAGAGGCTCTGCCGAGAACGAGCGCCGTGAGATATGCCGTCTGTGGTTAAGCACAGATGCCCAGTGCTGTTGTGCCTGTGGGTAGGGTGCACGGGGACAGTGAAGACCAGCAAGAGCTTTCAGGGCTGGCCCCTTCCTTATGGCAGAAGGAGCCGGACGTTTGCCTTTTCGGAAAGAGGCTCTGCCGAGAACGAGCGCCGTGAGATATGCCGTCTGTGGTTAAGCACAGATGCCCATTGCTGCTGTGCCTGTGGATAGGGTGCACGGGGACAGTGAAGACCAGCAAGAGCTTTCAGGGCTGGCCCCTTCCTTGTGGGAGAAGGAGCCGGACGTTTGCCTTTTCGGAAAGAGGCTCTGCCGTGAACGAGCGCCGTGAGATATGCCGTCTGTGGTTAAGCACAGATGCCCAGTGCTGTTGTGCCTATTCATAGGGTGCACGGGGCCAGTGAAGACCAGCAAGAGCTTTCAGGGCTGGCCCCTTCCTTGTGGGAGAAGGAGCCGGACGTTTGCCTTTTCGGAAAGAGGCTCTGCCGAGAACGAGCGCCATGAGATGCTGAGTCTCTGGGAAAGCACAGATGCCCATTGTTGTTGATACTGTGGATAGGGTGCACGGGGCCAATGAAGACCAGCAAGAGCTTTCAGGGCTGGCCCCTTCCTTGTGGGAGAAGGAGCCGGACGTTTGCCTTTTCAGAAAGAGGCTCTGCCGAGAACGAGTGCCGTGAGATATGCCGTCTGTGATTAAGCACAGATGCCCAGTGCTGTTGTGCCTTTGGGTAGGGTGCACGGGGCCAGTGAAGACCAGCAAGAGCTTTCAGGGCTGGCCCCTTCCTTGTGGGAGAAGGAGCCGGACGTTTGCCTTTTCGGAAAGAGGCTCTGCCGAGAACGAGCGCCGTGAGATATGCCGTCTGTGGTTAAGCACAGATGCCCAGTGCTGTTGTGCCTGTGGGTAGGGTGCACGGGGCCAGTGAAGACCAGCAAGAGCTTTCAGGGCTGGCCCCTTCCTTGTGGGAGAAGGAGCCGGACGTTTGCCTTTTCGGAAAGAGGCTCTGCCGAGAACGAGCGTCGTGAGATGCTCAGTCTCTGGGAAAGCACAGATGTCCAGTGCTGTTGTGCCTGTGGGTAGGGTGCACGGGGCCAGTGAAGACCAGCAAGAGCTTTCAGGGCTGGCCCCTTCCTTGTGGGAGAAGGAGCCGGACGTTTGCCTTTTCGGAAAGAGGCTCTGCCGAGAGCGAGCGCCGTGAGATATGCCGTCTGTGGTTAAGCACAGATGCCCAGTGCTGTTGTGCCTGTGGGTAGGGTGCACGGGGCCAGTGAAGACCAGCAAGAGCTTTCAGGGCTGGCCCCTTCCTTGTGGGAGAAGGAGCCGGACGTTTGCCTTTTCGGAAAGAGGCTCTGCCGAGAGCGAACGCAGTGAGATGCTGAGTCTCTGGGAAAGCACAGATGCCCAGTGCTGTTGTGCCTGTGGGTAGGGTGCACGGGGCCAGTGAAGACCAGCAAGAGCTTTCAGGGCTGGCCCCTTCCTTGTGGGAGAAGGAGCCGGACGTTTGCCTTTTCGGAAAGAGGCTCTGCCGAGAACGAGCGCCGTGAGATATGCCGTCTGTGGTTAAGCACAGATGCCCAGTGCTGTTGTGCCTGTGGGTAGGGTGCACGGGGCCAGTGAAGACCAGCAAGAGCTTTCAGGGCTGGCCCCTTCCTTGTGGGAGAAGGAGCCGGACGTTTGCCTTTTCGGAAAGAGGCTCTGCCGAGAACGAGCGCCGTGAGATATGCCGTCTGTGGTTAAGCACAGATGCCCAGTGCTGTTGTGCCTTTGGGTAGGGTGCACGGGGCCAGTGAAGACCAGCAAGAGCTTTCAGGGCTGGCCCCTTCCTTGTGGGAGAAGGAGCCGGACGTTTGCCTTTTCGGAAAGAGGCTCTGCCGAGAAGGAGCGCCATGAGATGCTGAGTCTCTGGGAAAGCACAGATGCCCAGTGCTGTTGTGCCTGTGGGTAGGGTGCACGGGGACAGTGAAGACCAGCAAGAGCTTTCAGGGCTGGCCCCTTCCTTGTGGGAGAAGGAGCCGGACGTTTGCCTTTTCAGAAAGAGGCTCTGCCGAGAACGAGCGCCGTGAGATATGCCGTCTGTGGTTAAGCACAGATGCCCAGTGCTGCTGTGCCTGTGGATAGGGTGCACGGGGCCAGTGAAGACCAGCAAGAGCTTTCAGGGCTGGCCCCTTCCTTGTGGGAGAAGGAGCCGGACGTTTGCCTTTTCGGAAAGAGGCTCTGCCGAGAACGAGCGACATGAGATGCTGAGTCTCTGGGAAAGCACAGATGCCCATTGTTGTTGATACTGTGGATAGGGTGCACGGGGCCAATGAAGACCAGCAAGAGCTTTCAGGGCTGGCCCCTTCCTTGTGGGAGAAGGAGCCGGACGTTTGCCTTTTCGGAAAGAGGCTCTGCCAAGAACGAGTGCCGTGAGATATGCCGTCTGTGGTTAAGCACAGATGCCCAGTGCTGTTGTGCCTTTGGGTAGGGTGCACGGGGCCAGTGAAGACCAGCAAGAGCTTTCAGGGCTGGCCCCTTCCTTGTGGGAGAAGGAGCCGGACGTTTGCCTTTTCGGAAAGAGGCTCTGCCGAGAACGAGCGCCGTGAGATATGCCGTCTGTGGTTAAGCACAGATGCCCAGTGCTGTTGTGCCTGTGGGTAGGGTGCACGGGGCCAGTGAAGACCAGCAAGAGCTTTCAGGGCTGGCCCCTTCCTTGTGGGAGAAGGAGCCGGACGTTTGCCTTTTCGGAAAGAGGCTCTGCCGAGAACGAGCGCCGTGAGATGCTCAGTCTCTGGGAAAGCACAGATGTCCAGTGCTGTTGTGCCTGTGGGTAGGGTGCACGGGGCCAGTGAAGACCAGCAAGAGCTTTCAGGGCTGGCCCCTTCCTTGTGGGAGAAGGAGCCGGACGTTTGCCTTTTCGGAAAGAGGCTCTGCCGAGAACGAGCGCCGTGAGATATGCCGTCTGTGGTTAAGCACAGGTGCCCAGTGCTGTTGTGCCTGTGGGTAGGGTGCACGGGGACGGTGAAGACCAGCAAGAGCTTTCAGGGCTGGCCCCTTCCTTGTGGGAGAAGGAGCCGGACGTTTGCCTTTTCGGAAAGAGGCTCTGCCGAGAACGAGCGCCGTGAGATATGCCGTCTGTGGTTAAGCACAGATGCCCAGTGCTGTTGTGCCTATTCATAGGGTGCACGGGGCCAGTGAAGACCAGCAAGAGCTTTCAGGGCTGGCCCCTTCCTTGTGGGAGAAGGAGCCGGACGTTTGCCTTTTCGGAAAGAGGCTCTGCCGAGAACGAGCGCCGTGAGATATGCCGTCTGTGGTTAAGCACAGATGCCCAGTGCTGTTGTGCCTGTGGGTAGGGTGCACGGGGCCAGTGAAGACCAGCAAGAGCTTTCAGGGCTGGCCCCTTCCTTGTGGGAGAAGGAGCCGGACGTTTGCCTTTTCGGAAAGAGGCTCTGCCGAGAACGAGCGCCATGAGATGCTGAGTCTCTGGGAAAGCACAGATGCCCATTGTTGTTGATACTGTGGATAGGGTGCACGGGGCCAATGAAGACCAGCAAGAGCTTTCAGGGCTGGCCCCTTCCTTGTGGGAGAAGGAGCCGGACGTTTGCCTTTTCGGAAAGAGGCTCTGCCGAGAATGAGCGTCGTGAGATGCTCAGTCTCTGGGAAAGCACAGATGTCCAGTGCTGTTGTGCCTGTGGGTAGGGTGCACGGGGCCAGTGAAGACCAGCAAGAGCTTTCAGGGCTGGCCCCTTCCTTGTGGGAGAAGGAGCCGGACGTTTGCCTTTTCGGAAAGAGGCTCTGCCGAGAACGAGCGCCGTGAGATATGCCGTCTGTGGTTAAGCACAGATGCCCAGTGCTGTTGTGCCTGTGGGTAGGGTGCACGGGGACAGTGAAGACCAGCAAGAGCTTTCAGGGCTGGCCCCTTCCTTGTGGGAGAAGGAGCCGGACGTTTGCCTTTTCGGAAAGAGGCTCTGCCGAGAGCGAACGCAGTTAGATGCTCAGTCTCTGGGAAAGCACAGATGCCCAGTGCTGTTGTGCCTGTGGGTAGGGTGCACGGGGCCAGTGAAGACCAGCAAGAGCTTTCAGGGCTGGCCCCTTCCTTGTGGGAGAAGGAGCCGGACGTTTGCCTTTTCGGAAAGAGGCTCTGCCGAGAACGAGCGCCGTGAGATATGCCGTCTGTGGTTAAGCACAGATGCCCAGTGCTGTTGTGCCTTTGGGTAGGGTGCACGGGGCCAGTGAAGACCAGCAAGAGCTTTCAGGGCTGGCCCCTTCCTTGTGGGAGAAGGAGCCGGACGTTTGCCTTTTCGGAAAGAGGCTCTGCCGAGAACGAGCGCCATGAGATGCTGAGTCTCTGGTTAAGCACAGATGCCCAGTGCTGTTGTGCCTGTGGGTAGGGTGCACGGGGACAGTGAAGACCAGCAAGAGCTTTCAGGGCTGGCCCCTTCCTTGTGGGAGAAGGAGCCGGACGTTTGCCTTTTCGGAAAGAGGCTCTGCCGAGAACGAGCGCCGTGAGATATGCCGTCTGTGGTTAAGCACAGATGCCCAGTGCTGTTGTGCCTGTGGGTAGGGTGCACGGGGCCAGTGAAGACCAGCAAGAGCTTTCAGGGCTGGCCCCTTCCTTGTGGGAGAAGGAGCCGGACGTTTGCCTTTTCGGAAAGAGGCTCTGCCGAGAGCGAACGCAGTGAGATGCTGAGTCTCTGGGAAAGCACAGATGCCCAGTGCTGTTGTGCCTGTGGATAGGGTGCACGGGGACAGTGAAGACCAGCAAGAGCTTTCAGGGCTGGCCCCTTCCTTGTGGGAGAAGGAGCCGGACGTTTGCCTTTTCGGAAAGAGGCTCTGCCGAGAACGAGCGCCATGAGATGCTGAGTCTCTGGGAAAGCACAGATGCCCATTGTTGTTGATACTGTGGATAGGGTGCACGGGGCCAATGAAGACCAGCAAGAGCTTTCAGGGCTGGCCCCTTCCTTGTGGGAGAAGGAGCCGGACGTTTGCCTTTTCGGAAAGAGGCTCTGCCGAGAATGAGCGCCGTGAGATGCTCAGTCTCTGGGAAAGCACAGATGTCCAGTGCTGTTGTGCCTGTGGGTAGGGTGCACGGGGCCAGTGAAGACCAGCAAGAGCTTTCAGGGCTGGCCCCTTCCTTGTGGGAGAAGGAGCCGGACGTTTGCCTTTTCGGAAAGAGGCTCTGCCGAGAACGAGCGCCGTGAGATATGCCGTCTGTGGTTAAGCACAGATGCCCAGTGCTGTTGTGCCTGTGGGTAGGGTGCACGGGGACAGTGAAGACCAGCAAGAGCTTTCAGGGCTGGCCCCTTCCTTGTGGGAGAAGGAGCCGGACGTTTGCCTTTTCGGAAAGAGGCTCTGCCGAGAGCGAACGCAGTGAGATGCTGAGTCTCTGGGAAAGCACAGATGCCCAGTGCTGTTGTGCCTGTGGGTAGGGTGCACGGGGCCAGTGAAGACCAGCAAGAGCTTTCAGGGCTGGCCCCTTCCTTGTGGGAGAAGGAGCCGGACGTTTGCCTTTTCGGAAAGAGGCTCTGCCGAGAACGAGCGCCGTGAGATATGCCGTCTGTGGTTAAGCACAGATGCCCAGTGCTGTTGTGCCTTTGGGTAGGGTGCACGGGGCCAGTGAAGACCAGCAAGAGCTTTCAGGGCTGGCCCCTTCCTTGTGGGAGAAGGAGCCGGACGTTTGCCTTTTCGGAAAGAGGCTCTGCCGAGAACGAGCGCCATGAGATGCTGAGTCTCTGGTTAAGCACAGATGCCCAGTGCTGTTGTGCCTGTGGGTAGGGTGCACGGGGACAGTGAAGACCAGCAAGAGCTTTCAGGGCTGGCCCCTTCCTTGTGGGAGAAGGAGCCGGACGTTTGCCTTTTCGGAAAGAGGCTCTGCCGAGAACGAGCGCCGTGAGATATGCCGTCTGTGGTTAAGCACAGATGCCCAGTGCTGTTGTGCCTGTGGGTAGGGTGCACGGGGCCAGTGAAGACCAGCAAGAGCTTTCAGGGCTGGCCCCTTCCTTGTGGGAGAAGGAGCCGGACGTTTGCCTTTTCGGAAAGAGGCTCTGCCGAGAGCGAACGCAGTGAGATGCTGAGTCTCTGGGAAAGCACAGATGCCCAGTGCTGTTGTGCCTGTGGATAGGGTGCACGGGGCCAGTGAAGACCAGCAAGAGCTTTCAGGGCTGGCCCCTTCCTTGTGGGAGAAGGAGCCGGACGTTTGCCTTTTCGGAAAGAGGCTCTGCCGAGAGCGAGCGCCGTGAGATATGCCGTCTGTGGTTAAGCACAGATGCCCAGTGCTGTTGTGCCTGTGGGTAGGGTGCACGGGGACAGTGAAGACCAGCAAGAGCTTTCAGGGCTGGCCCCTTCCTTGTGGGAGAAGGAGCCGGACGTTTGCCTTTTCGGAAAGAGGCTCTGCCGAGAACGAGCGCCGTGAGATATGCCGTCTGTGGTTAAGCACAGATGCCCAGTGCTGTTGTGCCTGTGGGTAGGGTGCACGGGGACAGTGAAGACCAGCAAGAGCTTTCAGGGCTGGCCCCTTCCTTATGGCAGAAGGAGCCGGACGTTTGCCTTTTCGGAAAGAGGCTCTGCCGAGAACGAGCGCCGTGAGATATGCCGTCTGTGGTTAAGCACAGATGCCCAGTGCTGTTGTGCCTTTGGGTAGGGTGCACGGGGCCAGTGAAGACCAGCAAGAGCTTTCAGGGCTGGCCCCTTCCTTGTGGGAGAAGGAGCCGGACGTTTGCCTTTTCGGAAAGAGGCTCTGCCGAGAACGAGCGCCATGAGATGCTGAGTCTCTGGGAAAGCACAGATGCCCAGTGCTGTTGTGCCTGTGGGTAGGGTGCACGGGGCCAGTGAAGACCAGCAAGAGCTTTCAGGGCTGGCCCCTTCCTTGTGGGAGAAGGAGCCGGACGTTTGCCTTTTCGGAAAGAGGCTCTGCCGAGAACGAGCGCCGTGAGATATGCCGTCTGTGGTTAAGCACAGATGCCCAGTGCTGCTGTGCCTGTGGATAGGGTGCACGGGGACAGTGAAGACCAGCAAGAGCTTTCAGGGCTGGCCCCTTCCTTGTGGGAGAAGGAGCCGGACGTTTGCCTTTTCGGAAAGAGGCTCTGCCGAGAACGAGCGCCGTGAGATATGCCGTCTGTGGTTAAGCACAGATGCCCAGTGCTGTTGTGCCTATTCATAGGGTGCACGGGGCCAGTGAAGACCAGCAAGAGCTTTCAGGGCTGGCCCCTTCCTTGTGGGAGAAGGAGCCAGACGTTTGCCTTTTCGGAAAGAGGCTCTGCCGAGAACGAGCGCCGTGAGATGCTGAGTCTCTGGGAAAGCACAGATGCCCAGTGCTGTTGTGCCTGTGGGTAGGGTGCACGGGGACGGTTAAGACCAGCAAGAGCTTTCAGGGCTGGCCCCTTCCTTGTGGGAGAAGGAGCCGGACGTTTGCCTTTTCGGAAAGAGGCTCTGCCGAGAACGAGCGCCATGAGATGCTGAGTCTCTGGGAAAGCACAGATGCCCATTGTTGTTGATACTGTGGATAGGGTGCACGGGGCCAGTGAAGACCAGCAAGAGCTTTCAGGGCTGGCCCCTTCCTTGTGGGAGAAGGAGCCGGACGTTTGCCTTTTCGGAAAGAGGCTCTGCCGAGAACGAGCGCCGTGAGATATGCCGTCTGTGGTTAAGCACAGATGCCCAGTGCTGTTGTGCCTGTGGGTAGGGTGCACGGGGCCAGTGAAGACCAGCAAGAGCTTTCAGGGCTGGCCCCTTCCTTGTGGGAGAAGGAGCCGGACGTTTGCCTTTTCGGAAAGAGGCTCTGCCGAGAGCGAACGCAGTGAGATGCTCAGTCTCTGGGAAAGCACAGATGCCCAGTGCTGTTGTGCCTGTGGGTAGGGTGCACGGGGCCAGTGAAGACCAGCAAGAGCTTTCAGGGCTGGCCCCTTCCTTGTGGGAGAAGGAGCCGGACGTTTGCCTTTTCGGAAAGAGGCTCTGCCGAGAACGAGCGCCGTGAGATATGCCGTCTGTGGTTAAGCACAGATGCCCAGTGCTGTTGTGCCTTTGGGTAGGGTGCACGGGGCCAGTGAAGACCAGCAAGAGCTTTCAGGGCTGGCCCCTTCCTTGTGGGAGAAGGAGCCGGACGTTTGCCTTTTCGGAAAGAGGCTCTGCCGAGAACGAGCGCCATGAGATGCTGAGTCTCTGGTTAAGCACAGATGCCCAGTGCTGTTGTGCCTGTGGGTAGGGTGCACGGGGACAGTGAAGACCAGCAAGAGCTTTCAGGGCTGGCCCCTTCCTTGTGGGAGAAGGAGCCGGACGTTTGCCTTTTCGGAAAGAGGCTCTGCCGAGAACGAGCGCCGTGAGATATGCCGTCTGTGGTTAAGCACAGATGCCCAGTGCTGTTGTGCCTGTGGGTAGGGTGCACGGGGCCAGTGAAGACCAGCAAGAGCTTTCAGGGCTGGCCCCTTCCTTGTGGGAGAAGGAGCCGGACGTTTGCCTTTTCGGAAAGAGGCTCTGCCGTGAACGAGCGCCGTGAGATATGCCGTCTGTGGTTAAGCACAGATGCCCAGTGCTGTTGTGCCTATTCATAGGGTGCACGGGGCCAGTGAAGACCAGCAAGAGCTTTCAGGGCTGGCCCCTTCCTTGTGGGAGAAGGAGCCAGACGTTTGCCTTTTCGGAAAGAGGCTCTGCCGAGAACGAGCGCCGTGAGATGCTGAGTCTCTGGGAAAGCACAGATGCCCAGTGCTGTTGTGCCTGTGGGTAGGGTGCACGGGGACAAAGAAGACCAGCAAGAGCTTTCAGGGCTGGCCCCTTCCTTGTGGGAGAAGGAGCCGGACGTTTGCCTTTTCGGAAAGAGGCTCTGCCGAGAACGAGCGCCATGAGATGCTGAGTCTCTGGGAAAGCACAGATGCCCATTGTTGTTGATACTGTGGATAGGGTGCACGGGGCCAATGAAGACCAGCAAGAGCTTTCAGGGCTGGCCCCTTCCTTGTGGGAGAAGGAGCCGGACGTTTGCCTTTTCGGAAAGAGGCTCTGCCGAGAACGAGTGCCGTGAGATATGCCGTCTGTGGTTAAGCACAGATGCCCAGTGCTGTTGTGCCTTTGGGTAGGGTGCACGGGGCCAGTGAAGACCAGCAAGAGCTTTCAGGGCTGGCCCCTTCCTTGTGGGAGAAGGAGCCGGACGTTTGCCTTTTCGGAAAGAGGCTCTGCCGAGAACGAGCGCCGTGAGATATGCCGTCTGTGGTTAAGCACAGATGCCCAGTGCTGTTGTGCCTGTGGGTAGGGTGCACGGGGCCAGTGAAGACCAGCAAGAGCTTTCAGGGCTGGCCCCTTCCTTGTGGGAGAAGGAGCCGGACGTTTGCCTTTTCGGAAAGAGGCTCTGCCGAGAGCGAACGCAGTGAGATGCTGAGTCTCTGGGAAAGCACAGATGCCCAGTGCTGTTGTGCCTGTGGGTAGGGTGCACGGGGCCAGTGAAGACCAGCAAGAGCTTTCAGGGCTGGCCCCTTCCTTGTGGGAGAAGGAGCCGGACGTTTGCCTTTTCGGAAAGAGGCTCTGCCGAGAACGAGCGCCGTGAGATATGCCGTCTGTGGTTAAGCACAGATGCCCAGTGCTGTTGTGCCTGTGGGTAGGGTGCACGGGGACAGTGAAGACCAGCAAGAGCTTTCAGGGCTGGCCCCTTCCTTGTGGGAGAAGGAGCCGGACGTTTGCCTTTTCGGAAAGAGGCTCTGCCGAGAACGAGCGCCGTGAGATATGTCGTCTGTGGTTAAGCACAGATGCCCAGTGCTGTTGTGCCTTTGGGTAGGGTGCACGTGGCCAGTGAAGACCAGCAAGAGCTTTCAGGGCTGGCCCCTTCCTTGTGGGAGAAGGAGCCGGACGTTTGCCTTTTCGGAAAGAGGCTCTGCCGAGAACGAGCGCCATGAGATGCTGAGTCTCTGGGAAAGCACAGATGCCCAGTGCTGTTGTGCCTGTGGATAGGGTGCACGGGGCCAGTGAAGACCAGCAAGAGCTTTCAGGGCTGGCCCCTTCCTTGTGGGAGAAGGAGCCGGACGTTTGCCTTTTCAGAAAGAGGCTCTGCCGAGAACGAGCGCCGTGAGATATGCCGTCTGTGGTTAAGCACAGATGCCCAGTGCTGCTGTGCCTGTGGATAGGGTGCACGGGGCCAGTGAAGACCAGCAAGAGCTTTCAGGGCTGGCCCCTTCCTTGTGGGAGAAGGAGCCGGACGTTTGCCTTTTCGGAAAGAGGCTCTGCCGTGAACGAGCGCCGTGAGATATGCCGTCTGTGGTTAAGCACAGATGCCCAGTGCTGTTGTGCCTGTGGGTAGGGTGCACGGGGACAAAGAAGACCAGCAAGAGCTTTCAGGGCTGGCCCCTTCCTTGTGGGAGAAGGAGCCGGACGTTTGCCTTTTCGGAAAGAGGCTCTGCCGAGAACGAGCGCCATGAGATGCTGAGTCTCTGGGAAAGCACAGATGCCCATTGTTGTTGATACTGTGGATAGGGTGCACGGGGCCAATGAAGACCAGCAAGAGCTTTCAGGGCTGGCCCCTTCCTTGTGGGAGAAGGAGCCGGACGTTTGCCTTTTCGGAAAGAGGCTCTGCCGAGAACGAGCGCCGTGAGATATGCCGTCTGTGGTTAAGCACAGATGCCCAGTGCTGTTGTGCCTGTGGGTAGGGTGCACGGGGCCAGTGAAGACCAGCAAGAGCTTTCAGGGCTGGCCCCTTCCTTGTGGGAGAAGGAGCCGGACGTTTGCCTTTTCGGAAAGAGGCTCTGCCGAGAACGAGCGCCGTGAGATATGCCGTCTGTGGTTAAGCACAGATGCCCAGTGCTGTTGTGCCTGTGGGTAGGGTGCACGGGGCCAGTGAAGACCAGCAAGAGCTTTCAGGGCTGGCCCCTTCCTTGTGGGAGAAGGAGCCGGACGTTTGCCTTTTCGGAAAGAGGCTCTGCCGAGAACGAGCGCCGTGAGATATGCCGTCTGTGGTTAAGCACAGATGCCCAGTGCTGTTGTGCCTGTGGGTAGGGTGCACGGGGCCAGTGAAGACCAGCAAGAGCTTTCAGGGCTGGCCCCTTCCTTATGGCAGAAGGAGCCGGACGTTTGCCTTTTCGGAAAGAGGCTCTGCCGAGAACGAGCGCCGTGAGATATGCCGTCTGTGGTTAAGCACAGATGCCCAGTGCTGTTGTGCCTTTGGGTAGGGTGCACGGGGCCAGTGAAGACCAGCAAGAGCTTTCAGGGCTGGCCCCTTCCTTGTGGGAGAAGGAGCCGGACGTTTGCCTTTTCGGAAAGAGGCTCTGCCGAGAACGAGCGCCATGAGATGCTGAGTCTCTGGGAAAGCACAGATGCCCAGTGCTGTTGTGCCTGTGGGTAGGGTGCACGGGGACAGTGAAGACCAGCAAGAGCTTTCAGGGCTGGCCCCTTCCTTGTGGGAGAAGGAGCCGGACGTTTGCCTTTTCAGAAAGAGGCTCTGCCGAGAACGAGCGCCGTGAGATATGCCGTCTGTGGTTAAGCACAGATGCCCAGTGCTGCTGTGCCTGTGGATAGGGTGCACGGGGACAGTGAAGACCAGCAAGAGCTTTCAGGGCTGGCCCCTTCCTTGTGGGAGAAGGAGCCGGACGTTTGCCTTTTCGGAAAGAGGCTCTGCCGTGAACGAGCGCCGTGAGATATGCCGTCTGTGGTTAAGCACAGATGCCCAGTGCTGTTGTGCCTGTGGATAGGGTGCACGGGGACAAAGAAGACCAGCAAGAGCTTTCAGGGCTGGCCCCTTCCTTGTGGGAGAAGGAGCCGGACGTTTGCCTTTTCGGAAAGAGGATCTGCCGAGAGCGAACGCAGTGAGATGCTGAGTCTCTGGGAAAGCACAGATGCCCAGTGCTGTTGTGCCTGTGGGTAGGGTGCACGGGGCCAGTGAAGACCAGCAAGAGCTTTCAGGGCTGGCCCCTTCCTTGTGGGAGAAGGAGCCGGACGTTTGCCTTTTCGGAAAGAGGCTCTGCCGAGAACGAGCGCCGTGAGATATGCCGTCTGTGGTTAAGCACAGATGCCCAGTGCTGTTGTGCCTGTGGGTAGGGTGCACGGGGCCAGTGAAGACCAGCAAGAGCTTTCAGGGCTGGCCCCTTCCTTGTGGGAGAAGGAGCCAGACGTTTGCCTTTTCGGAAAGAGGCTCTGCCGAGAACGAGCGCCGTGAGATGCTGAGTCTCTGGGAAAGCACAGATGCCCAGTGCTGTTGTGCCTGTGGGTAGGGTGCACGGGGACGGTTAAGACCAGCAAGAGCTTTCAGGGCTGGCCCCTTCCTTGTGGGAGAAGGAGCCGGACGTTTGCCTTTTCGGAAAGAGGCTCTGCCGAGAACGAGCGCCATGAGATGCTGAGTCTCTGGGAAAGCACAGATGCCCAGTGCTGTTGTGCCTTTGGGTAGGGTGCACGGGGCCAGTGAAGACCAGCAAGAGCTTTCAGGGCTGGCCCCTTCCTTGTGGGAGAAGGAGCCGGACGTTTGCCTTTTCGGAAAGAGGCTCTGCCGAGAACGAGCGCCGTGAGATATGCCGTCTGTGGTTAAGCACAGATGCCCAGTGCTGTTGTGCCTTTGGGTAGGGTGCACGGGGCCAGTGAAGACCAGCAAGAGCTTTCAGGGCTGGCCCCTTCCTTGTGGGAGAAGGAGCCGGACGTTTGCCTTTTCGGAAAGAGGCTCTGCCGAGAACGAGCGCCGTGAGATATGCCGTCTGTGGTTAAGCACAGATGCCCAGTGCTGTTGTGCCTGTGGGTAGGGTGCACGGGGCCAGTGAAGACCAGCAAGAGCTTTCAGGGCTGGCCCCTTCCTTGTGGGAGAAGGAGCCGGACGTTTGCCTTTTCGGAAAGAGGCTCTGCCGAGAACGAGTGCCGTGAGATATGCCGTCTGTGGTTAAGCACAGATGCCCATTGCTGTTGTGCCTGTGGGTAGGGTGCACGGGGCCAGTGAAGACCAGCAAGAGCTTTCAGGGCTGGCCCCTTCCTTGTGGGAGAAGGAGCCGGACGTTTGCCTTTTCGGAAAGAGGCTCTGCCGAGAGCGAACGCAGTGAGATGCTGAGTCTCTGGGAAAGCACAGATGCCCAGTGCTGTTGTGCCTGTGGGTAGGGTGCACGGGGATAGTGAAGACCAGCAAGAGCTTTCAGGGCTGGCCCCTTCCTTGTGGGAGAAGGAGCCGGACGTTTGCCTTTTCGGAAAGAGGCTCTGCCGAGAACGAGCGCCGTGAGATATGCCGTCTGTGGTTAAGCACAGATGCCCAGTGCTGTTGTGCCTGTGGGTAGGGTGCACGGGGACAGTGAAGACCAGCAAGAGCTTTCAGGGCTGGCCCCTTCCTTGTGGGAGAAGGAGCCGGACGTTTGCCTTTTCGGAAAGAGGCTCTGCCGAGAACGAGCGCCGTGAGATGCTGAGTCTCTGGGAAAGCACAGATGCCCAGTGCTGTTGTGCCTGTGGGTAGGGTGCACGGGGCCAGGGAAGACCAGCAAGAGCTTTCAGGGCTGGCCCCTTCCTTGTGGGAGAAGGAGCCGGACGTTTGCCTTTTCGGAAAGAGGCTCTGCCGAGAACGAGCGCCGTGAGATATGCCGTCTGTGGTTAAGCACAGATGCCCAGTGCTGTTGTGCCTGTGGGTAGGGTGCACGGGGACAGTGAAGACCAGCAAGAGCTTTCAGGGCTGGCCCCTTCCTTGTGGGAGAAGGAGCCGGACGTTTGCCTTTTCGGAAAGAGGCTCTGCCGAGAACGAGCGCCGTGAGATGCTGAGTCTCTTGGAAAGCACAGATGCCCAGTGCTGTTGTGCCTGTGGGTAGGGTGCACGGGGCCAGTGAAGACCAGCAAGAGCTTTTAGGGCTGGCCCCTTCCTTGTGGGAGAAGGAGCCGGACGTTTGCCTTTTCGGAAAGAGGCTCTGCCGAGAACGAGCGCCGTGAGATATGCCGTCTGTGGTTAAGCACAGATGCCCAGTGCTGTTGTGCCTGTGGGTAGGGTGCACGGGGCCAGTGAAGACCAGCAAGAGCTTTCAGGGCTGGCCCCTTCCTTGTGGGAGAAGGAGCCAGACGTTTGCCTTTTCGGAAAGAGGCTCTGCCGAGAACGAGCGCCGTGAGATGCTGAGTCTCTGGGAAAGCACAGATGCCCAGTGCTGTTGTGCCTATTCATAGGGTGCACGGGGACGGTTAAGACCAGCAAGAGCTTTCAGGGCTGGCCCCTTCCTTGTGGGAGAAGGAGCCGGACGTTTGCCTTTTCGGAAAGAGGCTCTGCCGAGAACGAGCGCCGTGAGATGCTGAGTCTCTGGGAAAGCACAGATGCCCATTGTTGTTGATACTGTGGATAGGGTGCACGGGGCCAGTGAAGACCAGCAAGAGCTTTCAGGGCTGGCCCCTTCCTTGTGGGAGAAGGAGCCGGACGTTTGCCTTTTCGGAAAGAGGCTCTGCCGAGAACGAGTGCCGTGAGATATGCCGTCTGTGGTTAAGCACAGATGCCCATTGCTGTTGTGCCTGTGGATAGGGTGCACGGGGACAGTGAAGACCAGCAAGAGCTTTCAGGGCTGGCCCCTTCCTTGTGGGAGAAGGAGCCGGACGTTTGCCTTTTCGGAAAGAGGCTCTGCCGAGAGCGAACGCAGTGAGATGCTGAGTCTCTGGGAAAGCACAGATGCCCAGTGCTGTTGTGCCTGTGGGTAGGGTGCACGGGGCCAGTGAAGACCAGCAAGAGCTTTCAGGGCTGGCCCCTTCCTTGTGGGAGAAGGAGCCGGACGTTTGCCTTTTCGGAAAGAGGCTCTGCCGAGAACGAGCGCCGTGAGATATGCCGTCTGTGGTTAAGCACAGATGCCCAGTGCTGTTGTGCCTGTGGGTAGGGTGCACGGGGCCAGTGAAGACCAGCAAGAGCTTTCAGGGCTGGCCCCTTCCTTGTGGGAGAAGGAGCCGGACGTTTGCCTTTTCGGAAAGAGGCTCTGCCGAGAACGAGCGCCATGAGATGCTGAGTCTCTGGGAAAGCACAGATGCCCAGTGCTGTTGTGCCTGTGGGTAGGGTGCACGGGGCCAGTGAAGACCAGCAAGAGCTTTCAGGGCTGGCCCCTTCCTTGTGGGAGAAGGAGCCGGACGTTTGCCTTTTCAGAAAGAGGCTCTGCCGAGAACGAGCGCCGTGAGATATGCCGTCTGTGGTTAAGCACAGATGCCCAGTGCTGCTGTGCCTGTGGATAGGGTGCACGGGGACAGTGAAGACCAGCAAGAGCTTTCAGGGCTGGCCCCTTCCTTGTGGGAGAAGGAGCCGGACGTTTGCCTTTTCGGAAAGAGGCTCTGCCGTGAACGAGCGCCGTGAGATATGCCGTCTGTGGTTAAGCACAGATGCCCAGTGCTGTTGTGCCTGTGGATAGGGTGCACGGGGACAAAGAAGACCAGCAAGAGCTTTCAGGGCTGGCCCCTTCCTTGTGGGAGAAGGAGCCGGACGTTTGCCTTTTCGGAAAGAGGATCTGCCGAGAGCGAACGCAGTGAGATGCTGAGTCTCTGGGAAAGCACAGATGCCCAGTGCTGTTGTGCCTGTGGGTAGGGTGCACGGGGCCAGTGAAGACCAGCAAGAGCTTTCAGGGCTGGCCCCTTCCTTGTGGGAGAAGGAGCCAGACGTTTGCCTTTTCGGAAAGAGGCTCTGCCGAGAACGAGCGCCGTGAGATGCTGAGTCTCTGGGAAAGCACAGATGCCCAGTGCTGTTGTGCCTGTGGGTAGGGTGCACGGGGACGGTTAAGACCAGCAAGAGCTTTCAGGGCTGGCCCCTTCCTTGTGGGAGAAGGAGCCGGACGTTTGCCTTTTCGGAAAGAGGCTCTGCCGAGAACGAGCGCCATGAGATGCTGAGTCTCTGGGAAAGCACAGATGCCCATTGTTGTTGATACTGTGTATAGGGTGCACGGGGCCAATGAAGACCAGCAAGAGCTTTCAGGGCTGGCCCCTTCCTTGTGGGAGAAGGAGCCGGACGTTTGCCTTTTCGGAAAGAGGCTCTGCCGAGAACGAGTGCCGTGAGATATGCCGTCTCTGGTTAAGCACAGATGCCCAGTGCTGTTGTGCCTTTGGGTAGGGTGCACGGGGCCAGTGAAGACCAGCAAGAGCTTTCAGGGCTGGCCCCTTCCTTGTGGGAGAAGGAGCCGGACGTTTGCCTTTTCGGAAAGAGGCTCTGCCGAGAACGAGCGCCGTGAGATATGCCGTCTGTGGTTAAGCACAGATGCCCAGTGCTGTTGTGCCTGTGGGTAGGGTGCACGGGGCCAGTGAAGACCAGCAAGAGCTTTCAGGGCTGGCCCCTTCCTTGTGGGAGAAGGAGCCGGACGTTTGCCTTTTCGGAAAGAGGCTCTGCCGAGAACGAGTGCCGTGAGATATGCCGTCTGTGGTTAAGCACAGATGCCCATTGCTGTTGTGCCTGTGGGTAGGGTGCACGGGGCCAGTGAAGACCAGCAAGAGCTTTCAGGGCTGGCCCCTTCCTTGTGGGAGAAGGAGCCGGACGTTTGCCTTTTCGGAAAGAGGCTCTGCCGAGAGCGAACGCAGTGAGATGCTGAGTCTCTGGGAAAGCACAGATGCCCAGTGCTGTTGTGCCTGTGGGTAGGGTGCACGGGGATAGTGAAGACCAGCAAGAGCTTTCAGGGCTGGCCCCTTCCTTGTGGGAGAAGGAGCCGGACGTTTGCCTTTTCGGAAAGAGGCTCTGCCGAGAACGAGCGCCGTGAGATATGCCGTCTGTGGTTAAGCACAGATGCCCAGTGCTGTTGTGCCTGTGGGTAGGGTGCACGGGGCCAGTGAAGACCAGCAAGAGCTTTCAGGGCTGGCCCCTTCCTTGTGGGAGAAGGAGCCGGACGTTTGCCTTTTCGGAAAGAGGCTCTGCCGAGAACGAGCGCCGTGAGATGCTGAGTCTCTGGGAAAGCACAGATGCCCAGTGCTGTTGTGCCTGTGGGTAGGGTGCACGGGGCCAGGGAAGACCAGCAAGAGCTTTCAGGGCTGGCCCCTTCCTTGTGGGAGAAGGAGCCGGACGTTTGCCTTTTCGGAAAGAGGCTCTGCCGAGAACGAGCGCCGTGAGATATGCCGTCTGTGGTTAAGCACAGATGCCCAGTGCTGTTGTGCCTGTGGGTAGGGTGCACGGGGACAGTGAAGACCAGCAAGAGCTTTCAGGGCTGGCCCCTTCCTTGTGGGAGAAGGAGCCGGACGTTTGCCTTTTCGGAAAGAGGCTCTGCCGAGAACGAGCGCCGTGAGATGCTGAGTCTCTTGGAAAGCACAGATGCCCAGTGCTGTTGTGCCTGTGGGTAGGGTGCACGGGGCCAGTGAAGACCAGCAAGAGCTTTTAGGGCTGGCCCCTTCCTTGTGGGACAAGGAGCCGGACGTTTGCCTTTTCGGAAAGAGGCTCTGCCGAGAACGAGCGCCGTGAGATATGCCGTCTGTGGTTAAGCACAGATGCCCAGTGCTGTTGTGCCTTTGGGTAGGGTGCACGGGGACAGTGAAGACCAGCAAGAGCTTTCAGGGCTGGCCCCTTCCTTGTGGGAGAAGGAGCCGGACGTTTGCCTTTTCGGAAAGAGGCTCTGCCGAGAACGAGCGCCGTGAGATGCTGAGTCTCTGGGAAAGCACAGATGCCCAGTGCTGTTGTGCCTGTGGGTAGGGTGCACGGGGACGGTGAAGACCAGCAAGAGCTTTCAGGGCTGGCCCCTTCCTTGTGGGAGAAGGAGCCGGACGTTTGCCTTTTCGGAAAGAGGCTCTGCCGAGAACGAGCGCCATGAGATGCTGAGTCTCTGGGAAAGCACAGATGCCCATTGTTGTTGATACTGTGGATAGGGTGCACGGGGCCAGTGAAGACCAGCAAGAGCTTTCAGGGCTGGCCCCTTCCTTGTGGGAGAAGGAGCCGGACGTTTGCCTTTTCGGAAAGAGGCTCTGCCGAGAACGAGTGCCGTGAGATATGCCGTCTGTGGTTAAGCACAGATGCCCATTGCTGTTGTGCCTGTGGGTAGGGTGCACGGGGCCAGTGAAGACCAGCAAGAGCTTTCAGGGCTGGCCCCTTCCTTGTGGGAGAAGGAGCCGGACGTTTGCCTTTTCGGAAAGAGGCTCTGCCGAGAACGAGCGCCGTGAGATGCTGAGTCTCTGGGAAAGCACAGATGCCCAGTGCTGTTGTGCCTGTGGGTAGGGTGCACGGGGACGGTTAAGACCAGCAAGAGCTTTCAGGGCTGGCCCCTTCCTTGTGGGAGAAGGAGCCGGACGTTTGCCTTTTCGGAAAGAGGCTCTGCCGAGAACGAGCGCCATGAGATGCTGAGTCTCTGGGAAAGCACAGATGCCCATTGTTGTTGATACTGTGGATAGGGTGCACGGGGCCAGTGAAGACCAGCAAGAGCTTTCAGGGCTGGCCCCTTCCTTGTGGGAGAAGGAGCCGGACGTTTGCCTTTTCGGAAAGAGGCTCTGCCGAGAACGAGCGCCGTGAGATATGCCGTCTGTGGTTAAGCACAGATGCCCAGTGCTGTTGTGCCTGTGGGTAGGGTGCACGGGGCCAGTGAAGACCAGCAAGAGCTTTCAGGGCTGGCCCCTTCCTTGTGGGAGAAGGAGCCGGACGTTTGCCTTTTCGGAAAGAGGCTCTGCCGAGAGCGAACGCAGTGAGATGCTGAGTCTCTGGGAAAGCACAGATGCCCAGTGCTGTTGTGCCTGTGGGTAGGGTGCACGGGGCCAGTGAAGACCAGCAAGAGCTTTCAGGGCTGGCCCCTTCCTTGTGGGAGAAGGAGCCGGACGTTTGCCTTTTCGGAAAGAGGCTCTGCCGAGAACGAGCGCCGTGAGATATGCCGTCTGTGGTTAAGCACAGATGCCCAGTGCTGTTGTGCCTGTGGGTAGGGTGCACGGGGCCAGTGAAGACCAGCAAGAGCTTTCAGGGCTGGCCCCTTCCTTGTGGGAGAAGGAGCCAGACGTTTGCCTTTTCGGAAAGAGGCTCTGCCGAGAACGAGCGCCGTGAGATGCTGAGTCTCTGGGAAAGCACAGATGCCCAGTGCTGTTGTGCCTGTGGGTAGGGTGCACGGGGACGGTTAAGACCAGCAAGAGCTTTCAGGGCTGGCCCCTTCCTTGTGGGAGAAGGAGCCGGACGTTTGCCTTTTCGGAAAGAGGCTCTGCCGAGAACGAGCGCCATGAGATGCTGAGTCTCTGGGAAAGCACAGATGCCCATTGTTGTTGATACTGTGGATAGGGTGCACGGGGCCAGTGAAGACCAGCAAGAGCTTTCAGGGCTGGCCCCTTCCTTGTGGGAGAAGGAGCCGGACGTTTGCCTTTTCGGAAAGAGGCTCTGCCGAGAACGAGCGCCGTGAGATATGCCGTCTGTGGTTAAGCACAGATGCCCAGTGCTGTTGTGCCTGTGGGTAGGGTGCACGGGGCCAGTGAAGACCAGCAAGAGCTTTCAGGGCTGGCCCCTTCCTTGTGGGAGAAGGAGCCGGACGTTTGCCTTTTCGGAAAGAGGCTCTGCCGAGAGCGAACGCAGTGAGATGCTGAGTCTCTGGGAAAGCACAGATGCCCAGTGCTGTTGTGCCTGTGGGTAGGGTGCACGGGGCCAGTGAAGACCAGCAAGAGCTTTCAGGGCTGGCCCCTTCCTTGTGGGAGAAGGAGCCGGACGTTTGCCTTTTCGGAAAGAGGCTCTGCCGAGAACGAGCGCCGTGAGATATGCCGTCTGTGGTTAAGCACAGATGCCCAGTGCTGTTGTGCCTGTGGGTAGGGTGCACGGGGCCAGTGAAGACCAGCAAGAGCTTTCAGGGCTGGCCCCTTCCTTATGGCAGAAGGAGCCGGACGTTTGCCTTTTCGGAAAGAGGCTCTGCCGAGAACGAGCGCCGTGAGATATGCCGTCTGTGGTTAAGCACAGATGCCCAGTGCTGTTGTGCCTTTGGGTAGGGTGCACGGGGCCAGTGAAGACCAGCAAGAGCTTTCAGGGCTGGCCCCTTCCTTGTGGGAGAAGGAGCCGGACGTTTGGCTTTTCGGAAAGAGGCTCTGCCGAGAACGAGCGCCATGAGATGCTGAGTCTCTGGGAAAGCACAGATGCCCAGTGCTGTTGTGCCTGTGGGTAGGGTGCACGGGGACAGTGAAGACCAGCAAGAGCTTTCAGGGCTGGCCCCTTCCTTGTGGGAGAAGGAGCCGGACGTTTGCCTTTTCAGAAAGAGGCTCTGCCGAGAACGAGCGCCGTGAGATATGCCGTCTGTGGTTAAGCACAGATGCCCAGTGCTGCTGTGCCTGTGGATAGGGTGCACGGGGCCAGTGAAGACCAGCAAGAGCTTTCAGGGCTGGCCCCTTCCTTGTGGGAGAAGGAGCCGGACGTTTGCCTTTTCGGAAAGAGGCTCTGCCGTGAACGAGCGCCGTGAGATATGCCGTCTGTGGTTAAGCACAGATGCCCAGTGCTGTTGTGCCTGTGGGTAGGGTGCACGGGGACAAAGAAGACCAGCAAGAGCTTTCAGGGCTGGCCCCTTCCTTGTGGGAGAAGGAGCCAGACGTTTGCCTTTTCGGAAAGAGGCTCTGCCGAGAACGAGCGCCGTGAGATGCTGAGTCTCTGGGAAAGCACAGATGCCCAGTGCTGTTGTGCCTGTGGGTAGGGTGCACGGGGACGGTTAAGACCAGCAAGAGCTTTCAGGGCTGGCCCCTTCCTTGTGGGAGAAGGAGCCGGACGTTTGCCTTTTCGGAAAGAGGCTCTGCCGAGAACGAGCGCCATGAGATGCTGAGTCTCTGGGAAAGCACAGATGCCCATTGTTGTTGATACTGTGGATAGGGTGCACGGGGCCAATGAAGACCAGCAAGAGCTTTCAGGGCTGGCCCCTTCCTTGTGGGAGAAGGAGCCGGACGTTTGCCTTTTCGGAAAGAGGCTCTGCCGAGAACGAGTGCCGTGAGATATGCCGTCTGTGGTTAAGCACAGATGCCCAGTGCTGTTGTGCCTTTGGGTAGGGTGCACGGGGCCAGTGAAGACCAGCAAGAGCTTTCAGGGCTGGCCCCTTCCTTGTGGGAGAAGGAGCCGGACGTTTGCCTTTTCGGAAAGAGGCTCTGCCGAGAACGAGCGCCGTGAGATATGCCGTCTGTGGTTAAGCACAGATGCCCAGTGCTGTTGTGCCTGTGGGTAGGGTGCACGGGGCCAGTGAAGACCAGCAAGAGCTTTCAGGGCTGGCCCCTTCCTTGTGGGAGAAGGAGCCGGACGTTTGCCTTTTCGGAAAGAGGCTCTGCCGAGAACGAGCGTCGTGAGATGCTCAGTCTCTGGGAAAGCACAGATGTCCAGTGCTGTTGTGCCTGTGGGTAGGGTGCACGGGGCCAGTGAAGACCAGCAAGAGCTTTCAGGGCTGGCCCCTTCCTTGTGGGAGAAGGAGCCAGACGTTTGCCTTTTCGGAAAGAGGCTCTGCCGAGAGCGAACGCAGTGAGATGCTGAGTCTCTGGGAAAGCACAGATGCCCAGTGCTGTTGTGCCTGTGGGTAGGGTGCACGGGGATAGTGAAGACCAGCAAGAGCTTTCAGGGCTGGCCCCTTCCTTGTGGGAGAAGGAGCCGGACGTTTGCCTTTTCGGAAAGAGGCTCTGCCGAGAACGAGCGCCGTGAGATATGCCGTCTGTGGTTAAGCACAGATGCCCAGTGCTGTTGTGCCTGTGGGTAGGGTGCACGGGGCCAGTGAAGACCAGCAAGAGCTTTCAGGGCTGGCCCCTTCCTTGTGGGAGAAGGAGCCGGACGTTTGCCTTTTCGGAAAGAGGCTCTGCCGAGAGCGAACGCAGTGAGATGCTGAGTCTCTGGGAAAGCACAGATGCCCAGTGCTGTTGTGCCTGTGGGTAGGGTGCACGGGGCCAGTGAAGACCAGCAAGAGCTTTCAGGGCTGGCCCCTTCCTTGTGGGAGAAGGAGCCGGACGTTTGCCTTTTCGGAAAGAGGCTCTGCCGAGAACGAGCGCCGTGAGATATGCCGTCTGTGGTTAAGCACAGATGCCCAGTGCTGCTGTGCCTGTGGATAGGGTGCACGGGGCCAGTGAAGACCAGCAAGAGCTTTCAGGGCTGGCCCCTTCCTTGTGGGAGAAGGAGCCGGACGTTTGCCTTTTCGGAAAGAGGCTCTGCCGAGAACGAGCGCCGTGAGATATGCCGTCTGTGGTTAAGCACAGATGCCCAGTGCTGTTGTGCCTGTGGGTAGGGTGCACGGGGACAGTGAAGACCAGCAAGAGCTTTCAGGGCTGGCCCCTTCCTTGTGGGAGAAGGAGCCGGACGTTTGCCTTTTCGGAAAGAGGCTCTGCCGAGAACGAGCGCCGTGAGATGCTGAGTCTCTGGGAAAGCACAGATGCCCAGTGCTGTTGTGCCTGTGGGTAGGGTGCACGGGGCCAGTGAAGACCAGCAAGAGCTTTCAGGGCTGGCCCCTTCCTTGTGGGAGAAGGAGCCGGACGTTTGCCTTTTCGGAAAGAGGCTCTGCCGAGAACGAGCGCCGTGAGATATGCCGTCTGTGGTTAAGCACAGATGCCCAGTGCTGTTGTGCCTGTGGGTAGGGTGCACGGGGCCAGTGAAGACCAGCAAGAGCTTTCAGGGCTGGCCCCTTCCTTGTGGGAGAAGGAGCCGGACGTTTGCCTTTTCGGAAAGAGGCTCTGCCGAGAACGAGCGCCGTGAGATATGCCGTCTGTGGTTAAGCACAGATGCCCAGTGCTGTTGTGCCTGTGGGTAGGGTGCACGGGGCCAGTGAAGACCAGCAAGAGCTTTCAGGGCTGGCCCCTTCCTTGTGGGAGAAGGAGCCGGACGTTTGCCTTTTCGGAAAGAGGCTCTGCCGAGAACGAGCGCCGTGAGATGCTGAGTCTCTGGGAAAGCACAGATGCCCAGTGCTGTTGTGCCTGTGGGTAGGGTGCACGGGGCCAGTGAAGACCAGCAAGAGCTTTCAGGGCTGGCCCCTTCCTTGTGGGAGAAGGAGCCGGACGTTTGCCTTTTCGGAAAGAGGCTCTGCCGAGAACGAGCGCCGTGAGATATGCCGTCTGTGGTTAAGCACAGATGCCCAGTGCTGTTGTGCCTGTGGGTAGGGTGCACGGGGCCAGTGAAGACCAGCAAGAGCTTTCAGGGCTGGCCCCTTCCTTGTGGGAGAAGGAGCCGGACGTTTGCCTTTTCGGAAAGAGGCTCTGCCGAGAACGAGCGCCATGAGACGCTGAGTCTCTGGGAAAGCACAGATGCCCAGTGCTGTTGTGCCTGTGGATAGGGTGCACGGGGACGGTGAAGACCAGCAAGAGCTTTCAGGGCTGGCCCCTTCCTTGTGGGAGAAGGAGCCGGACGTTTGCCTTTTCGGAAAGAGGCTCTGCCGAGAACGAGCGCCATGAGATGCTGAGTCTCTGGGAAAGCACAGATGCCCATTGTTGTTGATACTGTGGATAGGGTGCACGGGGCCAGTGAAGACCAGCAAGAGCTTTCAGGGCTGGCCCCTTCCTTGTGGGAGAAGGAGCCGGACGTTTGCCTTTTCGGAAAGAGGCTCTGCCGAGAACGAGTGCCGTGAGATATGCCGTCTGTGGTTAAGCACAGATGCCCATTGCTGTTGTGCCTGTGGGTAGGGTGCACGGGGCCAGTGAAGACCAGCAAGAGCTTTCAGGGCTGGCCCCTTCCTTGTGGGAGAAGGAGCCGGACGTTTGCCTTTTCGGAAAGAGGCTCTGCCGAGAGCGAACGCAGTGAGATGCTGAGTCTCTGGGAAAGCACAGATGCCCAGTGCTGTTGTGCCTGTGGGTAGGGTGCACGGGGCCAGTGAAGACCAGCAAGAGCTTTCAGGGCTGGCCCCTTCCTTGTGGGAGAAGGAGCCGGACGTTTGCCTTTTCGGAAAGAGGCTCTGCCGAGAACGAGCGCCGTGAGATATGCCGTCTGTGGTTAAGCACAGATGCCCAGTGCTGTTGTGCCTGTGGGTAGGGTGCACGGGGCCAGTGAAGACCAGCAAGAGCTTTCAGGGCTGGCCCCTTCCTTATGGCAGAAGGAGCCGGACGTTTGCCTTTTCGGAAAGAGGCTCTGCCGAGAACGAGCGCCGTGAGATATGCCGTCTGTGGTTAAGCACAGATGCCCAGTGCTGTTGTGCCTTTGGGTAGGGTGCACGGGGCCAGTGAAGACCAGCAAGAGCTTTCAGGGCTGGCCCCTTCCTTGTGGGAGAAGGAGCCGGACGTTTGGCTTTTCGGAAAGAGGCTCTGCCGACAACGAGCGCCATGAGATGCTGAGTCTCTGGGAAAGCACAGATGCCCAGTGCTGTTGTGCCTGTGGGTAGGGTGCACGGGGCCAGTGAAGACCAGCAAGAGCTTTCAGGGCTGGCCCCTTCCTTGTGGGAGAAGGAGCCGGACGTTTGCCTTTTCAGAAAGAGGCTCTGCCGAGAACGAGCGCCGTGAGATATGCCGTCTGTGGTTAAGCACAGATGCCCAGTGCTGCTGTGCCTGTGGATAGGGTGCACGGGGCCAGTGAAGACCAGCAAGAGCTTTCAGGGCTGGCCCCTTCCTTGTGGGAGAAGGAGCCGGACGTTTGCCTTTTCGGAAAGAGGCTCTGCCGTGAACGAGCGCCGTGAGATATGCCGTCTGTGGTTAAGCACAGATGCCCAGTGCTGTTGTGCCTGTGGATAGGGTGCACGGGGACAAAGAAGACCAGCAAGAGCTTTCAGGGCTGGCCCCTTCCTTGTGGGAGAAGGAGCCGGACGTTTGCCTTTTCGGAAAGAGGCTCTGCCGAGAGCGAACGCAGTGAGATGCTGAGTCTCTGGGAAAGCACAGATGCCCAGTGCTGTTGTGCCTGTGGGTAGGGTGCACGGGGCCAGTGAAGACCAGCAAGAGCTTTCAGGGCTGGCCCCTTCCTTGTGGGAGAAGGAGCCGGACGTTTGCCTTTTCGGAAAGAGGCTCTGCCGAGAACGAGCGCCGTGAGATATGCCGTCTGTGGTTAAGCACAGATGCCCAGTGCTGTTGTGCCTGTGGGTAGGGTGCACGGGGCCAGTGAAGACCAGCAAGAGCTTTCAGGGCTGGCCCCTTCCTTGTGGGAGAAGGAGCCGGACGTTTGCCTTTTCGGAAAGAGGCTCTGCCGAGAACGAGCGCCGTGAGATGCTGAGTCTCTGGGAAAGCACAGATGCCCAGTGCTGTTGTGCCTGTGGGTAGGGTGCACGGGGACGGTTAAGACCAGCAAGAGCTTTCAGGGCTGGCCCCTTCCTTGTGGGAGAAGGAGCCGGACGTTTGCCTTTTCGGAAAGGGCTCTGCCGAGAACGAGCGCCATGAGATGCTGAGTCTCTGGGAAAGCACAGATGCCCATTGTTGTTGATAATGTGGATAGGGTGCACGGGGCCAGTGAAGACCAGCAAGAGCTTTCAGGGCTGGCCCCTTCCTTGTGGGAGAAGGAGCCGGACGTTTGCCTTTTCGGAAAGAGGCTCTGCCGAGAACGAGCGCCGTGAGATATGCCGTCTGTGGTTAAGCACAGATGCCCATTGCTGTTGTGCCTGTGGGTAGGGTGCACGGGGCCAGTGAAGACCAGCAAGAGCTTTCAGGGCTGGCCCCTTCCTTGTGGGAGAAGGAGCCGGACGTTTGCCTTTTCGGAAAGAGGCTCTGCCGAGAGCGAACGCAGTGAGATGCTGAGTCTCTGGGAAAGCACAGATGCCCAGTGCTGTTGTGCCTGTGGGTAGGGTGCACGGGGCCAGTGAAGACCAGCAAGAGCTTTCAGGGCTGGCCCCTTCCTTGTGGGAGAAGGAGCCGGACGTTTGCCTTTTCGAAAAGAGGCTCTGCCGAGAACGAGCGCCGTGAGATATGCCGTCTGTGGTTAAGCACAGATGCCCAGTGCTGTTGTGCCTGTGGGTAGGGTGCACGGGGCCAGTGAAGACCAGCAAGAGCTTTCAGGGCTGGCCCCTTCCTTATGGCAGAAGGAGCCGGACGTTTGCCTTTTCGGAAAGAGGCTCTGCCGAGAACGAGCGCCGTGAGATGCTGAGTCTCTGGGAAAGCACAGATGCCCAGTGCTGTTGTGCCTGTGGATAGGGTGCACGGGGATAGTGAAGACCAGCAAGAGCTTTCAGGGCTGGCCCCTTCCTTGTGGGAGAAGGAGCCGGACGTTTGCCTTTTCGGAAAGAGGCTCTGCCGAGAACGAGCGCCGTGAGATATGCCGTCTGTGGTTAAGCACAGATGCCCAGTGCTGCTGTGCCTGTGGATAGGGTGCACGGGGACAGTGAAGACCAGCAAGAGCTTTCAGGGCTGGCCCCTTCCTTGTGGGAGAAGGAGCCGGACGTTTGCCTTTTCGGAAAGAGGCTCTGCCGTGAACGAGCGCCGTGAGATATGCCGTCTGTGGTTAAGCACAGATGCCCAGTGCTGTTGTGCCTGTGGATAGGGTGCACGGGGACAAAGAAGACCAGCAAGAGCTTTCAGGGCTGGCCCCTTCCTTGTGGGAGAAGGAGCCGGACGTTTGCCTTTTCGGAAAGAGGCTCTGCCGAGAACGAGCGCCGTGAGATATGCCGTCTGTGGTTAAGCACAGATGCCCAGTGCTGTTGTGCCTGTGGGTAGGGTGCACGGGGCCAGTGAAGACCAGCAAGAGCTTTCAGGGCTGGCCCCTTCCTTGTGGGAGAAGGAGCCAGACGTTTGCCTTTTCGGAAAGAGGCTCTGCCGAGAACGAGCGCCGTGAGATGCTGAGTCTCTGGGAAAGCACAGATGCCCAGTGCTGTTGTGCCTGTGGGTAGGGTGCACGGGGACGGTTAAGACCAGCAAGAGCTTTCAGGGCTGGCCCCTTCCTTGTGGGAGAAGGAGCCGGACGTTTGCCTTTTCGGAAAGGGCTCTGCCGAGAACGAGCGCCATGAGATGCTGAGTCTCTGGGAAAGCACAGATGCCCATTGTTGTTGATACTGTGGATAGGGTGCACGGGGCCAACGAAGACCAGCAAGAGCTTTCAGGGCTGGCCCCTTCCTTGTGGGAGAAGGAGCCGGACGTTTGCCTTTTCGGAAAGAGGCTCTGCCGAGAACGAGTGCCGTGAGATATGCCGTCTGTGGTTAAGCACAGATGCCCAGTGCTGTTGTGCCTTTGGGTAGGGTGCACGGGGCCAGTGAAGACCAGCAAGAGCTTTCAGGGCTGGCCCCTTCCTTGTGGGAGAAGGAGCCGGACGTTTGCCTTTTCGGAAAGAGGCTCTGCCGAGAACGAGCGTCGCGAGATGCTCAGTCTCTGGGAAAGCACAGATGTCCAGTGCTGTTGTGCCTGTGGGTAGGGTGCACGGGGCCAGTGAAGACCAGCAAGAGCTTTCAGGGCTGGCCCCTTCCTTGTGGGAGAAGGAGCCGGACGTTTGCCTTTTCGGAAAAAGGCTCTGCCGAGAACGAGCGCCGTGAGATGCTGAGTCTCTGGGAAAGCACAGATGCCCAGTGCTGTTGTGCCTGTGGGTAGGGTGCACGGGGACAGTGAAGACCAGCAAGAGCTTTCAGGGCTGGCCCCTTCCTTGTGGGAGAAGGAGCCGGACGTTTGCCTTTCCGGAAAGAGGCTCTGCCGAGAACGAGCGCCGTGAGATATGCCGTCTGTGGTTAAGCACAGATGCCCAGTGCTGTTGTGCCTGTGGGTAGGGTGCACGGGGCCAGTGAAGACCAGCAAGAGCTTTCAGGGCTGGCCCCTTCCTTGTGGGAGAAGGAGCCGGACGTTTGCCTTTTCGGAAAGAGGCTCTGCCGAGAGCGAACGCAGTGAGATGCTGAGTCTCTGGGAAAGCACAGATGCCCAGTGCTGTTGTGCCTGTGGGTAGGGTGCACGGGGCCAGTGAAGACCAGCAAGAGCTTTCAGGGCTGGCCCCTTCCTTGTGGGAGAAGGAGCCGGACGTTTGCCTTTTCGGAAAGAGGCTCTGCCGAGAACGAGCGCCGTGAGATATGCCGTCTGTGGTTAAGCACAGATGCCCAGTGCTGTTGTGCCTGTGGGTAGGGTGCACGGGGACAGTGAAGACCAGCAAGAGCTTTCAGGGCTGGCCCCTTCCTTGTGGGAGAAGGAGCCGGACGTTTGCCTTTTCGGAAAGAGGCTCTGCCGAGAACGAGCGCCGTGAGATGCTGAGTCTCTTGGAAAGCACAGATGCCCAGTGCTGTTGTGCCTGTGGGTAGGGTGCACGGGGCCAGTGAAGACCAGCAAGAGCTTTCAGGGCTGGCCCCTTCCTTGTGGGAGAAGGAGCCGGACGTTTGCCTTTTCGGAAAGAGGCTCTGCCGAGAACGAGCGCCGTGAGATATGCCGTCTGTGGTTAAGCACAGATGCCCATTGCTGTTGTGCCTGTGGGTAGGGTGCACGGGGCCAGTGAAGACCAGCAAGAGCTTTCAGGGCTGGCCCCTTCCTTGTGGGAGAAGGAGCCGGACGTTTGCCTTTTCGGAAAGAGGCTCTGCCGAGAACGAGCGCCGTGAGATGCTGAGTCTCTGGGAAAGCACAGATGCCCAGTGCTGTTGTGCCTGTGGGTAGGGTGTTTGGGGATGGTTAAGACCAGCAAGAGCTTTCAGGGCTGGCCCCTTCCTTGTGGGAGAAGGAGCCGGACGTTTGCCTTTTCGGAAAGAGGCTCTGCCGAGAACGAGCGCCATGAGACGCTGAGTCTCTGGGAAAGCACAGATGCCCAGTGCTGTTGTGCCTGTGGATAGGGTGCACGGGGCCAGTGAAGACCAGCAAGAGCTTTCAGGGCTGGCCCCTTCCTTGTGGGAGAAGGAGCCGGACGTTTGCCTTTTCGGAAAGAGGCTCTGCCGAGAACGAGCGCCGTGAGATATGCCGTCTGTGGTTAAGCACAGATGCCCAGTGCTGTTGTGCCTGTGGGTAGGGTGCACGGGGCCAGTGAAGACCAGCAAGAGCTTTCAGGGCTGGCCCCTTCCTTGTGGGAGAAGGAGCCGGACGTTTGCCTTTTCGGAAAGAGGCTCTGCCGAGAGCGAACGCAGTGAGATGCTGAGTCTCTGGGAAAGCACAGATGCCCAGTGCTGTTGTGCCTGTGGGTAGGGTGCACGGGGACAGTGAAGACCAGCAAGAGCTTTCAGGGCTGGCCCCTTCCTTGTGGGAGAAGGAGCCGGACGTTTGCCTTTTCGGAAAGAGGCTCTGCCGAGAACGAGCGCCATGAGATGCTGAGTCTCTGGGAAAGCACAGATGCCCAGTGCTGTTGTGCCTGTGGGTAGGGTGCACGGGGATAGTGAAGACCAGCAAGAGCTTTCAGGGCTGGCCCCTTCCTTGTGGGAGAAGGAGCCGGACGTTTGCCTTTTCGGAAAGAGGCTCTGCCGAGAACGAGCGCCGTGAGATATGCCGTCTGTGGTTAAGCACAGATGCCCAGTGCTGTTGTGCCTGTGGGTAGGGTGCACGGGGCCAGTGAAGACCAGCAAGAGCTTTCAGGGCTGGCCCCTTCCTTGTGGGAGAAGGAGCCGGACGTTTGCCTTTTCGGAAAGAGGCTCTGCCGAGAGCGAACGCAGTGAGATGCTGAGTCTCTGGGAAAGCACAGGTGCCCAGTGCTGTTGTGCCTGTGGGTAGGGTGCACGGGGCCAGTGAAGACCAGCAAGAGCTTTCAGGGCTGGCCCCTTCCTTGTGGGAGAAGGAGCCGGACGTTTGCCTTTTCGGAAAGAGGCTCTGCCGAGAACGAGCGCCGTGAGATATGCCGTCTGTGGTTAAGCACAGATGCCCAGTGCTGTTGTGCCTGTGGGTAGGGTGCACGGGGCCAGTGAAGACCAGCAAGAGCTTTCAGGGCTGGCCCCTTCCTTGTGGGAGAAGGAGCCGGACGTTTGCCTTTTCGGAAAGAGGCTCTGCCGAGAACGAGCGCCGTGAGATGCTGAGTCTCTTGGAAAGCACAGATGCCCAGTGCTGTTGTGCCTGTGGGTAGGGTGCACGGGGCCAGTGAAGACCAGCAAGAGCTTTCAGGGCTGGCCCCTTCCTTGTGGGAGAAGGAGCCGGACGTTTGCCTTTTCGGAAAGAGGCTCTGCCGAGAACGAGCGCCGTGAGATATGCCGTCTGTGGTTAAGCACAGATGCCCAGTGCTGTTGTGCCTGTGGGTAGGGTGCACGGGGCCAGTGAAGACCAGCAAGAGCTTTCAGGGCTGGCCCCTTCCTTGTGGGAGAAGGAGCCAGACGTTTGCCTTTTCGGAAAGAGGCTCTGCCGAGAACGAGCGCCGTGAGATGCTGAGTCTCTGGGAAAGCACAGATGCCCAGTGCTGTTGTGCCTGTGGGTAGGGTGCACGGGGACGGTTAAGACCAGCAAGAGCTTTCAGGGCTGGCCCCTTCCTTGTGGGACAAGGAGCCGGACGTTTGCCTTTTCGGAAAGAGGCTCTGCCGAGAACGAGCGCCATGAGATGCTGAGTCTCTGGGAAAGCACAGATGCCCATTGTTGTTGATACTGTGGATAGGGTGCACGGGGCCAGTGAAGACCAGCAAGAGCTTTCAGGGCTGGCCCCTTCCTTGTGGGAGAAGGAGCCGGACGTTTGCCTTTTCGGAAAGAGGCTCTGCCGAGAACGAGTGCCGTGAGATATGCCGTCTGTGGTTAAGCACAGATGCCCATTGCTGTTGATACTGTGGATAGGGTGCACGGGGCCAGTGAAGACCAGCAAGAGCTTTCAGGGCTGGCCCCTTCCTTGTGGGAGAAGGAGCCGGACGTTTGCCTTTTCGGAAAGAGGCTCTGCCGAGAGCGAACGCAGTGAGATGCTGAGTCTCTGGGAAAGCACAGATGCCCAGTGCTGTTGTGCCTGTGGGTAGGGTGCACGGGGCCAGTGAAGACCAGCAAGAGCTTTCAGGGCTGGCCCCTTCCTTGTGGGAGAAGGAGCCGGACGTTTGCCTTTTCGGAAAGAGGCTCTGCCGAGAACGAGCGCCGTGAGATATGCCGTCTGTGGTTAAGCACAGATGCCCAGTGCTGTTGTGCCTTTGGGTAGGGTGCACGGGGCCAGTGAAGACCAGCAAGAGCTTTCAGGGCTGGCCCCTTCCTTGTGGGAGAAGGAGCCGGACGTTTGGCTTTTCGGAAAGAGGCTCTGCCGAGAACGAGCGCCATGAGATGCTGAGTCTCTGGGAAAGCACAGATGCCCAGTGCTGTTGTGCCTGTGGGTAGGGTGCACGGGGACAGTGAAGACCAGCAAGAGCTTTCAGGGCTGGCCCCTTCCTTGTGGGAGAAGGAGCCGGACGTTTGCCTTTTCAGAAAGAGGCTCTGCCGAGAACGAGCGCCGTGAGATATGCCGTCTGTGGTTAAGCACAGATGCCCAGTGCTGCTGTGCCTGTGGATAGGGTGCACGGGGCCAGTGAAGACCAGCAAGAGCTTTCAGGGCTGGCCCCTTCCTTGTGGGAGAAGGAGCCGGACGTTTGCCTTTTCGGAAAGAGGCTCTGCCGTGAACGAGCGCCGTGAGATATGCCGTCTGTGGTTAAGCACAGATGCCCAGTGCTGTTGTGCCTGTGGATAGGGTGCACGGGGACAAAGAAGACCAGCAAGAGCTTTCAGGGCTGGCCCCTTCCTTGTGGGAGAAGGAGCCGGACGTTTGCCTTTTCGGAAAGAGGCTCTGCCGAGAGCGAACGCAGTGAGATGCTGAGTCTCTGGGAAAGCACAGATGCCCAGTGCTGTTGTGCCTGTGGGTAGGGTGCACGGGGACAGTGAAGACCAGCAAGAGCTTTCAGGGCTGGCCCCTTCCTTGTGGGAGAAGGAGCCGGACGTTTGCCTTTTCGGAAAGAGGCTCTGCCGAGAACGAGCGCCATGAGATATGCCGTCTGTGGTTAAGCACAGATGCCCAGTGCTGTTGTGCCTGTGGGTAGGGTGCACGGGGCCAGTGAAGACCAGCAAGAGCTTTCAGGGCTGGCCCCTTCCTTGTGGGAGAAGGAGCCAGACGTTTGCCTTTTCGGAAAGAGGCTCTGCCGAGAACGAGCGCCGTGAGATGCTGAGTCTCTGGGAAAGCACAGATGCCCAGTGCTGTTGTGCCTGTGGGTAGGGTGCACGGGGACGGTTAAGACCAGCAAGAGCTTTCAGGGCTGGCCCCTTCCTTGTGGGAGAAGGAGCCGGACGTTTGCCTTTTCGGAAAGAGGCTCTGCCGAGAACGAGCGCCATGAGATGCTGAGTCTCTGGGAAAGCACAGATGCCCATTGTTGTTGATACTGTGGATAGGGTGCACGGGGCCAGTGAAGACCAGCAAGAGCTTTCAGGGCTGGCCCCTTCCTTGTGGGAGAAGGAGCCGGACGTTTGCCTTTTCGGAAAGAGGCTCTGCCGAGAACGAGTGCCGTGAGATATGCCGTCTGTGGTTAAGCACAGATGCCCAGTGCTGTTGTGCCTTTGGGTAGGGTGCACGGGGCCAGTGAAGACCAGCAAGAGCTTTCAGGGCTGGCCCCTTCCTTGTGGGAGAAGGAGCCGGACGTTTGCCTTTTCGGAAAGAGGCTCTGCCGAGAACGAGCGCCGTGAGATATGCCGTCTGTGGTTAAGCACAGATGCCCAGTGCTGTTGTGCCTGTGGGTAGGGTGCACGCGGCCAGTGAAGACCAGCAAGAGCTTTCAGGGCTGGCCCCTTCCTTGTGGGAGAAGGAGCCGGACGTTTGCCTTTTCGGAAAGAGGCTCTGCCGAGAACGAGCGTCGTGAGATGCTCAGTCTCTGGGAAAGCACAGATGTCCAGTGCTGTTGTGCCTGTGGGTAGGGTGCACGGGGCCAGTGAAGACCAGCAAGAGCTTTCAGGGCTGGCCCCTTCCTTGTGGGAGAAGGAGCCGGACGTTTGCCTTTTCGGAAAGAGGCTCTGCCGAGAGCGAGCGCAGTGAGATGCTGAGTCTCTGGGAAAGCACAGATGCCCAGTGCTGTTGTGCCTGTGGGTAGGGTGCACGGGGCCAGTGAAGACCAGCAAGAGCTTTCAGGGCTGGCCCCTTCCTTGTGGGAGAAGGAGCCGGACGTTTGCCTTTTCGGAAAGAGGCTCTGCTGAGAGCGAACGCAGTGAGATGCTGAGTCTCTGAAAAAGGCACAGATGCCCAGTGCTGTTGTGCCTGTGGATAGGGTGCACGGGGCCAGTGAAGACCAGCAAGAGCTTTCAGGGCTGGCCCCTTCCTTGTGGGAGAAGGAGCCGGACGTTTGCCTTTTCGGAAAGAGGCTCTGCCAAGAACGAGCGCCGTGAGATATGCCGTCTGTGGTTAAGCACAGATGCCCATTGCTGCTGTGCCTGTGGATAGGGTGCACGGGGACAGTGAAGACCAGCAAGAGCTTTCAGGGCTGGCCCCTTCCTTGTGGGAGAAGGAGCCGGACGTTTGCCTTTTCGGAAAGAGGCTCTGCCGAGAACGAGCGCCGTGAGATATGCCGTCTGTGGTTAAGCACAGATGCCCAGTGCTGTTGATACTGTGGGTAGGGTGCACGGGGCCAGTGAAGACCAGCAAGAGCTTTCAGGGCTGGCCCCTTCCTTGTTGGAGAAGGAGCCGGACGTTTGCCTTTTCGGAAAGAGGCTCTGCCGAGAGCGAACGCAGTGAGATGCTGAGTCTCTGGGAAAGCACAGATGCCCAGTGCTGTTGTGCCTGTGGGTAGGGTGCACGGGGCCAGTGAAGACCAGCAAGAGCTTTCAGGGCTGGCCCCTTCCTTGTGGGAGAAGGAGCCGGACGTTTGCCTTTTCGGAAAGAGGCTCTGCCGAGAGCGAACGCAGTGAGATGCTGAGTCTCTGGGAAAGCACAGATGCCCAGTGCTGTTGTGCCTGTGGGTAGGGTGCACGGGGACAGTGAAGACCAGCAAGAGCTTTCAGGGCTGGCCCCTTCCTTGTGGGAGAAGGAGCCGGACGTTTGCCTTTTCGGAAAGAGGCTCTGCCGAGAACGAGCGCCGTGAGATATGCCGTCTGTGGTTAAGCACAGATGCCCAGTGCTGTTGTGCCTGTGGGTAGGGTGCACGGGGCCAGTGAAGACCAGCAAGAGCTTTCAGGGCTGGCCCCTTCCTTGTGGGAGAAGGAGCCGGACGTTTGCCTTTTCGGAAAGAGGCTCTGCCGAGAACGAGCGCCGTGAGATATGCCGTCTGTGGTTAAGCACAGATGCCCAGTGCTGCTGTGCCTGTGGATAGGGTGCACGGGGCCAGTGAAGACCAGCAAGAGCTTTCAGGGCTGGCCCCTTCCTTGTGGGAGAAGGAGCCGGACGTTTGCCTTTTCGGAAAGAGGCTCTGCCGAGAACGAGCGCCGTGAGATATGCCGTCTGTGGTTAAGCACAGATGCCCAGTGCTGCTGTGCCTGTGGATAGGGTGCACGGGGACAGTGAAGACCAGCAAGAGCTTTCAGGGCTGGCCCCTTCCTTGTGGGAGAAGGAGCCGGACGTTTGCCTTTTCGGAAAGAGGCTCTGCCGAGAGCGAACGCAGTGAGATGCTGAGTCTCTGGGAAAGCACAGATGCCCAGTGCTGTTGTGCCTGTGGGTAGGGTGCACGGGGCCAGTGAAGACCAGCAAGAGCTTTCAGGGCTGGCCCCTTCCTTGTGGGAGAAGGAGCCGGACGTTTGCCTTTTCGGAAAGAGGCTCTGCCGAGAACGAGCGCCGTGAGATATGCCGTCTGTGGTTAAGCACAGATGCCCAGTGCTGTTGTGCCTGTGGGTAGGGTGCACGGGGCCAGTGAAGACCAGCAAGAGCTTTCAGGGCTGGCCCCTTCCTTGTGGGAGAAGGAGCCAGACGTTTGCCTTTTCGGAAAGAGGCTCTGCCGAGAACGAGCGCCGTGAGATGCTGAGTCTCTGGGAAAGCACAGATGCCCAGTGCTGTTGTGCCTGTGGGTAGGGTGCACGGGGACGGTGAAGACCAGCAAGAGCTTTCAGGGCTGGCCCCTTCCTTGTGGGAGAAGGAGCCGGACGTTTGCCTTTTCGGAAAGAGGCTCTGCCGAGAACGAGCGCCATGAGATGCTGAGTCTCTGGGAAAGCACAGATGCCCATTGTTGTTGATACTGTGGATAGGGTGCACGGGGCCAGTGAAGACCAGCAAGAGCTTTCAGGGCTGGCCCCTTCCTTGTGGGAGAAGGAGCCGGACGTTTGCCTTTTCGGAAAGAGGCTCTGCCGAGAACGAGCGCCGTGAGATATGCCGTCTGTGGTTAAGCACAGATGCCCATTGCTGTTGTGCCTGTGGGTAGGGTGCACGGGGACAGTGAAGACCAGCAAGAGCTTTCAGGGCTGGCCCCTTCCTTGTGGGAGAAGGAGCCGGACGTTTGCCTTTTCGGAAAGAGGCTCTGCCGAGAGCGAACGCAGTGAGATGCTGAGTCTCTGGGAAAGCACAGATGCCCAGTGCTGTTGTGCCTGTGGGTAGGGTGCACGGGGCCAGTGAAGACCAGCAAGAGCTTTCAGGGCTGGCCCCTTCCTTGTGGGAGAAGGAGCCGGACGTTTGCCTTTTCGGAAAGAGGCTCTGCCGAGAACGAGCGCCGTGAGATATGCCGTCTGTGGTTAAGCACAGATGCCCAGTGCTGTTGTGCCTGTGGGTAGGGTGCACGGGGCCAGTGAAGACCAGCAAGAGCTTTCAGGGCTGGCCCCTTCCTTGTGGGAGAAGGAGCCGGACGTTTGCCTTTTCGGAAAGAGGCTCTGCCGAGAACGAGCGCCGTGAGATATGCCGTCTGTGGTTAAGCACAGATGCCCAGTGCTGTTGTGCCTTTGGGTAGGGTGCACGGGGCCAGTGAAGACCAGCAAGAGCTTTCAGGGCTGGCCCCTTCCTTGTGGGAGAAGGAGCCGGACGTTTGCCTTTTCGGAAAGAGGCTCTGCCGAGAACGAGCGCCGTGAGATGCTGAGTCTCTGGGAAAGCACAGATGCCCAGTGCTGTTGTGCCTGTGGGTAGGGTGCACGGGGCCAGTGAAGACCAGCAAGAGCTTTCAGGGCTGGCCCCTTCCTTGTGGGAGAAGGAGCCGGACGTTTGCCTTTTCGGAAAGAGGCTCTGCCGAGAACGAGCGCCGTGAGATATGCCGTCTGTGGTTAAGCACAGATGCCCAGTGCTGCTGTGCCTGTGGATAGGGTGCACGGGGACAGTGAAGACCAGCAAGAGCTTTCAGGGCTGGCCCCTTCCTTGTGGGAGAAGGAGCCGGACGTTTGCCTTTTCGGAAAGAGGCTCTGCCGAGAACGAGCGCCGTGAGATGCTGAGTCTCTGGGAAAGCACAGATGCCCAGTGCTGTTGTGCCTGTGGGTAGGGTGCACGGGGACGGTGAAGACCAGCAAGAGCTTTCAGGGCTGGCCCCTTCCTTGTGGGAGAAGGAGCCGGACGTTTGCCTTTTCGGAAAGAGGCTCTGCCGAGAACGAGCGCCATGAGATGCTGAGTCTCTGGGAAAGCACAGATGCCCATTGTTGTTGATACTGTGGATAGGGTGCACGGGGCCAGTGAAGACCAGCAAGAGCTTTCAGGGCTGGCCCCTTCCTTGTGGGAGAAGGAGCCGGACGTTTGCCTTTTCGGAAAGAGGCTCTGCCGAGAACGAGTGCCGTGAGATATGCCGTCTGTGGTTAAGCACAGATGCCCAGTGCTGTTGTGCCTTTGGGTAGGGTGCACGGGGCCAGTGAAGACCAGCAAGAGCTTTCAGGGCTGGCCCCTTCCTTGTGGGAGAAGGAGCCGGACGTTTGCCTTTTCGGAAAGAGGCTCTGCCGAGAACGAGCGCCGTGAGATATGCCGTCTGTGGTTAAGCACAGATGCCCAGTGCTGTTGTGCCTGTGGGTAGGGTGCACGCGGCCAGTGAAGACCAGCAAGAGCTTTCAGGGCTGGCCCCTTCCTTGTGGGAGAAGGAGCCGGACGTTTGCCTTTTCGGAAAGAGGCTCTGCCGAGAACGAGCGTCGTGAGATGCTCAGTCTCTGGGAAAGCACAGATGTCCAGTGCTGTTGTGCCTGTGGGTAGGGTGCACGGGGCCAGTGAAGACCAGCAAGAGCTTTCAGGGCTGGCCCCTTCCTTGTGGGAGAAGGAGCCGGACGTTTGCCTTTTCGGAAAGAGGCTCTGCCGAGAGCGAGCGCAGTGAGATGCTGAGTCTCTGGGAAAGCACAGATGCCCAGTGCTGTTGTGCCTGTGGGTAGGGTGCACGGGGCCAGTGAAGACCAGCAAGAGCTTTCAGGGCTGGCCCCTTCCTTGTGGGAGAAGGAGCCGGACGTTTGCCTTTTCGGAAAGAGGCTCTGCTGAGAGCGAACGCAGTGAGATGCTGAGTCTCTGAAAAAGGCACAGATGCCCAGTGCTGTTGTGCCTGTGGATAGGGTGCACGGGGCCAGTGAAGACCAGCAAGAGCTTTCAGGGCTGGCCCCTTCCTTGTGGGAGAAGGAGCCGGACGTTTGCCTTTTCGGAAAGAGGCTCTGCCAAGAACGAGCGCCGTGAGATATGCCGTCTGTGGTTAAGCACAGATGCCCATTGCTGCTGTGCCTGTGGATAGGGTGCACGGGGACAGTGAAGACCAGCAAGAGCTTTCAGGGCTGGCCCCTTCCTTGTGGGAGAAGGAGCCGGACGTTTGCCTTTTCGGAAAGAGGCTCTGCCGAGAACGAGCGCCGTGAGATATGCCGTCTGTGGTTAAGCACAGATGCCCAGTGCTGTTGATACTGTGGGTAGGGTTCACGGGGCCAGTGAAGACCAGCAAGAGCTTTCAGGGCTGGCCCCTTCCTTGTTGGAGAAGGAGCCGGACGTTTGCCTTTTCGGAAAGAGGCTCTGCCGAGAGCGAACGCAGTGAGATGCTGAGTCTCTGGGAAAGCACAGATGCCCAGTGCTGTTGTGCCTGTGGGTAGGGTGCACGGGGCCAGTGAAGACCAGCAAGAGCTTTCAGGGCTGGCCCCTTCCTTGTGGGAGAAGGAGCCGGACGTTTGCCTTTTCGGAAAGAGGCTCTGCCGAGAGCGAACGCAGTGAGATGCTGAGTCTCTGGGAAAGCACAGATGCCCAGTGCTGTTGTGCCTGTGGGTAGGGTGCACGGGGACAGTGAAGACCAGCAAGAGCTTTCAGGGCTGGCCCCTTCCTTGTGGGAGAAGGAGCCGGACGTTTGCCTTTTCGGAAAGAGGCTCTGCCGAGAACGAGCGCCGTGAGATATGCCGTCTGTGGTTAAGCACAGATGCCCAGTGCTGTTGTGCCTGTGGGTAGGGTGCACGGGGCCAGTGAAGACCAGCAAGAGCTTTCAGGGCTGGCCCCTTCCTTGTGGGAGAAGGAGCCGGACGTTTGCCTTTTCGGAAAGAGGCTCTGCCGAGAACGAGCGCCGTGAGATATGCCGTCTGTGGTTAAGCACAGATGCCCAGTGCTGCTGTGCCTGTGGATAGGGTGCACGGGGCCAGTGAAGACCAGCAAGAGCTTTCAGGGCTGGCCCCTTCCTTGTGGGAGAAGGAGCCGGACGTTTGCCTTTTCGGAAAGAGGCTCTGCCGAGAACGAGCGCCGTGAGATATGCCGTCTGTGGTTAAGCACAGATGCCCAGTGCTGCTGTGCCTGTGGATAGGGTGCACGGGGCCAGTGAAGACCAGCAAGAGCTTTCAGGGCTGGCCCCTTCCTTGTGGGAGAAGGAGCCGGACGTTTGCCTTTTCGGAAAGAGGCTCTGCCGAGAGCGAACGCAGTGAGATGCTGAGTCTCTGGGAAAGCACAGATGCCCAGTGCTGTTGTGCCTGTGGGTAGGGTGCACGGGGCCAGTGAAGACCAGCAAGAGCTTTCAGGGCTGGCCCCTTCCTTGTGGGAGAAGGAGCCGGACGTTTGCCTTTTCGGAAAGAGGCTCTGCCGAGAACGAGCGCCGTGAGATATGCCGTCTGTGGTTAAGCACAGATGCCCAGTGCTGTTGTGCCTGTGGGTAGGGTGCACGGGGCCAGTGAAGACCAGCAAGAGCTTTCAGGGCTGGCCCCTTCCTTGTGGGAGAAGGAGCCAGACGTTTGCCTTTTCGGAAAGAGGCTCTGCCGAGAACGAGCGCCGTGAGATGCTGAGTCTCTGGGAAAGCACAGATGCCCAGTGCTGTTGTGCCTGTGGGTAGGGTGCACGGGGACGGTGAAGACCAGCAAGAGCTTTCAGGGCTGGCCCCTTCCTTGTGGGAGAAGGAGCCGGACGTTTGCCTTTTCGGAAAGAGGCTCTGCCGAGAACGAGCGCCATGAGATGCTGAGTCTCTGGGAAAGCACAGATGCCCATTGTTGTTGATACTGTGGATAGGGTGCACGGGGCCAGTGAAGACCAGCAAGAGCTTTCAGGGCTGGCCCCTTCCTTGTGGGAGAAGGAGCCGGACGTTTGCCTTTTCGGAAAGAGGCTCTGCCGAGAACGAGCGCCGTGAGATATGCCGTCTGTGGTTAAGCACAGATGCCCATTGCTGTTGTGCCTGTGGGTAGGGTGCACGGGGACAGTGAAGACCAGCAAGAGCTTTCAGGGCTGGCCCCTTCCTTGTGGGAGAAGGAGCCGGACGTTTGCCTTTTCGGAAAGAGGCTCTGCCGAGAGCGAACGCAGTGAGATGCTGAGTCTCTGGGAAAGCACAGATGCCCAGTGCTGTTGTGCCTGTGGGTAGGGTGCACGGGGCCAGTGAAGACCAGCAAGAGCTTTCAGGGCTGGCCCCTTCCTTGTGGGAGAAGGAGCCGGACGTTTGCCTTTTCGGAAAGAGGCTCTGCCGAGAACGAGCGCCGTGAGATATGCCGTCTGTGGTTAAGCACAGATGCCCAGTGCTGTTGTGCCTGTGGGTAGGGTGCACGGGGCCAGTGAAGACCAGCAAGAGCTTTCAGGGCTGGCCCCTTCCTTATGGCAGAAGGAGCCGGACGTTTGCCTTTTCGGAAAGAGGCTCTGCCGAGAACGAGCGCCGTGAGATATGCCGTCTGTGGTTAAGCACAGATGCCCAGTGCTGTTGTGCCTTTGGGTAGGGTGCACGGGGCCAGTGAAGACCAGCAAGAGCTTTCAGGGCTGGCCCCTTCCTTGTGGGAGAAGGAGCCGGACGTTTGCCTTTTCGGAACGAGGCTCTGCCGAGAACGAGCGCCGTGAGATGCTGAGTCTCTGGGAAAGCACAGATGCCCAGTGCTGTTGTGCCTGTGGGTAGGGTGCACGGGGACAGTGAAGACCAGCAAGAGCTTTCAGGGCTGGCCCCTTCCTTGTGGGAGAAGGAGCCGGATGTTTGCCTTTTCAGAAAGAGGCTCTGCCGAGAACGAGCGCCGTGAGATATGCCGTCTGTGGTTAAGCACAGATGCCCAGTGCTGCTGTGCCTGTGGATAGGGTGCACGGGGACAGTGAAGACCAGCAAGAGCTTTCAGGGCTGGCCCCTTCCTTGTGGGAGAAGGAGCCGGACGTTTGCCTTTTCGGAAAGAGGCTCTGCCGAGAACGAGCGCCGTGAGATGCTGAGTCTCTGGGAAAGCACAGATGCCCAGTGCTGTTGTGCCTGTGGGTAGGGTGCACGGGGACGGTGAAGACCAGCAAGAGCTTTCAGGGCTGGCCCCTTCCTTGTGGGAGAAGGAGCCGGACGTTTGCCTTTTCGGAAAGAGGCTCTGCCGAGAACGAGCGCCATGAGATGCTGAGTCTCTGGGAAAGCACAGATGCCCATTGTTGTTGATACTGTGGATAGGGTGCACGGGGCCAGTGAAGACCAGCAAGAGCTTTCAGGGCTGGCCCCTTCCTTGTGGGAGAAGGAGCCGGACGTTTGCCTTTTCGGAAAGAGGCTCTGCCGAGAACGAGTGCCGTGAGATATGCCGTCTGTGGTTAAGCACAGATGCCCATTGCTGTTGTGCCTGTGGGTAGGGTGCACGGGGCCAGTGAAGACCAGCAAGAGCTTTCAGGGCTGGCCCCTTCCTTGTGGGAGAAGGAGCCGGACGTTTGCCTTTTCGGAAAGAGGCTCTGCCGAGAGCGAACGCAGTGAGATGCTGAGTCTCTGGGAAAGCACAGATGCCCAGTGCTGTTGTGCCTGTGGGTAGGGTGCACGGGGCCAGTGAAGACCAGCAAGAGCTTTCAGGGCTGGCCCCTTCCTTGTGGGAGAAGGAGCCGGACGTTTGCCTTTTCGGAAAGAGGCTCTGCCGAGAACGAGCGCCGTGAGATATGCCGTCTGTGGTTAAGCACAGATGCCCAGTGCTGTTGTGCCTGTGGGTAGGGTGCACGGGGCCAGTGAAGACCAGCAAGAGCTTTCAGGGCTGGCCCCTTCCTTATGGCAGAAGGAGCCGGACGTTTGCCTTTTCGGAAAGAGGCTCTGCCGAGAACGAGCGCCGTGAGATATGCCGTCTGTGGTTAAGCACAGATGCCCAGTGCTGTTGTGCCTTTGGGTAGGGTGCACGGGGCCAGTGAAGACCAGCAAGAGCTTTCAGGGCTGGCCCCTTCCTTGTGGGAGAAGGAGCCGGACGTTTGGCTTTTCGGAAAGAGGCTCTGCCGAGAACGAGCGCCATGAGATGCTGAGTCTCTGGGAAAGCACAGATGCCCAGTGCTGCTGTGCCTGTGGATAGGGTGCACGGGGACAGTGAAGACCAGCAAGAGCTTTCAGGGCTGGCCCCTTCCTTGTGGGAGAAGGAGCCGGACGTTTGCCTTTTCGGAAAGAGGCTCTGCCGTGAACGAGCGCCGTGAGATATGCCGTCTGTGGTTAAGCACAGATGCCCAGTGCTGTTGTGCCTGTGGATAGGGTGCACGGGGACAAAGAAGACCAGCAAGAGCTTTCAGGGCTGGCCCCTTCCTTGTGGGAGAAGGAGCCGGACGTTTGCCTTTTCGGAAAGAGGCTCTGCCGAGAGCGAACGCAGTGAGATGCTGAGTCTCTGGGAAAGCACAGATGCCCAGTGCTGTTGTGCCTGTGGGTAGGGTGCACGGGGCCAGTGAAGACCAGCAAGAGCTTTCAGGGCTGGCCCCTTCCTTGTGGGAGAAGGAGCCGGACGTTTGCCTTTTCGGAAAGAGGCTCTGCCGAGAACGAGCGCCGTGAGATATGCCGTCTGTGGTTAAGCACAGATGCCCAGTGCTGTTGTGCCTGTGGGTAGGGTGCACGGGGCCAGTGAAGACCAGCAAGAGCTTTCAGGGCTGGCCCCTTCCTTGTGGGAGAAGGAGCCAGACGTTTGCCTTTTCGGAAAGAGGCTCTGCCGAGAACGAGCGCCGTGAGATGCTGAGTCTCTGGGAAAGCACAGATGCCCAGTGCTGTTGTGCCTGTGGGTAGGGTGCACGGGGACGGTTAAGACCAGCAAGAGCTTTCAGGGCTGGCCCCTTCCTTGTGGGAGAAGGAGCCGGACGTTTGCCTTTTCGGAAAGGGCTCTGCCGAGAACGAGCGCCATGAGATGCTGAGTCTCTGGGAAAGCACAGATGCCCATTGTTGTTGATACTGTGGATAGGGTGCACGGGGCCAACGAAGACCAGCAAGAGCTTTCAGGGCTGGCCCCTTCCTTGTGGGAGAAGGAGCCGGACGTTTGCCTTTTCGGAAAGAGGCTCTGCCGAGAACGAGTGCCGTGAGATATGCCGTCTGTGGTTAAGCACAGATGCCCAGTGCTGTTGTGCCTTTGGGTAGGGTGCACGGGGCCAGTGAAGACCAGCAAGAGCTTTCAGGGCTGGCCCCTTCCTTGTGGGAGAAGGAGCCGGACGTTTGCCTTTTCGGAAAGAGGCTCTGCCGAGAACGAGCGTCGTGAGATGCTGAGTCTCTGGGAAAGCACAGATGCCCAGTGCTGTTGTGCCTGTGGGTAGGGTGCACGGGGCCAGTGAAGACCAGCAAGAGCTTTCAGGGCTGGCCCCTTCCTTGTGGGAGAAGGAGCCGGACGTTTGCCTTTTCGGAAAGAGGCTCTGCCGAGAGCGAACGCAGTGAGATGCTGAGTCTCTGGGAAAGCACAGATGCCCAGTGCTGTTGTGCCTGTGGGTAGGGTGCACGGGGATAGTGAAGACCAGCAAGAGCTTTCAGGGCTGGCCCCTTCCTTGTGGGAGAAGGAGCCGGACGTTTGCCTTTTCGGAAAGAGGCTCTGCCGAGAACGAGCGCCGTGAGATATGCCGTCTGTGGTTAAGCACAGATGCCCAGTGCTGTTGTGCCTGTGGGTAGGGTGCACGGGGCCAGTGAAGACCAGCAAGAGCTTTCAGGGCTGGCCCCTTCCTTGTGGGAGAAGGAGCCGGACGTTTGCCTTTTCGGAAAGAGGCTCTGCCGAGAGCGAACGCAGTGAGATGCTGAGTCTCTGGGAAAGCACAGATGCCCAGTGCTGTTGTGCCTGTGGGTAGGGTGCACGGGGCCAGTGAAGACCAGCAAGAGCTTTCAGGGCTGGCCCCTTCCTTGTGGGAGAAGGAGCCGGACGTTTGCCTTTTCGGAAAGAGGCTCTGCCGAGAACGAGCGCCGTGAGATATGCCGTCTGTGGTTAAGCACAGATGCCCAGTGCTGTTGTGCCTGTGGGTAGGGTGCACGGGGCCAGTGAAGACCAGCAAGAGCTTTCAGGGCTGGCCCCTTCCTTGTGGGAGAAGGAGCCGGACGTTTGCCTTTTCGGAAAGAGGCTCTGCCGAGAACGAGCGCCGTGAGATGCTGAGTCTCTTGGAAAGCACAGATGCCCAGTGCTGTTGTGCCTGTGGGTAGGGTGCACGGGGACAGTGAAGACCAGCAAGAGCTTTCAGGGCTGGCCCCTTCCTTGTGGGACAAGGAGCCGGACGTTTGCCTTTTCGGAAAGAGGCTCTGCCGAGAGCGAACGCAGTGAGATGCTGAGTCTCTGGGAAAGCACAGATGCCCAGTGCTGTTGTGCCTGTGGGTAGGGTGCACGGGGCCAGTGAAGACCAGCAAGAGCTTTCAGGGCTGGCCCCTTCCTTGTGGGAGAAGGAGCCGGACGTTTGCCTTTTCGGAAAGAGGCTCTGCCGAGAACGAGCGCCGTGAGATATGCCGTCTGTGGTTAAGCACAGATGCCCAGTGCTGTTGTGCCTGTGGGTAGGGTGCACGGGGCCAGTGAAGACCAGCAAGAGCTTTCAGGGCTGGCCCCTTCCTTATGGCAGAAGGAGCCGGACGTTTGCCTTTTCGGAAAGAGGCTCTGCCGAGAACGAGCGCCGTGAGATATGCCGTCTGTGGTTAAGCACAGATGCCCAGTGCTGTTGTGCCTTTGGGTAGGGTGCACGGGGCCAGTGAAGACCAGCAAGAGCTTTCAGGGCTGGCCCCTTCCTTGTGGGAGAAGGAGCCGGACGTTTGGCTTTTCGGAAAGAGGCTCTGCCGAGAACGAGCGCCATGAGATGCTGAGTCTCTGGGAAAGCACAGATGCCCAGTGCTGTTGTGCCTGTGGGTAGGGTGCACGGGGCCAGTGAAGACCAGCAAGAGCTTTCAGGGCTGGCCCCTTCCTTGTGGGAGAAGGAGCCGGACGTTTGCCTTTTCAGAAAGAGGCTCTGCCGAGAACGAGCGCCGTGAGATATGCCGTCTGTGGTTAAGCACAGATGCCCAGTGCTGCTGTGCCTGTGGATAGGGTGCACGGGGACAGTGAAGACCAGCAAGAGCTTTCAGGGCTGGCCCCTTCCTTGTGGGAGAAGGAGCCGGACGTTTGCCTTTTCGGAAAGAGGCTCTGCCGTGAATGAGCGCCGTGAGATATGCCGTCTGTGGTTAAGCACAGATGCCCAGTGCTGTTGTGCCTGTGGATAGGGTGCACGGGGACAAAGAAGACCAGCAAGAGCTTTCAGGGCTGGCCCCTTCCTTGTGGGAGAAGGAGCCGGACGTTTGCCTTTTCGGAAAGAGGCTCTGCCGAGAGCGAACGCAGTGAGATGCTGAGTCTCTGGGAAAGCACAGATGCCCAGTGCTGTTGTGCCTGTGGGTAGGGTGCACGGGGCCAGTGAAGACCAGCAAGAGCTTTCAGGGCTGGCCCCTTCCTTGTGGGAGAAGGAGCCGGACGTTTGCCTTTTCGGAAAGAGGCTCTGCCGAGAACGAGCGCCGTGAGATATGCCGTCTGTGGTTAAGCACAGATGCCCAGTGCTGTTGTGCCTGTGGGTAGGGTGCACGGGGCCAGTGAAGACCAGCAAGAGCTTTCAGGGCTGGCCCCTTCCTTGTGGGAGAAGGAGCCAGACGTTTGCCTTTTCGGAAAGAGGCTCTGCCGAGAACGAGCGCCGTGAGATGCTGAGTCTCTGGGAAAGCACAGATGCCCAGTGCTGTTGTGCCTGTGGGTAGGGTGCACGGGGACAGTGAAGACCAGCAAGAGCTTTCAGGGCTGGCCCCTTCCTTGTGGGAGAAGGAGCCGGACGTTTGCCTTTTCAGAAAGAGGCTCTGCCGAGAACGAGCGCCGTGAGATATGCCGTCTGTGGTTAAGCACAGATGCCCAGTGCTGCTGTGCCTGTGGATAGGGTGCACGGGGACAGTGAAGACCAGCAAGAGCTTTCAGGGCTGGCCCCTTCCTTGTGGGAGAAGGAGCCGGACGTTTGCCTTTTCGGAAAGAGGCTCTGCCGAGAACGAGCGCCGTGAGATATGCCGTCTGTGGTTAAGCACAGATGCCCAGTGCTGCTGTGCCTGTGGATAGGGTGCACGGGGACAGTGAAGACCAGCAAGAGCTTTCAGGGCTGGCCCCTTCCTTGTGGGAGAAGGAGCCGGACGTTTGCCTTTTCGGAAAGAGGCTCTGCCGTGAACGAGCGCCGTGAGATATGCCGTCTGTGGTTAAGCACAGATGCCCAGTGCTGTTGTGCCTGTGGATAGGGTGCACGGGGACAAAGAAGACCAGCAAGAGCTTTCAGGGCTGGCCCCTTCCTTGTGGGAGAAGGAGCCGGACGTTTGCCTTTTCGGAAAGAGGCTCTGCCGAGAGCGAACGCAGTGAGATGCTGAGTCTCTGGGAAAGCACAGATGCCCAGTGCTGTTGTGCCTGTGGGTAGGGTGCACGGGGCCAGTGAAGACCAGCAAGAGCTTTCAGGGCTGGCCCCTTCCTTGTGGGAGAAGGAGCCGGACGTTTGCCTTTTCAGAAAGAGGCTCTGCCGAGAACGAGCGCCGTGAGATATGCCGTCTGTGGTTAAGCACAGATGCCCAGTGCTGTTGTGCCTGTGGGTAGGGTGCACGGGGCCAGTGAAGACCAGCAAGAGCTTTCAGGGCTGGCCCCTTCCTTGTGGGAGAAGGAGCCAGACGTTTGCCTTTTCGGAAAGAGGCTCTGCCGAGAACGAGCGCCGTGAGATGCTGAGTCTCTGGGAAAGCACAGATGCCCAGTGCTGTTGTGCCTGTGGGTAGGGTGCACGGGGACGGTTAAGACCAGCAAGAGCTTTCAGGGCTGGCCCCTTCCTTGTGGGAGAAGGAGCCGGACGTTTGCCTTTTCGGAAAGGGCTCTGCCGAGAACGAGCGCCATGAGATGCTGAGTCTCTGGGAAAGCACAGATGCCCATTGTTGTTGATACTGTGGATAGGGTGCACGGGGCCAACGAAGACCAGCAAGAGCTTTCAGGGCTGGCCCCTTCCTTGTGGGAGAAGGAGCCGGACGTTTGCCTTTTCGGAAAGAGGCTCTGCCGAGAACGAGTGCCGTGAGATATGCCGTCTGTGGTTAAGCACAGATGCCCAGTGCTGTTGTGCCTTTGGGTAGGGTGCACGGGGCCAGTGAAGACCAGCAAGAGCTTTCAGGGCTGGCCCCTTCCTTGTGGGAGAAGGAGCCGGACGTTTGCCTTTTCGGAAAGAGGCTCTGCCGAGAACGAGCGTCGTGAGATGCTGAGTCTCTGGGAAAGCACAGATGCCCAGTGCTGTTGTGCCTGTGGGTAGGGTGCACGGGGCCAGTGAAGACCAGCAAGAGCTTTCAGGGCTGGCCCCTTCCTTGTGGGAGAAGGAGCCGGACGTTTGCCTTTTCGGAAAGAGGCTCTGCCGAGAGCGAACGCAGTGAGATGCTGAGTCTCTGGGAAAGCACAGATGCCCAGTGCTGTTGTGCCTGTGGGTAGGGTGCACGGGGATAGTGAAGACCAGCAAGAGCTTTCAGGGCTGGCCCCTTCCTTGTGGGAGAAGGAGCCGGACGTTTGCCTTTTCGGAAAGAGGCTCTGCCGAGAACGAGCGCCGTGAGATATGCCGTCTGTGGTTAAGCACAGATGCCCAGTGCTGTTGTGCCTGTGGGTAGGGTGCACGGGGCCAGTGAAGACCAGCAAGAGCTTTCAGGGCTGGCCCCTTCCTTGTGGGAGAAGGAGCCGGACGTTTGCCTTTTCGGAAAGAGGCTCTGCCGAGAGCGAACGCAGTGAGATGCTGAGTCTCTGGGAAAGCACAGATGCCCAGTGCTGTTGTGCCTGTGGGTAGGGTGCACGGGGCCAGTGAAGACCAGCAAGAGCTTTCAGGGCTGGCCCCTTCCTTGTGGGAGAAGGAGCCGGACGTTTGCCTTTTCGGAAAGAGGCTCTGCCGAGAACGAGCGCCGTGAGATATGCCGTCTGTGGTTAAGCACAGATGCCCAGTGCTGTTGTGCCTGTGGGTAGGGTGCACGGGGCCAGTGAAGACCAGCAAGAGCTTTCAGGGCTGGCCCCTTCCTTGTGGGAGAAGGAGCCGGACGTTTGCCTTTTCGGAAAGAGGCTCTGCCGAGAACGAGCGCCGTGAGATGCTGAGTCTCTTGGAAAGCACAGATGCCCAGTGCTGTTGTGCCTGTGGGTAGGGTGCACGGGGACAGTGAAGACCAGCAAGAGCTTTCAGGGCTGGCCCCTTCCTTGTGGGACAAGGAGCCGGACGTTTGCCTTTTCGGAAAGAGGCTCTGCCGAGAGCGAACGCAGTGAGATGCTGAGTCTCTGGGAAAGCACAGATGCCCAGTGCTGTTGTGCCTGTGGGTAGGGTGCACGGGGCCAGTGAAGACCAGCAAGAGCTTTCAGGGCTGGCCCCTTCCTTGTGGGAGAAGGAGCCGGACGTTTGCCTTTTCGGAAAGAGGCTCTGCCGAGAACGAGCGCCGTGAGATATGCCGTCTGTGGTTAAGCACAGATGCCCAGTGCTGTTGTGCCTGTGGGTAGGGTGCACGGGGCCAGTGAAGACCAGCAAGAGCTTTCAGGGCTGGCCCCTTCCTTATGGCAGAAGGAGCCGGACGTTTGCCTTTTCGGAAAGAGGCTCTGCCGAGAACGAGCGCCGTGAGATATGCCGTCTGTGGTTAAGCACAGATGCCCAGTGCTGTTGTGCCTTTGGGTAGGGTGCACGGGGCCAGTGAAGACCAGCAAGAGCTTTCAGGGCTGGCCCCTTCCTTGTGGGAGAAGGAGCCGGACGTTTGGCTTTTCGGAAAGAGGCTCTGCCGAGAACGAGCGCCATGAGATGCTGAGTCTCTGGGAAAGCACAGATGCCCAGTGCTGTTGTGCCTGTGGGTAGGGTGCACGGGGACAGTGAAGACCAGCAAGAGCTTTCAGGGCTGGCCCCTTCCTTGTGGGAGAAGGAGCCGGACGTTTGCCTTTTCAGAAAGAGGCTCTGCCGAGAACGAGCGCCGTGAGATATGCCGTCTGTGGTTAAGCACAGATGCCCAGTGCTGCTGTGCCTGTGGATAGGGTGCACGGGGACAGTGAAGACCAGCAAGAGCTTTCAGGGCTGGCCCCTTCCTTGTGGGAGAAGGAGCCGGACGTTTGCCTTTTCGGAAAGAGGCTCTGCCGTGAATGAGCGCCGTGAGATATGCCGTCTGTGGTTAAGCACAGATGCCCAGTGCTGTTGTGCCTGTGGATAGGGTGCACGGGGACAAAGAAGACCAGCAAGAGCTTTCAGGGCTGGCCCCTTCCTTGTGGGAGAAGGAGCCGGACGTTTGCCTTTTCGGAAAGAGGCTCTGCCGAGAGCGAACGCAGTGAGATGCTGAGTCTCTGGGAAAGCACAGATGCCCAGTGCTGTTGTGCCTGTGGGTAGGGTGCACGGGGCCAGTGAAGACCAGCAAGAGCTTTCAGGGCTGGCCCCTTCCTTGTGGGAGAAGGAGCCGGACGTTTGCCTTTTCGGAAAGAGGCTCTGCCGAGAACGAGCGCCGTGAGATATGCCGTCTGTGGTTAAGCACAGATGCCCATTGCTGTTGTGCCTGTGGGTAGGGTGCACGGGGCCAGTGAAGACCAGCAAGAGCTTTCAGGGCTGGCCCCTTCCTTGTGGGAGAAGGAGCCAGACGTTTGCCTTTTCGGAAAGAGGCTCTGCCGAGAACGAGCGCCGTGAGATGCTGAGTCTCTGGGAAAGCACAGATGCCCAGTGCTGTTGTGCCTGTGGGTAGGGTGCACGGGGACAGTGAAGACCAGCAAGAGCTTTCAGGGCTGGCCCCTTCCTTGTGGGAGAAGGAGCCGGACGTTTGCCTTTTCGGAAAGAGGCTCTGCCGTGAACGAGCGCCGTGAGATATGCCGTCTGTGGTTAAGCACAGATGCCCAGTGCTGTTGTGCCTGTGGATAGGGTGCACGGGGACAAAGAAGACCAGCAAGAGCTTTCAGGGCTGGCCCCTTCCTTGTGGGAGAAGGAGCCGGACGTTTGCCTTTTCGGAAAGAGGCTCTGCCGAGAGCGAACGCAGTGAGATGCTGAGTCTCTGGGAAAGCACAGATGCCCAGTGCTGTTGTGCCTGTGGGTAGGGTGCACGGGGCCAGTGAAGACCAGCAAGAGCTTTCAGGGCTGGCCCCTTCCTTGTGGGAGAAGGAGCCGGACGTTTGCCTTTTCGGAAAGAGGCTCTGCCGAGAACGAGCGCCGTGAGATATGCCGTCTGTGGTTAAGCACAGATGCCCAGTGCTGTTGTGCCTGTGGGTAGGGTGCACGGGGCCAGTGAAGACCAGCAAGAGCTTTCAGGGCTGGCCCCTTCCTTGTGGGAGAAGGAGCCGGACGTTTGCCTTTTCGGAAAGAGGCTCTGCCGAGAACGAGCGCCGTGAGATGCTGAGTCTCTGGGAAAGCACAGATGCCCAGTGCTGTTGTGCCTGTGGGTAGGGTGCACGGGGACGGTTAAGACCAGCAAGAGCTTTCAGGGCTGGCCCCTTCCTTGTGGGAGAAGGAGCCGGACGTTTGCCTTTTCGGAAAGGGCTCTGCCGAGAACGAGCGCCATGAGATGCTGAGTCTCTGGGAAAGCACAGATGCCCATTGTTGTTGATACTGTGGATAGGGTGCACGGGGCCAACGAAGACCAGCAAGAGCTTTCAGGGCTGGCCCCTTCCTTGTGGGAGAAGGAGCCGGACGTTTGCCTTTTCGGAAAGAGGCTCTGCCGAGAACGAGTGCCGTGAGATATGCCGTCTGTGGTTAAGCACAGATGCCCAGTGCTGTTGTGCCTTTGGGTAGGGTGCACGGGGCCAGTGAAGACCAGCAAGAGCTTTCAGGGCTGGCCCCTTCCTTGTGGGAGAAGGAGCCGGACGTTTGCCTTTTCGGAAAGAGGCTCTGCCGAGAACGAGCGTCGTGAGATGCTGAGTCTCTGGGAAAGCACAGATGCCCAGTGCTGTTGTGCCTGTGGGTAGGGTGCACGGGGCCAGTGAAGACCAGCAAGAGCTTTCAGGGCTGGCCCCTTCCTTGTGGGAGAAGGAGCCGGACGTTTGCCTTTTCGGAAAGAGGCTCTGCCGAGAGCGAACGCAGTGAGATGCTGAGTCTCTGGGAAAGCACAGATGCCCAGTGCTGTTGTGCCTGTGGGTAGGGTGCACGGGGATAGTGAAGACCAGCAAGAGCTTTCAGGGCTGGCCCCTTCCTTGTGGGAGAAGGAGCCGGACGTTTGCCTTTTCGGAAAGAGGCTCTGCCGAGAACGAGCGCCGTGAGATATGCCGTCTGTGGTTAAGCACAGATGCCCAGTGCTGTTGTGCCTGTGGGTAGGGTGCACGGGGCCAGTGAAGACCAGCAAGAGCTTTCAGGGCTGGCCCCTTCCTTATGGCAGAAGGAGCCGGACGTTTGCCTTTTCGGAAAGAGGCTCTGCCGAGAACGAGCGCCGTGAGATATGCCGTCTGTGGTTAAGCACAGATGCCCAGTGCTGTTGTGCCTTTGGGTAGGGTGCACGGGGCCAGTGAAGACCAGCAAGAGCTTTCAGGGCTGGCCCCTTCCTTGTGGGAGAAGGAGCCGGACGTTTGCCTTTTCGGAAAGAGGCTCTGCCGAGAACGAGCGCCGTGAGATGCTGAGTCTCTGGGAAAGCACAGATGCCCAGTGCTGTTGTGCCTGTGGGTAGGGTGCACGGGGACAGTGAAGACCAGCAAGAGCTTTCAGGGCTGGCCCCTTCCTTGTGGGAGAAGGAGCCGGATGTTTGCCTTTTCAGAAAGAGGCTCTGCCGAGAACGAGCGCCGTGAGATATGCCGTCTGTGGTTAAGCACAGATGCCCAGTGCTGCTGTGCCTGTGGATAGGGTGCACGGGGACAGTGAAGACCAGCAAGAGCTTTCAGGGCTGGCCCCTTCCTTGTGGGAGAAGGAGCCGGACGTTTGCCTTTTCGGAAAGAGGCTCTGCCGAGAACGAGCGCCGTGAGATGCTGAGTCTCTGGGAAAGCACAGATGCCCAGTGCTGTTGTGCCTGTGGGTAGGGTGCACGGGGACGGTGAAGACCAGCAAGAGCTTTCAGGGCTGGCCCCTTCCTTGTGGGAGAAGGAGCCGGACGTTTGCCTTTTCGGAAAGAGGCTCTGCCGAGAACGAGCGCCATGAGATGCTGAGTCTCTGGGAAAGCACAGATGCCCATTGTTGTTGATACTGTGGATAGGGTGCACGGGGCCAGTGAAGACCAGCAAGAGCTTTCAGGGCTGGCCCCTTCCTTGTGGGAGAAGGAGCCGGACGTTTGCCTTTTCGGAAAGAGGCTCTGCCGAGAACGAGTGCCGTGAGATATGCCGTCTGTGGTTAAGCACAGATGCCCATTGCTGTTGTGCCTGTGGGTAGGGTGCACGGGGCCAGTGAAGACCAGCAAGAGCTTTCAGGGCTGGCCCCTTCCTTGTGGGAGAAGGAGCCGGACGTTTGCCTTTTCGGAAAGAGGCTCTGCCGAGAGCGAACGCAGTGAGATGCTGAGTCTCTGGGAAAGCACAGATGCCCAGTGCTGTTGTGCCTGTGGGTAGGGTGCACGGGGCCAGTGAAGACCAGCAAGAGCTTTCAGGGCTGGCCCCTTCCTTGTGGGAGAAGGAGCCGGACGTTTGCCTTTTCGGAAAGAGGCTCTGCCGAGAACGAGCGCCGTGAGATATGCCGTCTGTGGTTAAGCACAGATGCCCAGTGCTGTTGTGCCTGTGGGTAGGGTGCACGGGGCCAGTGAAGACCAGCAAGAGCTTTCAGGGCTGGCCCCTTCCTTATGGCAGAAGGAGCCGGACGTTTGCCTTTTCGGAAAGAGGCTCTGCCGAGAACGAGCGCCGTGAGATATGCCGTCTGTGGTTAAGCACAGATGCCCAGTGCTGTTGTGCCTTTGGGTAGGGTGCACGGGGCCAGTGAAGACCAGCAAGAGCTTTCAGGGCTGGCCCCTTCCTTGTGGGAGAAGGAGCCGGACGTTTGGCTTTTCGGAAAGAGGCTCTGCCGAGAACGAGCGCCATGAGATGCTGAGTCTCTGGGAAAGCACAGATGCCCAGTGCTGCTGTGCCTGTGGATAGGGTGCACGGGGACAGTGAAGACCAGCAAGAGCTTTCAGGGCTGGCCCCTTCCTTGTGGGAGAAGGAGCCGGACGTTTGCCTTTTCGGAAAGAGGCTCTGCCGTGAACGAGCGCCGTGAGATATGCCGTCTGTGGTTAAGCACAGATGCCCAGTGCTGTTGTGCCTGTGGATAGGGTGCACGGGGACAAAGAAGACCAGCAAGAGCTTTCAGGGCTGGCCCCTTCCTTGTGGGAGAAGGAGCCGGACGTTTGCCTTTTCGGAAAGAGGCTCTGCCGAGAGCGAACGCAGTGAGATGCTGAGTCTCTGGGAAAGCACAGATGCCCAGTGCTGTTGTGCCTGTGGGTAGGGTGCACGGGGCCAGTGAAGACCAGCAAGAGCTTTCAGGGCTGGCCCCTTCCTTGTGGGAGAAGGAGCCGGACGTTTGCCTTTTCGGAAAGAGGCTCTGCCGAGAACGAGCGCCGTGAGATATGCCGTCTGTGGTTAAGCACAGATGCCCAGTGCTGTTGTGCCTGTGGGTAGGGTGCACGGGGCCAGTGAAGACCAGCAAGAGCTTTCAGGGCTGGCCCCTTCCTTGTGGGAGAAGGAGCCAGACGTTTGCCTTTTCGGAAAGAGGCTCTGCCGAGAACGAGCGCCGTGAGATGCTGAGTCTCTGGGAAAGCACAGATGCCCAGTGCTGTTGTGCCTGTGGGTAGGGTGCACGGGGACGGTTAAGACCAGCAAGAGCTTTCAGGGCTGGCCCCTTCCTTGTGGGAGAAGGAGCCGGACGTTTGCCTTTTCGGAAAGGGCTCTGCCGAGAACGAGCGCCATGAGATGCTGAGTCTCTGGGAAAGCACAGATGCCCATTGTTGTTGATACTGTGGATAGGGTGCACGGGGCCAACGAAGACCAGCAAGAGCTTTCAGGGCTGGCCCCTTCCTTGTGGGAGAAGGAGCCGGACGTTTGCCTTTTCGGAAAGAGGCTCTGCCGAGAACGAGTGCCGTGAGATATGCCGTCTGTGGTTAAGCACAGATGCCCAGTGCTGTTGTGCCTTTGGGTAGGGTGCACGGGGCCAGTGAAGACCAGCAAGAGCTTTCAGGGCTGGCCCCTTCCTTGTGGGAGAAGGAGCCGGACGTTTGCCTTTTCGGAAAGAGGCTCTGCCGAGAACGAGCGTCGTGAGATGCTGAGTCTCTGGGAAAGCACAGATGCCCAGTGCTGTTGTGCCTGTGGGTAGGGTGCACGGGGCCAGTGAAGACCAGCAAGAGCTTTCAGGGCTGGCCCCTTCCTTGTGGGAGAAGGAGCCGGACGTTTGCCTTTTCGGAAAGAGGCTCTGCCGAGAGCGAACGCAGTGAGATGCTGAGTCTCTGGGAAAGCACAGATGCCCAGTGCTGTTGTGCCTGTGGGTAGGGTGCACGGGGATAGTGAAGACCAGCAAGAGCTTTCAGGGCTGGCCCCTTCCTTGTGGGAGAAGGAGCCGGACGTTTGCCTTTTCGGAAAGAGGCTCTGCCGAGAACGAGCGCCGTGAGATATGCCGTCTGTGGTTAAGCACAGATGCCCAGTGCTGTTGTGCCTGTGGGTAGGGTGCACGGGGCCAGTGAAGACCAGCAAGAGCTTTCAGGGCTGGCCCCTTCCTTGTGGGAGAAGGAGCCGGACGTTTGCCTTTTCGGAAAGAGGCTCTGCCGAGAGCGAACGCAGTGAGATGCTGAGTCTCTGGGAAAGCACAGATGCCCAGTGCTGTTGTGCCTGTGGGTAGGGTGCACGGGGCCAGTGAAGACCAGCAAGAGCTTTCAGGGCTGGCCCCTTCCTTGTGGGAGAAGGAGCCGGACGTTTGCCTTTTCGGAAAGAGGCTCTGCCGAGAACGAGCGCCGTGAGATATGCCGTCTGTGGTTAAGCACAGATGCCCAGTGCTGTTGTGCCTGTGGGTAGGGTGCACGGGGCCAGTGAAGACCAGCAAGAGCTTTCAGGGCTGGCCCCTTCCTTATGGCAGAAGGAGCCGGACGTTTGCCTTTTCGGAAAGAGGCTCTGCCGAGAACGAGCGCCGTGAGATGCTGAGTCTCTTGGAAAGCACAGATGCCCAGTGCTGTTGTGCCTGTGGGTAGGGTGCACGGGGACAGTGAAGACCAGCAAGAGCTTTCAGGGCTGGCCCCTTCCTTGTGGGACAAGGAGCCGGACGTTTGCCTTTTCGGAAAGAGGCTCTGCCGAGAGCGAACGCAGTGAGATGCTGAGTCTCTGGGAAAGCACAGATGCCCAGTGCTGTTGTGCCTGTGGGTAGGGTGCACGGGGCCAGTGAAGACCAGCAAGAGCTTTCAGGGCTGGCCCCTTCCTTGTGGGAGAAGGAGCCGGACGTTTGCCTTTTCGGAAAGAGGCTCTGCCGAGAACGAGCGCCGTGAGATATGCCGTCTGTGGTTAAGCACAGATGCCCAGTGCTGTTGTGCCTGTGGGTAGGGTGCACGGGGCCAGTGAAGACCAGCAAGAGCTTTCAGGGCTGGCCCCTTCCTTATGGCAGAAGGAGCCGGACGTTTGCCTTTTCGGAAAGAGGCTCTGCCGAGAACGAGCGCCGTGAGATATGCCGTCTGTGGTTAAGCACAGATGCCCAGTGCTGTTGTGCCTTTGGGTAGGGTGCACGGGGCCAGTGAAGACCAGCAAGAGCTTTCAGGGCTGGCCCCTTCCTTGTGGGAGAAGGAGCCGGACGTTTGGCTTTTCGGAAAGAGGCTCTGCCGAGAACGAGCGCCATGAGATGCTGAGTCTCTGGGAAAGCACAGATGCCCAGTGCTGTTGTGCCTGTGGGTAGGGTGCACGGGGCCAGTGAAGACCAGCAAGAGCTTTCAGGGCTGGCCCCTTCCTTGTGGGAGAAGGAGCCGGACGTTTGCCTTTTCAGAAAGAGGCTCTGCCGAGAACGAGCGCCGTGAGATATGCCGTCTGTGGTTAAGCACAGATGCCCAGTGCTGCTGTGCCTGTGGATAGGGTGCACGGGGACAGTGAAGACCAGCAAGAGCTTTCAGGGCTGGCCCCTTCCTTGTGGGAGAAGGAGCCGGACGTTTGCCTTTTCGGAAAGAGGCTCTGCCGTGAATGAGCGCCGTGAGATATGCCGTCTGTGGTTAAGCACAGATGCCCAGTGCTGTTGTGCCTGTGGATAGGGTGCACGGGGACAAAGAAGACCAGCAAGAGCTTTCAGGGCTGGCCCCTTCCTTGTGGGAGAAGGAGCCGGACGTTTGCCTTTTCGGAAAGAGGCTCTGCCGAGAGCGAACGCAGTGAGATGCTGAGTCTCTGGGAAAGCACAGATGCCCAGTGCTGTTGTGCCTGTGGGTAGGGTGCACGGGGCCAGTGAAGACCAGCAAGAGCTTTCAGGGCTGGCCCCTTCCTTGTGGGAGAAGGAGCCGGACGTTTGCCTTTTCGGAAAGAGGCTCTGCCGAGAACGAGCGCCGTGAGATATGCCGTCTGTGGTTAAGCACAGATGCCCAGTGCTGTTGTGCCTGTGGGTAGGGTGCACGGGGCCAGTGAAGACCAGCAAGAGCTTTCAGGGCTGGCCCCTTCCTTGTGGGAGAAGGAGCCAGACGTTTGCCTTTTCGGAAAGAGGCTCTGCCGAGAACGAGCGCCGTGAGATGCTGAGTCTCTGGGAAAGCACAGATGCCCAGTGCTGTTGTGCCTGTGGGTAGGGTGCACGGGGACAGTGAAGACCAGCAAGAGCTTTCAGGGCTGGCCCCTTCCTTGTGGGAGAAGGAGCCGGACGTTTGCCTTTTCAGAAAGAGGCTCTGCCGAGAACGAGCGCCGTGAGATATGCCGTCTGTGGTTAAGCACAGATGCCCAGTGCTGCTGTGCCTGTGGATAGGGTGCACGGGGACAGTGAAGACCAGCAAGAGCTTTCAGGGCTGGCCCCTTCCTTGTGGGAGAAGGAGCCGGACGTTTGGCTTTTCGGAAAGAGGCTCTGCCGAGAACGAGCGCCATGAGATGCTGAGTCTCTGGGAAAGCACAGATGCCCAGTGCTGCTGTGCCTGTGGATAGGGTGCACGGGGACAGTGAAGACCAGCAAGAGCTTTCAGGGCTGGCCCCTTCCTTGTGGGAGAAGGAGCCGGACGTTTGCCTTTTCGGAAAGAGGCTCTGCCGTGAACGAGCGCCGTGAGATATGCCGTCTGTGGTTAAGCACAGATGCCCAGTGCTGTTGTGCCTGTGGATAGGGTGCACGGGGACAAAGAAGACCAGCAAGAGCTTTCAGGGCTGGCCCCTTCCTTGTGGGAGAAGGAGCCGGACGTTTGCCTTTTCGGAAAGAGGCTCTGCCGAGAGCGAACGCAGTGAGATGCTGAGTCTCTGGGAAAGCACAGATGCCCAGTGCTGTTGTGCCTGTGGGTAGGGTGCACGGGGCCAGTGAAGACCAGCAAGAGCTTTCAGGGCTGGCCCCTTCCTTGTGGGAGAAGGAGCCGGACGTTTGCCTTTTCGGAAAGAGGCTCTGCCGAGAACGAGCGCCGTGAGATATGCCGTCTGTGGTTAAGCACAGATGCCCAGTGCTGTTGTGCCTGTGGGTAGGGTGCACGGGGCCAGTGAAGACCAGCAAGAGCTTTCAGGGCTGGCCCCTTCCTTGTGGGAGAAGGAGCCAGACGTTTGCCTTTTCGGAAAGAGGCTCTGCCGAGAACGAGCGCCGTGAGATGCTGAGTCTCTGGGAAAGCACAGATGCCCAGTGCTGTTGTGCCTGTGGGTAGGGTGCACGGGGACGGTTAAGACCAGCAAGAGCTTTCAGGGCTGGCCCCTTCCTTGTGGGAGAAGGAGCCGGACGTTTGCCTTTTCGGAAAGGGCTCTGCCGAGAACGAGCGCCATGAGATGCTGAGTCTCTGGGAAAGCACAGATGCCCATTGTTGTTGATACTGTGGATAGGGTGCACGGGGCCAACGAAGACCAGCAAGAGCTTTCAGGGCTGGCCCCTTCCTTGTGGGAGAAGGAGCCGGACGTTTGCCTTTTCGGAAAGAGGCTCTGCCGAGAACGAGTGCCGTGAGATATGCCGTCTGTGGTTAAGCACAGATGCCCAGTGCTGTTGTGCCTTTGGGTAGGGTGCACGGGGCCAGTGAAGACCAGCAAGAGCTTTCAGGGCTGGCCCCTTCCTTGTGGGAGAAGGAGCCGGACGTTTGCCTTTTCGGAAAGAGGCTCTGCCGAGAACGAGCGTCGTGAGATGCTGAGTCTCTGGGAAAGCACAGATGCCCAGTGCTGTTGTGCCTGTGGGTAGGGTGCACGGGGCCAGTGAAGACCAGCAAGAGCTTTCAGGGCTGGCCCCTTCCTTGTGGGAGAAGGAGCCGGACGTTTGCCTTTTCGGAAAGAGGCTCTGCCGAGAGCGAACGCAGTGAGATGCTGAGTCTCTGGGAAAGCACAGATGCCCAGTGCTGTTGTGCCTGTGGGTAGGGTGCACGGGGATAGTGAAGACCAGCAAGAGCTTTCAGGGCTGGCCCCTTCCTTGTGGGAGAAGGAGCCGGACGTTTGCCTTTTCGGAAAGAGGCTCTGCCGAGAACGAGCGCCGTGAGATATGCCGTCTGTGGTTAAGCACAGATGCCCAGTGCTGTTGTGCCTGTGGGTAGGGTGCACGGGGCCAGTGAAGACCAGCAAGAGCTTTCAGGGCTGGCCCCTTCCTTGTGGGAGAAGGAGCCGGACGTTTGCCTTTTCGGAAAGAGGCTCTGCCGAGAGCGAACGCAGTGAGATGCTGAGTCTCTGGGAAAGCACAGATGCCCAGTGCTGTTGTGCCTGTGGGTAGGGTGCACGGGGCCAGTGAAGACCAGCAAGAGCTTTCAGGGCTGGCCCCTTCCTTGTGGGAGAAGGAGCCGGACGTTTGCCTTTTCGGAAAGAGGCTCTGCCGAGAACGAGCGCCGTGAGATATGCCGTCTGTGGTTAAGCACAGATGCCCAGTGCTGTTGTGCCTGTGGGTAGGGTGCACGGGGCCAGTGAAGACCAGCAAGAGCTTTCAGGGCTGGCCCCTTCCTTGTGGGAGAAGGAGCCGGACGTTTGCCTTTTCGGAAAGAGGCTCTGCCGAGAACGAGCGCCGTGAGATGCTGAGTCTCTTGGAAAGCACAGATGCCCAGTGCTGTTGTGCCTGTGGGTAGGGTGCACGGGGACAGTGAAGACCAGCAAGAGCTTTCAGGGCTGGCCCCTTCCTTGTGGGACAAGGAGCCGGACGTTTGCCTTTTCGGAAAGAGGCTCTGCCGAGAGCGAACGCAGTGAGATGCTGAGTCTCTGGGAAAGCACAGATGCCCAGTGCTGTTGTGCCTGTGGGTAGGGTGCACGGGGCCAGTGAAGACCAGCAAGAGCTTTCAGGGCTGGCCCCTTCCTTGTGGGAGAAGGAGCCGGACGTTTGCCTTTTCGGAAAGAGGCTCTGCCGAGAACGAGCGCCGTGAGATATGCCGTCTGTGGTTAAGCACAGATGCCCAGTGCTGTTGTGCCTGTGGGTAGGGTGCACGGGGCCAGTGAAGACCAGCAAGAGCTTTCAGGGCTGGCCCCTTCCTTATGGCAGAAGGAGCCGGACGTTTGCCTTTTCGGAAAGAGGCTCTGCCGAGAACGAGCGCCGTGAGATATGCCGTCTGTGGTTAAGCACAGATGCCCAGTGCTGTTGTGCCTTTGGGTAGGGTGCACGGGGCCAGTGAAGACCAGCAAGAGCTTTCAGGGCTGGCCCCTTCCTTGTGGGAGAAGGAGCCGGACGTTTGGCTTTTCGGAAAGAGGCTCTGCCGAGAACGAGCGCCATGAGATGCTGAGTCTCTGGGAAAGCACAGATGCCCAGTGCTGTTGTGCCTGTGGGTAGGGTGCACGGGGACAGTGAAGACCAGCAAGAGCTTTCAGGGCTGGCCCCTTCCTTGTGGGAGAAGGAGCCGGACGTTTGCCTTTTCAGAAAGAGGCTCTGCCGAGAACGAGCGCCGTGAGATATGCCGTCTGTGGTTAAGCACAGATGCCCAGTGCTGCTGTGCCTGTGGATAGGGTGCACGGGGACAGTGAAGACCAGCAAGAGCTTTCAGGGCTGGCCCCTTCCTTGTGGGAGAAGGAGCCGGACGTTTGCCTTTTCGGAAAGAGGCTCTGCCGTGAATGAGCGCCGTGAGATATGCCGTCTGTGGTTAAGCACAGATGCCCAGTGCTGTTGTGCCTGTGGATAGGGTGCACGGGGACAAAGAAGACCAGCAAGAGCTTTCAGGGCTGGCCCCTTCCTTGTGGGAGAAGGAGCCGGACGTTTGCCTTTTCGGAAAGAGGCTCTGCCGAGAGCGAACGCAGTGAGATGCTGAGTCTCTGGGAAAGCACAGATGCCCAGTGCTGTTGTGCCTGTGGGTAGGGTGCACGGGGCCAGTGAAGACCAGCAAGAGCTTTCAGGGCTGGCCCCTTCCTTGTGGGAGAAGGAGCCGGACGTTTGCCTTTTCGGAAAGAGGCTCTGCCGAGAACGAGCGCCGTGAGATATGCCGTCTGTGGTTAAGCACAGATGCCCATTGCTGTTGTGCCTGTGGGTAGGGTGCACGGGGCCAGTGAAGACCAGCAAGAGCTTTCAGGGCTGGCCCCTTCCTTGTGGGAGAAGGAGCCAGACGTTTGCCTTTTCGGAAAGAGGCTCTGCCGAGAACGAGCGCCGTGAGATGCTGAGTCTCTGGGAAAGCACAGATGCCCAGTGCTGTTGTGCCTGTGGGTAGGGTGCACGGGGACAGTGAAGACCAGCAAGAGCTTTCAGGGCTGGCCCCTTCCTTGTGGGAGAAGGAGCCGGACGTTTGCCTTTTCGGAAAGAGGCTCTGCCGTGAACGAGCGCCGTGAGATATGCCGTCTGTGGTTAAGCACAGATGCCCAGTGCTGTTGTGCCTGTGGATAGGGTGCACGGGGACAAAGAAGACCAGCAAGAGCTTTCAGGGCTGGCCCCTTCCTTGTGGGAGAAGGAGCCGGACGTTTGCCTTTTCGGAAAGAGGCTCTGCCGAGAGCGAACGCAGTGAGATGCTGAGTCTCTGGGAAAGCACAGATGCCCAGTGCTGTTGTGCCTGTGGGTAGGGTGCACGGGGCCAGTGAAGACCAGCAAGAGCTTTCAGGGCTGGCCCCTTCCTTGTGGGAGAAGGAGCCGGACGTTTGCCTTTTCGGAAAGAGGCTCTGCCGAGAACGAGCGCCGTGAGATATGCCGTCTGTGGTTAAGCACAGATGCCCAGTGCTGTTGTGCCTGTGGGTAGGGTGCACGGGGCCAGTGAAGACCAGCAAGAGCTTTCAGGGCTGGCCCCTTCCTTGTGGGAGAAGGAGCCGGACGTTTGCCTTTTCGGAAAGAGGCTCTGCCGAGAACGAGCGCCGTGAGATGCTGAGTCTCTGGGAAAGCACAGATGCCCAGTGCTGTTGTGCCTGTGGGTAGGGTGCACGGGGACGGTTAAGACCAGCAAGAGCTTTCAGGGCTGGCCCCTTCCTTGTGGGAGAAGGAGCCGGACGTTTGCCTTTTCGGAAAGGGCTCTGCCGAGAACGAGCGCCATGAGATGCTGAGTCTCTGGGAAAGCACAGATGCCCATTGTTGTTGATACTGTGGATAGGGTGCACGGGGCCAACGAAGACCAGCAAGAGCTTTCAGGGCTGGCCCCTTCCTTGTGGGAGAAGGAGCCGGACGTTTGCCTTTTCGGAAAGAGGCTCTGCCGAGAACGAGTGCCGTGAGATATGCCGTCTGTGGTTAAGCACAGATGCCCAGTGCTGTTGTGCCTTTGGGTAGGGTGCACGGGGCCAGTGAAGACCAGCAAGAGCTTTCAGGGCTGGCCCCTTCCTTGTGGGAGAAGGAGCCGGACGTTTGCCTTTTCGGAAAGAGGCTCTGCCGAGAACGAGCGTCGTGAGATGCTGAGTCTCTGGGAAAGCACAGATGCCCAGTGCTGTTGTGCCTGTGGGTAGGGTGCACGGGGCCAGTGAAGACCAGCAAGAGCTTTCAGGGCTGGCCCCTTCCTTGTGGGAGAAGGAGCCGGACGTTTGCCTTTTCGGAAAGAGGCTCTGCCGAGAGCGAACGCAGTGAGATGCTGAGTCTCTGGGAAAGCACAGATGCCCAGTGCTGTTGTGCCTGTGGGTAGGGTGCACGGGGATAGTGAAGACCAGCAAGACCTTTCAGGGCTGGCCCCTTCCTTGTGGGAGAAGGAGCCGGACGTTTGCCTTTTCGGAAAGAGGCTCTGCCGAGAACGAGCGCCGTGAGATATGCCGTCTGTGGTTAAGCACAGATGCCCAGTGCTGTTGTGCCTGTGGGTAGGGTGCACGGGGCCAGTGAAGACCAGCAAGAGCTTTCAGGGCTGGCCCCTTCCTTGTGGGAGAAGGAGCCGGACGTTTGCCTTTTCGGAAAGAGGCTCTGCCGAGAGCGAACGCAGTGAGATGCTGAGTCTCTGGGAAAGCACAGATGCCCAGTGCTGTTGTGCCTGTGGGTAGGGTGCACGGGGACAGTGAAGACCAGCAAGAGCTTTCAGGGCTGGCCCCTTCCTTGTGGGAGAAGGAGCCGGACGTTTGCCTTTTCGGAAAGAGGCTCTGCCGAGAACGAGCGCCGTGAGATATGCCGTCTGTGGTTAAGCACAGATGCCCAGTGCTGTTGTGCCTGTGGGTAGGGTGCACGGGGCCAGTGAAGACCAGCAAGAGCTTTCAGGGCTGGCCCCTTCCTTGTGGGAGAAGGAGCCGGACGTTTGCCTTTTCGGAAAGAGGCTCTGCCGAGAACGAGCGCCGTGAGATGCTGAGTCTCTTGGAAAGCACAGATGCCCAGTGCTGTTGTGCCTGTGGGTAGGGTGCACGGGGACAGTGAAGACCAGCAAGAGCTTTCAGGGCTGGCCCCTTCCTTGTGGGACAAGGAGCCGGACGTTTGCCTTTTCGGAAAGAGGCTCTGCCGAGAGCGAACGCAGTGAGATGCTGAGTCTCTGGGAAAGCACAGATGCCCAGTGCTGTTGTGCCTGTGGGTAGGGTGCACGGGGCCAGTGAAGACCAGCAAGAGCTTTCAGGGCTGGCCCCTTCCTTGTGGGAGAAGGAGCCGGACGTTTGCCTTTTCGGAAAGAGGCTCTGCCGAGAACGAGCGCCGTGAGATATGCCGTCTGTGGTTAAGCACAGATGCCCAGTGCTGTTGTGCCTGTGGGTAGGGTGCACGGGGCCAGTGAAGACCAGCAAGAGCTTTCAGGGCTGGCCCCTTCCTTATGGCAGAAGGAGCCGGACGTTTGCCTTTTCGGAAAGAGGCTCTGCCGAGAACGAGCGCCGTGAGATATGCCGTCTGTGGTTAAGCACAGATGCCCAGTGCTGTTGTGCCTTTGGGTAGGGTGCACGGGGCCGGTGAAGACCAGCAAGAGCTTTCAGGGCTGGCCCCTTCCTTGTGGGAGAAGGAGCCGGACGTTTGGCTTTTCGGAAAGAGGCTCTGCCGAGAACGAGCGCCATGAGATGCTGAGTCTCTGGGAAAGCACAGATGCCCAGTGCTGTTGTGCCTGTGGGTAGGGTGCACGGGGACAGTGAAGACCAGCAAGAGCTTTCAGGGCTGGCCCCTTCCTTGTGGGAGAAGGAGCCGGAAGTTTGCCTTTTCAGAAAGAGGCTCTGCCGAGAACGAGCGCCGTGAGATATGCCGTCTGTGGTTAAGCACAGATGCCCAGTGCTGCTGTGCCTGTGGATAGGGTGCACGGGGACAGTGAAGACCAGCAAGAGCTTTCAGGGCTGGCCCCTTCCTTGTGGGAGAAGGAGCCGGACGTTTGCCTTTTCGGAAAGAGGCTCTGCCGTGAATGAGCGCCGTGAGATATGCCGTCTGTGGTTAAGCACAGATGCCCAGTGCTGTTGTGCCTGTGGATAGGGTGCACGGGGACAAAGAAGACCAGCAAGAGCTTTCAGGGCTGGCCCCTTCCTTGTGGGAGAAGGAGCCGGACGTTTGCCTTTTCGGAAAGAGGCTCTGCCGAGAGCGAACGCAGTGAGATGCTGAGTCTCTGGGAAAGCACAGATGCCCAGTGCTGTTGTGCCTGTGGGTAGGGTGCACGGGGCCAGTGAAGACCAGCAAGAGCTTTCAGGGCTGGCCCCTTCCTTGTGGGAGAAGGAGCCGGACGTTTGCCTTTTCGGAAAGAGGCTCTGCCGAGAACGAGTGCCGTGAGATATGCCGTCTGTGGTTAAGCACAGATGCCCATTGCTGTTGATACTGTGGATAGGGTGCACGGGGCCAGTGAAGACCAGCAAGAGCTTTCAGGGCTGGCCCCTTCCTTGTGGGAGAAGGAGCCGGACGTTTGCCTTTTCGGAAAGAGGCTCTGCCGAGAGCGAACGCAGTGAGATGCTGAGTCTCTGGGAAAGCACAGATGCCCAGTGCTGTTGTGCCTGTGGGTAGGGTGCACGGGGCCAGTGAAGACCAGCAAGAGCTTTCAGGGCTGGCCCCTTCCTTGTGGGAGAAGGAGCCGGACGTTTGCCTTTTCGGAAAGAGGCTCTGCCGAGAACGAGCGCCGTGAGATATGCCGTCTGTGGTTAAGCACAGATGCCCAGTGCTGTTGTGCCTTTGGGTAGGGTGCACGGGGCCAGTGAAGACCAGCAAGAGCTTTCAGGGCTGGCCCCTTCCTTGTGGGAGAAGGAGCCGGACGTTTGGCTTTTCGGAAAGAGGCTCTGCCGAGAACGAGCGCCATGAGATGCTGAGTCTCTGGGAAAGCACAGATGCCCAGTGCTGTTGTGCCTGTGGGTAGGGTGCACGGGGACAGTGAAGACCAGCAAGAGCTTTCAGGGCTGGCCCCTTCCTTGTGGGAGAAGGAGCCGGACGTTTGCCTTTTCAGAAAGAGGCTCTGCCGAGAACGAGCGCCGTGAGATATGCCGTCTGTGGTTAAGCACAGATGCCCAGTGCTGCTGTGCCTGTGGATAGGGTGCACGGGGCCAGTGAAGACCAGCAAGAGCTTTCAGGGCTGGCCCCTTCCTTGTGGGAGAAGGAGCCGGACGTTTGCCTTTTCGGAAAGAGGCTCTGCCGTGAACGAGCGCCGTGAGATATGCCGTCTGTGGTTAAGCACAGATGCCCAGTGCTGTTGTGCCTGTGGATAGGGTGCACGGGGACAAAGAAGACCAGCAAGAGCTTTCAGGGCTGGCCCCTTCCTTGTGGGAGAAGGAGCCGGACGTTTGCCTTTTCGGAAAGAGGCTCTGCCGAGAGCGAACGCAGTGAGATGCTGAGTCTCTGGGAAAGCACAGATGCCCAGTGCTGTTGTGCCTGTGGGTAGGGTGCACGGGGACAGTGAAGACCAGCAAGAGCTTTCAGGGCTGGCCCCTTCCTTGTGGGAGAAGGAGCCGGACGTTTGCCTTTTCGGAAAGAGGCTCTGCCGAGAACGAGCGCCATGAGATATGCCGTCTGTGGTTAAGCACAGATGCCCAGTGCTGTTGTGCCTGTGGGTAGGGTGCACGGGGCCAGTGAAGACCAGCAAGAGCTTTCAGGGCTGGCCCCTTCCTTGTGGGAGAAGGAGCCAGACGTTTGCCTTTTCGGAAAGAGGCTCTGCCGAGAACGAGCGCCGTGAGATGCTGAGTCTCTGGGAAAGCACAGATGCCCAGTGCTGTTGTGCCTGTGGGTAGGGTGCACGGGGACGGTTAAGACCAGCAAGAGCTTTCAGGGCTGGCCCCTTCCTTGTGGGAGAAGGAGCCGGACGTTTGCCTTTTCGGAAAGAGGCTCTGCCGAGAACGAGCGCCATGAGATGCTGAGTCTCTGGGAAAGCACAGATGCCCATTGTTGTTGATACTGTGGATAGGGTGCACGGGGCCAGTGAAGACCAGCAAGAGCTTTCAGGGCTGGCCCCTTCCTTGTGGGAGAAGGAGCCGGACGTTTGCCTTTTCGGAAAGAGGCTCTGCCGAGAACGAGTGCCGTGAGATATGCCGTCTGTGGTTAAGCACAGATGCCCAGTGCTGTTGTGCCTTTGGGTAGGGTGCACGGGGCCAGTGAAGACCAGCAAGAGCTTTCAGGGCTGGCCCCTTCCTTGTGGGAGAAGGAGCCGGACGTTTGCCTTTTCGGAAAGAGGCTCTGCCGAGAACGAGCGCCGTGAGATATGCCGTCTGTGGTTAAGCACAGATGCCCAGTGCTGTTGTGCCTGTGGGTAGGGTGCACGCGGCCAGTGAAGACCAGCAAGAGCTTTCAGGGCTGGCCCCTTCCTTGTGGGAGAAGGAGCCGGACGTTTGCCTTTTCGGAAAGAGGCTCTGCCGAGAACGAGCGTCGTGAGATGCTCAGTCTCTGGGAAAGCACAGATGTCCAGTGCTGTTGTGCCTGTGGGTAGGGTGCACGGGGCCAGTGAAGACCAGCAAGAGCTTTCAGGGCTGGCCCCTTCCTTGTGGGAGAAGGAGCCGGACGTTTGCCTTTTCGGAAAGAGGCTCTGCCGAGAGCGAGCGCAGTGAGATGCTGAGTCTCTGGGAAAGCACAGATGCCCAGTGCTGTTGTGCCTGTGGGTAGGGTGCACGGGGCCAGTGAAGACCAGCAAGAGCTTTCAGGGCTGGCCCCTTCCTTGTGGGAGAAGGAGCCGGACGTTTGCCTTTTCGGAAAGAGGCTCTGCTGAGAGCGAACGCAGTGAGATGCTGAGTCTCTGAAAAAGGCACAGATGCCCAGTGCTGTTGTGCCTGTGGATAGGGTGCACGGGGCCAGTGAAGACCAGCAAGAGCTTTCAGGGCTGGCCCCTTCCTTGTGGGAGAAGGAGCCGGACGTTTGCCTTTTCGGAAAGAGGCTCTGCCAAGAACGAGCGCCGTGAGATATGCCGTCTGTGGTTAAGCACAGATGCCCATTGCTGCTGTGCCTGTGGATAGGGTGCACGGGGACAGTGAAGACCAGCAAGAGCTTTCAGGGCTGGCCCCTTCCTTGTGGGAGAAGGAGCCGGACGTTTGCCTTTTCGGAAAGAGGCTCTGCCGAGAACGAGCGCCGTGAGATATGCCGTCTGTGGTTAAGCACAGATGCCCAGTGCTGTTGATACTGTGGGTAGGGTGCACGGGGCCAGTGAAGACCAGCAAGAGCTTTCAGGGCTGGCCCCTTCCTTGTTGGAGAAGGAGCCGGACGTTTGCCTTTTCGGAAAGAGGCTCTGCCGAGAGCGAACGCAGTGAGATGCTGAGTCTCTGGGAAAGCACAGATGCCCAGTGCTGTTGTGCCTGTGGGTAGGGTGCACGGGGCCAGTGAAGACCAGCAAGAGCTTTCAGGGCTGGCCCCTTCCTTGTGGGAGAAGGAGCCGGACGTTTGCCTTTTCGGAAAGAGGCTCTGCCGAGAGCGAACGCAGTGAGATGCTGAGTCTCTGGGAAAGCACAGATGCCCAGTGCTGTTGTGCCTGTGGGTAGGGTGCACGGGGACAGTGAAGACCAGCAAGAGCTTTCAGGGCTGGCCCCTTCCTTGTGGGAGAAGGAGCCGGACGTTTGCCTTTTCGGAAAGAGGCTCTGCCGAGAACGAGCGCCGTGAGATATGCCGTCTGTGGTTAAGCACAGATGCCCAGTGCTGTTGTGCCTGTGGGTAGGGTGCACGGGGCCAGTGAAGACCAGCAAGAGCTTTCAGGGCTGGCCCCTTCCTTGTGGGAGAAGGAGCCGGACGTTTGCCTTTTCGGAAAGAGGCTCTGCCGAGAACGAGCGCCGTGAGATATGCCGTCTGTGGTTAAGCACAGATGCCCAGTGCTGCTGTGCCTGTGGATAGGGTGCACGGGGCCAGTGAAGACCAGCAAGAGCTTTCAGGGCTGGCCCCTTCCTTGTGGGAGAAGGAGCCGGACGTTTGCCTTTTCGGAAAGAGGCTCTGCCGAGAACGAGCGCCGTGAGATATGCCGTCTGTGGTTAAGCACAGATGCCCAGTGCTGCTGTGCCTGTGGATAGGGTGCACGGGGACAGTGAAGACCAGCAAGAGCTTTCAGGGCTGGCCCCTTCCTTGTGGGAGAAGGAGCCGGACGTTTGCCTTTTCGGAAAGAGGCTCTGCCGAGAGCGAACGCAGTGAGATGCTGAGTCTCTGGGAAAGCACAGATGCCCAGTGCTGTTGTGCCTGTGGGTAGGGTGCACGGGGCCAGTGAAGACCAGCAAGAGCTTTCAGGGCTGGCCCCTTCCTTGTGGGAGAAGGAGCCGGACGTTTGCCTTTTCGGAAAGAGGCTCTGCCGAGAACGAGCGCCGTGAGATATGCCGTCTGTGGTTAAGCACAGATGCCCAGTGCTGTTGTGCCTGTGGGTAGGGTGCACGGGGCCAGTGAAGACCAGCAAGAGCTTTCAGGGCTGGCCCCTTCCTTGTGGGAGAAGGAGCCAGACGTTTGCCTTTTCGGAAAGAGGCTCTGCCGAGAACGAGCGCCGTGAGATGCTGAGTCTCTGGGAAAGCACAGATGCCCAGTGCTGTTGTGCCTGTGGGTAGGGTGCACGGGGACGGTGAAGACCAGCAAGAGCTTTCAGGGCTGGCCCCTTCCTTGTGGGAGAAGGAGCCGGACGTTTGCCTTTTCGGAAAGAGGCTCTGCCGAGAACGAGCGCCATGAGATGCTGAGTCTCTGGGAAAGCACAGATGCCCATTGTTGTTGATACTGTGGATAGGGTGCACGGGGCCAGTGAAGACCAGCAAGAGCTTTCAGGGCTGGCCCCTTCCTTGTGGGAGAAGGAGCCGGACGTTTGCCTTTTCGGAAAGAGGCTCTGCCGAGAACGAGCGCCGTGAGATATGCCGTCTGTGGTTAAGCACAGATGCCCATTGCTGTTGTGCCTGTGGGTAGGGTGCACGGGGACAGTGAAGACCAGCAAGAGCTTTCAGGGCTGGCCCCTTCCTTGTGGGAGAAGGAGCCGGACGTTTGCCTTTTCGGAAAGAGGCTCTGCCGAGAGCGAACGCAGTGAGATGCTGAGTCTCTGGGAAAGCACAGATGCCCAGTGCTGTTGTGCCTGTGGGTAGGGTGCACGGGGCCAGTGAAGACCAGCAAGAGCTTTCAGGGCTGGCCCCTTCCTTGTGGGAGAAGGAGCCGGACGTTTGCCTTTTCGGAAAGAGGCTCTGCCGAGAACGAGCGCCGTGAGATATGCCGTCTGTGGTTAAGCACAGATGCCCAGTGCTGTTGTGCCTGTGGGTAGGGTGCACGGGGCCAGTGAAGACCAGCAAGAGCTTTCAGGGCTGGCCCCTTCCTTATGGCAGAAGGAGCCGGACGTTTGCCTTTTCGGAAAGAGGCTCTGCCGAGAACGAGCGCCGTGAGATATGCCGTCTGTGGTTAAGCACAGATGCCCAGTGCTGTTGTGCCTTTGGGTAGGGTGCACGGGGCCAGTGAAGACCAGCAAGAGCTTTCAGGGCTGGCCCCTTCCTTGTGGGAGAAGGAGCCGGACGTTTGCCTTTTCGGAAAGAGGCTCTGCCGAGAACGAGCGCCGTGAGATGCTGAGTCTCTTGGAAAGCACAGATGCCCAGTGCTGTTGTGCCTGTGGGTAGGGTGCACGGGGACAGTGAAGACCAGCAAGAGCTTTCAGGGCTGGCCCCTTCCTTGTGGGAGAAGGAGCCGGACGTTTGCCTTTTCGGAAAGAGGCTCTGCCGAGAACGAGCGCCGTGAGATATGCCGTCTGTGGTTAAGCACAGATGCCCAGTGCTGTTGTGCCTGTGGGTAGGGTGCACGGGGCCAGTGAAGACCAGCAAGAGCTTTCAGGGCTGGCCCCTTCCTTGTGGGAGAAGGAGCCGGACGTTTGCCTTTTCGGAAAGAGGCTCTGCCGAGAACGAGCGCCGTGAGATATGCCGTCTGTGGTTAAGCACAGATGCCCAGTGCTGCTGTGCCTGTGGATAGGGTGCACGGGGCCAGTGAAGACCAGCAAGAGCTTTCAGGGCTGGCCCCTTCCTTGTGGGAGAAGGAGCCGGACGTTTGCCTTTTCGGAAAGAGGCTCTGCCGAGAACGAGCGCCGTGAGATATGCCGTCTGTGGTTAAGCACAGATGCCCAGTGCTGCTGTGCCTGTGGATAGGGTGCACGGGGCCAGTGAAGACCAGCAAGAGCTTTCAGGGCTGGCCCCTTCCTTGTGGGAGAAGGAGCCGGACGTTTGCCTTTTCGGAAAGAGGCTCTGCCGAGAGCGAACGCAGTGAGATGCTGAGTCTCTGGGAAAGCACAGATGCCCAGTGCTGTTGTGCCTGTGGGTAGGGTGCACGGGGCCAGTGAAGACCAGCAAGAGCTTTCAGGGCTGGCCCCTTCCTTGTGGGAGAAGGAGCCGGACGTTTGCCTTTTCGGAAAGAGGCTCTGCCGAGAACGAGCGCCGTGAGATATGCCGTCTGTGGTTAAGCACAGATGCCCAGTGCTGTTGTGCCTGTGGGTAGGGTGCACGGGGCCAGTGAAGACCAGCAAGAGCTTTCAGGGCTGGCCCCTTCCTTGTGGGAGAAGGAGCCAGACGTTTGCCTTTTCGGAAAGAGGCTCTGCCGAGAACGAGCGCCGTGAGATGCTGAGTCTCTGGGAAAGCACAGATGCCCAGTGCTGTTGTGCCTGTGGGTAGGGTGCACGGGGACGGTGAAGACCAGCAAGAGCTTTCAGGGCTGGCCCCTTCCTTGTGGGAGAAGGAGCCGGACGTTTGCCTTTTCGGAAAGAGGCTCTGCCGAGAACGAGCGCCATGAGATGCTGAGTCTCTGGGAAAGCACAGATGCCCATTGTTGTTGATACTGTGGATAGGGTGCACGGGGCCAGTGAAGACCAGCAAGAGCTTTCAGGGCTGGCCCCTTCCTTGTGGGAGAAGGAGCCGGACGTTTGCCTTTTCGGAAAGAGGCTCTGCCGAGAACGAGCGCCGTGAGATATGCCGTCTGTGGTTAAGCACAGATGCCCATTGCTGTTGTGCCTGTGGGTAGGGTGCACGGGGACAGTGAAGACCAGCAAGAGCTTTCAGGGCTGGCCCCTTCCTTGTGGGAGAAGGAGCCGGACGTTTGCCTTTTCGGAAAGAGGCTCTGCCGAGAGCGAACGCAGTGAGATGCTGAGTCTCTGGGAAAGCACAGATGCCCAGTGCTGTTGTGCCTGTGGGTAGGGTGCACGGGGCCAGTGAAGACCAGCAAGAGCTTTCAGGGCTGGCCCCTTCCTTGTGGGAGAAGGAGCCGGACGTTTGCCTTTTCGGAAAGAGGCTCTGCCGAGAACGAGCGCCGTGAGATATGCCGTCTGTGGTTAAGCACAGATGCCCAGTGCTGTTGTGCCTGTGGGTAGGGTGCACGGGGCCAGTGAAGACCAGCAAGAGCTTTCAGGGCTGGCCCCTTCCTTATGGCAGAAGGAGCCGGACGTTTGCCTTTTCGGAAAGAGGCTCTGCCGAGAACGAGCGCCGTGAGATATGCCGTCTGTGGTTAAGCACAGATGCCCAGTGCTGTTGTGCCTTTGGGTAGGGTGCACGGGGCCAGTGAAGACCAGCAAGAGCTTTCAGGGCTGGCCCCTTCCTTGTGGGAGAAGGAGCCGGACGTTTGCCTTTTCGGAAAGAGGCTCTGCCGAGAACGAGCGCCGTGAGATGCTGAGTCTCTGGGAAAGCACAGATGCCCAGTGCTGTTGTGCCTGTGGGTAGGGTGCACGGGGACAGTGAAGACCAGCAAGAGCTTTCAGGGCTGGCCCCTTCCTTGTGGGAGAAGGAGCCGGACGTTTGCCTTTTCAGAAAGAGGCTCTGCCGAGAACGAGCGCCGTGAGATATGCCGTCTGTGGTTAAGCACAGATGCCCAGTGCTGCTGTGCCTGTGGATAGGGTGCACGGGGACAGTGAAGACCAGCAAGAGCTTTCAGGGCTGGCCCCTTCCTTGTGGGAGAAGGAGCCGGACGTTTGCCTTTTCGGAAAGAGGCTCTGCCGAGAACGAGCGCCGTGAGATGCTGAGTCTCTGGGAAAGCACAGATGCCCAGTGCTGTTGTGCCTGTGGGTAGGGTGCACGGGGACGGTGAAGACCAGCAAGAGCTTTCAGGGCTGGCCCCTTCCTTGTGGGAGAAGGAGCCGGACGTTTGCCTTTTCGGAAAGAGGCTCTGCCGAGAACGAGCGCCATGAGATGCTGAGTCTCTGGGAAAGCACAGATGCCCATTGTTGTTGATACTGTGGATAGGGTGCACGGGGCCAGTGAAGACCAGCAAGAGCTTTCAGGGCTGGCCCCTTCCTTGTGGGAGAAGGAGCCGGACGTTTGCCTTTTCGGAAAGAGGCTCTGCCGAGAACGAGTGCCGTGAGATATGCCGTCTGTGGTTAAGCACAGATGCCCATTGCTGTTGTGCCTGTGGGTAGGGTGCACGGGGCCAGTGAAGACCAGCAAGAGCTTTCAGGGCTGGCCCCTTCCTTGTGGGAGAAGGAGCCGGACGTTTGCCTTTTCGGAAAGAGGCTCTGCCGAGAGCGAACGCAGTGAGATGCTGAGTCTCTGGGAAAGCACAGATGCCCAGTGCTGTTGTGCCTGTGGGTAGGGTGCACGGGGCCAGTGAAGACCAGCAAGAGCTTTCAGGGCTGGCCCCTTCCTTGTGGGAGAAGGAGCCGGACGTTTGCCTTTTCGGAAAGAGGCTCTGCCGAGAACGAGCGCCGTGAGATATGCCGTCTGTGGTTAAGCACAGATGCCCAGTGCTGTTGTGCCTGTGGGTAGGGTGCACGGGGCCAGTGAAGACCAGCAAGAGCTTTCAGGGCTGGCCCCTTCCTTATGGCAGAAGGAGCCGGACGTTTGCCTTTTCGGAAAGAGGCTCTGCCGAGAACGAGCGCCGTGAGATATGCCGTCTGTGGTTAAGCACAGATGCCCAGTGCTGTTGTGCCTTTGGGTAGGGTGCACGGGGCCAGTGAAGACCAGCAAGAGCTTTCAGGGCTGGCCCCTTCCTTGTGGGAGAAGGAGCCGGACGTTTGGCTTTTCGGAAAGAGGCTCTGCCGAGAACGAGCGCCATGAGATGCTGAGTCTCTGGGAAAGCACAGATGCCCAGTGCTGCTGTGCCTGTGGATAGGGTGCACGGGGACAGTGAAGACCAGCAAGAGCTTTCAGGGCTGGCCCCTTCCTTGTGGGAGAAGGAGCCGGACGTTTGCCTTTTCGGAAAGAGGCTCTGCCGTGAACGAGCGCCGTGAGATATGCCGTCTGTGGTTAAGCACAGATGCCCAGTGCTGTTGTGCCTGTGGATAGGGTGCACGGGGACAAAGAAGACCAGCAAGAGCTTTCAGGGCTGGCCCCTTCCTTGTGGGAGAAGGAGCCGGACGTTTGCCTTTTCGGAAAGAGGCTCTGCCGAGAGCGAACGCAGTGAGATGCTGAGTCTCTGGGAAAGCACAGATGCCCAGTGCTGTTGTGCCTGTGGGTAGGGTGCACGGGGCCAGTGAAGACCAGCAAGAGCTTTCAGGGCTGGCCCCTTCCTTGTGGGAGAAGGAGCCGGACGTTTGCCTTTTCGGAAAGAGGCTCTGCCGAGAACGAGCGCCGTGAGATATGCCGTCTGTGGTTAAGCACAGATGCCCAGTGCTGTTGTGCCTGTGGGTAGGGTGCACGGGGCCAGTGAAGACCAGCAAGAGCTTTCAGGGCTGGCCCCTTCCTTGTGGGAGAAGGAGCCAGACGTTTGCCTTTTCGGAAAGAGGCTCTGCCGAGAACGAGCGCCGTGAGATGCTGAGTCTCTGGGAAAGCACAGATGCCCAGTGCTGTTGTGCCTGTGGGTAGGGTGCACGGGGACGGTTAAGACCAGCAAGAGCTTTCAGGGCTGGCCCCTTCCTTGTGGGAGAAGGAGCCGGACGTTTGCCTTTTCGGAAAGGGCTCTGCCGAGAACGAGCGCCATGAGATGCTGAGTCTCTGGGAAAGCACAGATGCCCATTGTTGTTGATACTGTGGATAGGGTGCACGGGGCCAACGAAGACCAGCAAGAGCTTTCAGGGCTGGCCCCTTCCTTGTGGGAGAAGGAGCCGGACGTTTGCCTTTTCGGAAAGAGGCTCTGCCGAGAACGAGTGCCGTGAGATATGCCGTCTGTGGTTAAGCACAGATGCCCAGTGCTGTTGTGCCTTTGGGTAGGGTGCACGGGGCCAGTGAAGACCAGCAAGAGCTTTCAGGGCTGGCCCCTTCCTTGTGGGAGAAGGAGCCGGACGTTTGCCTTTTCGGAAAGAGGCTCTGCCGAGAACGAGCGTCGTGAGATGCTGAGTCTCTGGGAAAGCACAGATGCCCAGTGCTGTTGTGCCTGTGGGTAGGGTGCACGGGGCCAGTGAAGACCAGCAAGAGCTTTCAGGGCTGGCCCCTTCCTTGTGGGAGAAGGAGCCGGACGTTTGCCTTTTCGGAAAGAGGCTCTGCCGAGAGCGAACGCAGTGAGATGCTGAGTCTCTGGGAAAGCACAGATGCCCAGTGCTGTTGTGCCTGTGGGTAGGGTGCACGGGGATAGTGAAGACCAGCAAGAGCTTTCAGGGCTGGCCCCTTCCTTGTGGGAGAAGGAGCCGGACGTTTGCCTTTTCGGAAAGAGGCTCTGCCGAGAACGAGCGCCGTGAGATATGCCGTCTGTGGTTAAGCACAGATGCCCAGTGCTGTTGTGCCTGTGGGTAGGGTGCACGGGGCCAGTGAAGACCAGCAAGAGCTTTCAGGGCTGGCCCCTTCCTTGTGGGAGAAGGAGCCGGACGTTTGCCTTTTCGGAAAGAGGCTCTGCCGAGAGCGAACGCAGTGAGATGCTGAGTCTCTGGGAAAGCACAGATGCCCAGTGCTGTTGTGCCTGTGGGTAGGGTGCACGGGGCCAGTGAAGACCAGCAAGAGCTTTCAGGGCTGGCCCCTTCCTTGTGGGAGAAGGAGCCGGACGTTTGCCTTTTCGGAAAGAGGCTCTGCCGAGAACGAGCGCCGTGAGATATGCCGTCTGTGGTTAAGCACAGATGCCCAGTGCTGTTGTGCCTGTGGGTAGGGTGCACGGGGCCAGTGAAGACCAGCAAGAGCTTTCAGGGCTGGCCCCTTCCTTGTGGGAGAAGGAGCCGGACGTTTGCCTTTTCGGAAAGAGGCTCTGCCGAGAACGAGCGCCGTGAGATGCTGAGTCTCTTGGAAAGCACAGATGCCCAGTGCTGTTGTGCCTGTGGGTAGGGTGCACGGGGACAGTGAAGACCAGCAAGAGCTTTCAGGGCTGGCCCCTTCCTTGTGGGACAAGGAGCCGGACGTTTGCCTTTTCGGAAAGAGGCTCTGCCGAGAGCGAACGCAGTGAGATGCTGAGTCTCTGGGAAAGCACAGATGCCCAGTGCTGTTGTGCCTGTGGGTAGGGTGCACGGGGCCAGTGAAGACCAGCAAGAGCTTTCAGGGCTGGCCCCTTCCTTGTGGGAGAAGGAGCCGGACGTTTGCCTTTTCGGAAAGAGGCTCTGCCGAGAACGAGCGCCGTGAGATATGCCGTCTGTGGTTAAGCACAGATGCCCAGTGCTGTTGTGCCTGTGGGTAGGGTGCACGGGGCCAGTGAAGACCAGCAAGAGCTTTCAGGGCTGGCCCCTTCCTTATGGCAGAAGGAGCCGGACGTTTGCCTTTTCGGAAAGAGGCTCTGCCGAGAACGAGCGCCGTGAGATATGCCGTCTGTGGTTAAGCACAGATGCCCAGTGCTGTTGTGCCTTTGGGTAGGGTGCACGGGGCCAGTGAAGACCAGCAAGAGCTTTCAGGGCTGGCCCCTTCCTTGTGGGAGAAGGAGCCGGACGTTTGGCTTTTCGGAAAGAGGCTCTGCCGAGAACGAGCGCCATGAGATGCTGAGTCTCTGGGAAAGCACAGATGCCCAGTGCTGTTGTGCCTGTGGGTAGGGTGCACGGGGACAGTGAAGACCAGCAAGAGCTTTCAGGGCTGGCCCCTTCCTTGTGGGAGAAGGAGCCGGACGTTTGCCTTTTCAGAAAGAGGCTCTGCCGAGAACGAGCGCCGTGAGATATGCCGTCTGTGGTTAAGCACAGATGCCCAGTGCTGCTGTGCCTGTGGATAGGGTGCACGGGGACAGTGAAGACCAGCAAGAGCTTTCAGGGCTGGCCCCTTCCTTGTGGGAGAAGGAGCCGGACGTTTGCCTTTTCGGAAAGAGGCTCTGCCGTGAATGAGCGCCGTGAGATATGCCGTCTGTGGTTAAGCACAGATGCCCAGTGCTGTTGTGCCTGTGGATAGGGTGCACGGGGACAAAGAAGACCAGCAAGAGCTTTCAGGGCTGGCCCCTTCCTTGTGGGAGAAGGAGCCGGACGTTTGCCTTTTCGGAAAGAGGCTCTGCCGAGAGCGAACGCAGTGAGATGCTGAGTCTCTGGGAAAGCACAGATGCCCAGTGCTGTTGTGCCTGTGGGTAGGGTGCACGGGGCCAGTGAAGACCAGCAAGAGCTTTCAGGGCTGGCCCCTTCCTTGTGGGAGAAGGAGCCGGACGTTTGCCTTTTCGGAAAGAGGCTCTGCCGAGAACGAGCGCCGTGAGATATGCCGTCTGTGGTTAAGCACAGATGCCCAGTGCTGTTGTGCCTGTGGGTAGGGTGCACGGGGCCAGTGAAGACCAGCAAGAGCTTTCAGGGCTGGCCCCTTCCTTGTGGGAGAAGGAGCCAGACGTTTGCCTTTTCGGAAAGAGGCTCTGCCGAGAACGAGCGCCGTGAGATGCTGAGTCTCTGGGAAAGCACAGATGCCCAGTGCTGTTGTGCCTGTGGGTAGGGTGCACGGGGACAGTGAAGACCAGCAAGAGCTTTCAGGGCTGGCCCCTTCCTTGTGGGAGAAGGAGCCGGACGTTTGCCTTTTCGGAAAGAGGCTCTGCCGTGAACGAGCGCCGTGAGATATGCCGTCTGTGGTTAAGCACAGATGCCCAGTGCTGTTGTGCCTGTGGATAGGGTGCACGGGGACAAAGAAGACCAGCAAGAGCTTTCAGGGCTGGCCCCTTCCTTGTGGGAGAAGGAGCCGGACGTTTGCCTTTTCGGAAAGAGGCTCTGCCGAGAGCGAACGCAGTGAGATGCTGAGTCTCTGGGAAAGCACAGATGCCCAGTGCTGTTGTGCCTGTGGGTAGGGTGCACGGGGCCAGTGAAGACCAGCAAGAGCTTTCAGGGCTGGCCCCTTCCTTGTGGGAGAAGGAGCCGGACGTTTGCCTTTTCGGAAAGAGGCTCTGCCGAGAACGAGCGCCGTGAGATATGCCGTCTGTGGTTAAGCACAGATGCCCAGTGCTGTTGTGCCTGTGGGTAGGGTGCACGGGGCCAGTGAAGACCAGCAAGAGCTTTCAGGGCTGGCCCCTTCCTTGTGGGAGAAGGAGCCGGACGTTTGCCTTTTCGGAAAGAGGCTCTGCCGAGAACGAGCGCCGTGAGATGCTGAGTCTCTGGGAAAGCACAGATGCCCAGTGCTGTTGTGCCTGTGGGTAGGGTGCACGGGGACGGTTAAGACCAGCAAGAGCTTTCAGGGCTGGCCCCTTCCTTGTGGGAGAAGGAGCCGGACGTTTGCCTTTTCGGAAAGGGCTCTGCCGAGAACGAGCGCCATGAGATGCTGAGTCTCTGGGAAAGCACAGATGCCCATTGTTGTTGATACTGTGGATAGGGTGCACGGGGCCAACGAAGACCAGCAAGAGCTTTCAGGGCTGGCCCCTTCCTTGTGGGAGAAGGAGCCGGACGTTTGCCTTTTCGGAAAGAGGCTCTGCCGAGAACGAGTGCCGTGAGATATGCCGTCTGTGGTTAAGCACAGATGCCCAGTGCTGTTGTGCCTTTGGGTAGGGTGCACGGGGCCAGTGAAGACCAGCAAGAGCTTTCAGGGCTGGCCCCTTCCTTGTGGGAGAAGGAGCCGGACGTTTGCCTTTTCGGAAAGAGGCTCTGCCGAGAACGAGCGTCGTGAGATGCTGAGTCTCTGGGAAAGCACAGATGCCCAGTGCTGTTGTGCCTGTGGGTAGGGTGCACGGGGCCAGTGAAGACCAGCAAGAGCTTTCAGGGCTGGCCCCTTCCTTGTGGGAGAAGGAGCCGGACGTTTGCCTTTTCGGAAAGAGGCTCTGCCGAGAGCGAACGCAGTGAGATGCTGAGTCTCTGGGAAAGCACAGATGCCCAGTGCTGTTGTGCCTGTGGGTAGGGTGCACGGGGATAGTGAAGACCAGCAAGAGCTTTCAGGGCTGGCCCCTTCCTTGTGGGAGAAGGAGCCGGACGTTTGCCTTTTCGGAAAGAGGCTCTGCCGAGAACGAGCGCCGTGAGATATGCCGTCTGTGGTTAAGCACAGATGCCCAGTGCTGTTGTGCCTGTGGGTAGGGTGCACGGGGCCAGTGAAGACCAGCAAGAGCTTTCAGGGCTGGCCCCTTCCTTGTGGGAGAAGGAGCCGGACGTTTGCCTTTTCGGAAAGAGGCTCTGCCGAGAGCGAACGCAGTGAGATGCTGAGTCTCTGGGAAAGCACAGATGCCCAGTGCTGTTGTGCCTGTGGGTAGGGTGCACGGGGCCAGTGAAGACCAGCAAGAGCTTTCAGGGCTGGCCCCTTCCTTGTGGGAGAAGGAGCCGGACGTTTGCCTTTTCGGAAAGAGGCTCTGCCGAGAACGAGCGCCGTGAGATATGCCGTCTGTGGTTAAGCACAGATGCCCAGTGCTGTTGTGCCTGTGGGTAGGGTGCACGGGGCCAGTGAAGACCAGCAAGAGCTTTCAGGGCTGGCCCCTTCCTTGTGGGAGAAGGAGCCGGACGTTTGCCTTTTCGGAAAGAGGCTCTGCCGAGAACGAGCGCCGTGAGATGCTGAGTCTCTTGGAAAGCACAGATGCCCAGTGCTGTTGTGCCTGTGGGTAGGGTGCACGGGGACAGTGAAGACCAGCAAGAGCTTTCAGGGCTGGCCCCTTCCTTGTGGGACAAGGAGCCGGACGTTTGCCTTTTCGGAAAGAGGCTCTGCCGAGAGCGAACGCAGTGAGATGCTGAGTCTCTGGGAAAGCACAGATGCCCAGTGCTGTTGTGCCTGTGGGTAGGGTGCACGGGGCCAGTGAAGACCAGCAAGAGCTTTCAGGGCTGGCCCCTTCCTTGTGGGAGAAGGAGCCGGACGTTTGCCTTTTCGGAAAGAGGCTCTGCCGAGAACGAGCGCCGTGAGATATGCCGTCTGTGGTTAAGCACAGATGCCCAGTGCTGTTGTGCCTGTGGGTAGGGTGCACGGGGCCAGTGAAGACCAGCAAGAGCTTTCAGGGCTGGCCCCTTCCTTATGGCAGAAGGAGCCGGACGTTTGCCTTTTCGGAAAGAGGCTCTGCCGAGAACGAGCGCCGTGAGATATGCCGTCTGTGGTTAAGCACAGATGCCCAGTGCTGTTGTGCCTTTGGGTAGGGTGCACGGGGCCAGTGAAGACCAGCAAGAGCTTTCAGGGCTGGCCCCTTCCTTGTGGGAGAAGGAGCCGGACGTTTGGCTTTTCGGAAAGAGGCTCTGCCGAGAACGAGCGCCATGAGATGCTGAGTCTCTGGGAAAGCACAGATGCCCAGTGCTGTTGTGCCTGTGGGTAGGGTGCACGGGGACAGTGAAGACCAGCAAGAGCTTTCAGGGCTGGCCCCTTCCTTGTGGGAGAAGGAGCCGGACGTTTGCCTTTTCAGAAAGAGGCTCTGCCGAGAACGAGCGCCGTGAGATATGCCGTCTGTGGTTAAGCACAGATGCCCAGTGCTGCTGTGCCTGTGGATAGGGTGCACGGGGACAGTGAAGACCAGCAAGAGCTTTCAGGGCTGGCCCCTTCCTTGTGGGAGAAGGAGCCGGACGTTTGCCTTTTCGGAAAGAGGCTCTGCCGTGAATGAGCGCCGTGAGATATGCCGTCTGTGGTTAAGCACAGATGCCCAGTGCTGTTGTGCCTGTGGATAGGGTGCACGGGGACAAAGAAGACCAGCAAGAGCTTTCAGGGCTGGCCCCTTCCTTGTGGGAGAAGGAGCCGGACGTTTGCCTTTTCGGAAAGAGGCTCTGCCGAGAGCGAACGCAGTGAGATGCTGAGTCTCTGGGAAAGCACAGATGCCCAGTGCTGTTGTGCCTGTGGGTAGGGTGCACGGGGCCAGTGAAGACCAGCAAGAGCTTTCAGGGCTGGCCCCTTCCTTGTGGGAGAAGGAGCCGGACGTTTGCCTTTTCGGAAAGAGGCTCTGCCGAGAACGAGCGCCGTGAGATATGCCGTCTGTGGTTAAGCACAGATGCCCAGTGCTGTTGTGCCTGTGGGTAGGGTGCACGGGGCCAGTGAAGACCAGCAAGAGCTTTCAGGGCTGGCCCCTTCCTTGTGGGAGAAGGAGCCAGACGTTTGCCTTTTCGGAAAGAGGCTCTGCCGAGAACGAGCGCCGTGAGATGCTGAGTCTCTGGGAAAGCACAGATGCCCAGTGCTGTTGTGCCTGTGGGTAGGGTGCACGGGGACGGTTAAGACCAGCAAGAGCTTTCAGGGCTGGCCCCTTCCTTGTGGGAGAAGGAGCCGGACGTTTGCCTTTTCGGAAAGGGCTCTGCCGAGAACGAGCGCCATGAGATGCTGAGTCTCTGGGAAAGCACAGATGCCCATTGTTGTTGATACTGTGGATAGGGTGCACGGGGCCAACGAAGACCAGCAAGAGCTTTCAGGGCTGGCCCCTTCCTTGTGGGAGAAGGAGCCGGACGTTTGCCTTTTCGGAAAGAGGCTCTGCCGAGAACGAGTGCCGTGAGATATGCCGTCTGTGGTTAAGCACAGATGCCCAGTGCTGTTGTGCCTTTGGGTAGGGTGCACGGGGCCAGTGAAGACCAGCAAGAGCTTTCAGGGCTGGCCCCTTCCTTGTGGGAGAAGGAGCCGGACGTTTGCCTTTTCGGAAAGAGGCTCTGCCGAGAACGAGCGTCGTGAGATGCTGAGTCTCTGGGAAAGCACAGATGCCCAGTGCTGTTGTGCCTGTGGGTAGGGTGCACGGGGCCAGTGAAGACCAGCAAGAGCTTTCAGGGCTGGCCCCTTCCTTGTGGGAGAAGGAGCCGGACGTTTGCCTTTTCGGAAAGAGGCTCTGCCGAGAGCGAACGCAGTGAGATGCTGAGTCTCTGGGAAAGCACAGATGCCCAGTGCTGTTGTGCCTGTGGGTAGGGTGCACGGGGATAGTGAAGACCAGCAAGAGCTTTCAGGGCTGGCCCCTTCCTTGTGGGAGAAGGAGCCGGACGTTTGCCTTTTCGGAAAGAGGCTCTGCCGAGAACGAGCGCCGTGAGATATGCCGTCTGTGGTTAAGCACAGATGCCCAGTGCTGTTGTGCCTGTGGGTAGGGTGCACGGGGCCAGTGAAGACCAGCAAGAGCTTTCAGGGCTGGCCCCTTCCTTGTGGGAGAAGGAGCCGGACGTTTGCCTTTTCGGAAAGAGGCTCTGCCGAGAGCGAACGCAGTGAGATGCTGAGTCTCTGGGAAAGCACAGATGCCCAGTGCTGTTGTGCCTGTGGGTAGGGTGCACGGGGCCAGTGAAGACCAGCAAGAGCTTTCAGGGCTGGCCCCTTCCTTGTGGGAGAAGGAGCCGGACGTTTGCCTTTTCGGAAAGAGGCTCTGCCGAGAACGAGCGCCGTGAGATATGCCGTCTGTGGTTAAGCACAGATGCCCAGTGCTGTTGTGCCTGTGGGTAGGGTGCACGGGGCCAGTGAAGACCAGCAAGAGCTTTCAGGGCTGGCCCCTTCCTTGTGGGAGAAGGAGCCGGACGTTTGCCTTTTCGGAAAGAGGCTCTGCCGAGAACGAGCGCCGTGAGATGCTGAGTCTCTTGGAAAGCACAGATGCCCAGTGCTGTTGTGCCTGTGGGTAGGGTGCACGGGGACAGTGAAGACCAGCAAGAGCTTTCAGGGCTGGCCCCTTCCTTGTGGGAGAAGGAGCCGGACGTTTGCCTTTTCGGAAAGAGGCTCTGCCGAGAACGAGCGCCGTGAGATATGCCGTCTGTGGTTAAGCACAGATGCCCAGTGCTGTTGTGCCTGTGGGTAGGGTGCACGGGGCCAGTGAAGACCAGCAAGAGCTTTCAGGGCTGGCCCCTTCCTTGTGGGAGAAGGAGCCGGACGTTTGCCTTTTCGGAAAGAGGCTCTGCCGAGAACGAGCGCCGTGAGATGCTGAGTCTCTGGGAAAGCACAGATGCCCAGTGCTGTTGTGCCTGTGGGTAGGGTGTTTGGGGATGGTTAAGACCAGCAAGAGCTTTCAGGGCTGGCCCCTTCCTTGTGGGAGAAGGAGCCGGACGTTTGCCTTTTCGGAAAGAGGCTCTGCCGAGAACGAGCGCCATGAGACGCTGAGTCTCTGGGAAAGCACAGATGCCCAGTGCTGTTGTGCCTGTGGGTAGGGTGCACGGGGACAGTGAAGACCAGCAAGAGCTTTCAGGGCTGGCCCCTTCCTTGTGGGAGAAGGAGCCGGACGTTTGCCTTTTCGGAAAGAGGCTCTGCCGAGAACGAGCGCCATGAGATGCTGAGTCTCTGGGAAAGCACAGATGCCCAGTGCTGTTGTGCCTGTGGGTAGGGTGCACGGGGATAGTGAAGACCAGCAAGAGCTTTCAGGGCTGGCCCCTTCCTTGTGGGAGAAGGAGCCGGACGTTTGCCTTTTCGGAAAGAGGCTCTGCCGAGAACGAGCGCCGTGAGATATGCCGTCTGTGGTTAAGCACAGATGCCCAGTGCTGTTGTGCCTGTGGGTAGGGTGCACGGGGCCAGTGAAGACCAGCAAGAGCTTTCAGGGCTGGCCCCTTCCTTGTGGGAGAAGGAGCCGGACGTTTGCCTTTTCGGAAAGAGGCTCTGCCGAGAGCGAACGCAGTGAGATGCTGAGTCTCTGGGAAAGCACAGATGCCCAGTGCTGTTGTGCCTGTGGGTAGGGTGCACGGGGCCAGTGAAGACCAGCAAGAGCTTTCAGGGCTGGCCCCTTCCTTGTGGGAGAAGGAGCCGGACGTTTGCCTTTTCGGAAAGAGGCTCTGCCGAGAACGAGCGCCGTGAGATATGCCGTCTGTGGTTAAGCACAGATGCCCAGTGCTGTTGTGCCTGTGGGTAGGGTGCACGGGGCCAGTGAAGACCAGCAAGAGCTTTCAGGGCTGGCCCCTTCCTTGTGGGAGAAGGAGCCGGACGTTTGCCTTTTCGGAAAGAGGCTCTGCCGAGAACGAGCGCCGTGAGATGCTGAGTCTCTTGGAAAGCACAGATGCCCAGTGCTGTTGTGCCTGTGGGTAGGGTGCACGGGGACAGTGAAGACCAGCAAGAGCTTTCAGGGCTGGCCCCTTCCTTGTGGGACAAGGAGCCGGACGTTTGCCTTTTCGGAAAGAGGCTCTGCCGAGAACGAGCGCCGTGAGATATGCCGTCTGTGGTTAAGCACAGATGCCCAGTGCTGTTGTGCCTGTGGGTAGGGTGCACGGGGCCAGTGAAGACCAGCAAGAGCTTTCAGGGCTGGCCCCTTCCTTGTGGGAGAAGGAGCCGGACGTTTGCCTTTTCGGAAAGAGGCTCTGCCGAGAACGAGCGCCGTGAGATGCTGAGTCTCTGGGAAAGCACAGATGCCCAGTGCTGTTGTGCCTGTGGGTAGGGTGTTTGGGGATGGTTAAGACCAGCAAGAGCTTTCAGGGCTGGCCCCTTCCTTGTGGGAGAAGGAGCCGGACGTTTGCCTTTTCGGAAAGAGGCTCTGCCGAGAACGAGCGCCATGAGACGCTGAGTCTCTGGGAAAGCACAGATGCCCAGTGCTGTTGTGCCTGTGGATAGGGTGCACGGGGCCAGTGAAGACCAGCAAGAGCTTTCAGGGCTGGCCCCTTCCTTGTGGGAGAAGGAGCTGGACGTTTGCCTTTTCGGAAAGAGGCTCTGCCGAGAACGAGCGCCGTGAGATATGCCGTCTGTGGTTAAGCACAGATGCCCAGTGCTGTTGTGCCTGTGGGTAGGGTGCACGGGGCCAGTGAAGACCAGCAAGAGCTTTCAGGGCTGGCCCCTTCCTTGTGGGAGAAGGAGCCGGACGTTTGCCTTTTCGGAAAGAGGCTCTGCCGAGAGCGAACGCAGTGAGATGCTGAGTCTCTGGGAAAGCACAGATGCCCAGTGCTGTTGTGCCTGTGGGTAGGGTGCACGGGGACAGTGAAGACCAGCAAGAGCTTTCAGGGCTGGCCCCTTCCTTGTGGGAGAAGGAGCCGGACGTTTGCCTTTTCGGAAAGAGGCTCTGCCGAGAACGAGCGCCATGAGATGCTGAGTCTCTGGGAAAGCACAGATGCCCAGTGCTGTTGTGCCTGTGGGTAGGGTGCACGGGGCCAGTGAAGACCAGCAAGAGCTTTCAGGGCTGGCCCCTTCCTTGTGGGAGAAGGAGCCGGACGTTTGCCTTTTCGGAAAGAGGCTCTGCCGAGAACGAGCGCCGTGAGATATGCCGTCTGTGGTTAAGCACAGATGCCCAGTGCTGTTGTGCCTATTCATAGGGTGCACGGGGCCAGTGAAGACCAGCAAGAGCTTTCAGGGCTGGCCCCTTCCTTGTGGGAGAAGGAGCCGGACGTTTGCCTTTTCGGAAAGAGGCTCTGCTGAGAGCGAACGCAGTGAGATGCTGAGTCTCTGAAAAAGGCACAGATGCCCAGTGCTGTTGTGCCTGTGGATAGGGTGCACGGGGCCAGTGAAGACCAGCAAGAGCTTTCAGGGCTGGCCCCTTCCTTGTGGGAGAAGGAGCCGGACGTTTGCCTTTTCGGAAAGAGGCTCTGCCAAGAACGAGCGCCGTGAGATATGCCGTCTGTGGTTAAGCACAGATGCCCATTGCTGCTGTGCCTGTGGATAGGGTGCACGGGGACAGTGAAGACCAGCAAGAGCTTTCAGGGCTGGCCCCTTCCTTGTGGGAGAAGGAGCCGGACGTTTGCCTTTTCGGAAAGAGGCTCTGCCGAGAACGAGCGCCGTGAGATATGCCGTCTGTGGTTAAGCACAGATGCCCAGTGCTGTTGTGCCTGTGGGTAGGGTGCACGGGGCCAGTGAAGACCAGCAAGAGCTTTCAGGGCTGGCCCCTTCCTTGTTGGAGAAGGAGCCGGACGTTTGCCTTTTCGGAAAGAGGCTCTGCCGAGAGCGAACGCAGTGAGATGCTGAGTCTCTGGGAAAGCACAGATGCCCAGTGCTGTTGTGCCTGTGGGTAGGGTGCACGGGGCCAGTGAAGACCAGCAAGAGCTTTCAGGGCTGGCCCCTTCCTTGTGGGAGAAGGAGCCGGACGTTTGCCTTTTCGGAAAGAGGCTCTGCCGAGAACGAGCGCCGTGAGATATGCCGTCTGTGGTTAAGCACAGATGCCCAGTGCTGTTGTGCCTGTGGGTAGGGTGCACGGGGCCAGTGAAGACCAGCAAGAGCTTTCAGGGCTGGCCCCTTCCTTGTGGGAGAAGGAGCCGGACGTTTGCCTTTTCGGAAAGAGGCTCTGCCGAGAACGAGCGCCGTGAGATATGCCGTCTGTGGTTAAGCACAGATGCCCAGTGCTGTTGTGCCTGTGGGTAGGGTGCACGGGGCCAGTGAAGACCAGCAAGAGCTTTCAGGGCTGGCCCCTTCCTTGTGGGAGAAGGAGCCGGACGTTTGCCTTTTCGGAAAGAGGCTCTGCCGAGAACGAGCGCCGTGAGATATGCCGTCTGTGGTTAAGCACAGATGCCCAGTGCTGTTGTGCCTGTGGGTAGGGTGCACGGGGCCAGTGAAGACCAGCAAGAGCTTTCAGGGCTGGCCCCTTCCTTGTGGGAGAAGGAGCCGGACGTTTGCCTTTTCGGAAAGAGGCTCTGCCGAGAACGAGCGCCGTGAGATATGCCGTCTGTGGTTAAGCACAGATGCCCAGTGCTGTTGTGCCTTTGGGTAGGGTGCACGGGGCCAGTGAAGACCAGCAAGAGCTTTCAGGGCTGGCCCCTTCCTTGTGGGAGAAGGAGCCGGACGTTTGCCTTTTCGGAAAGAGGCTCTGCCGAGAACGAGCGCCATGAGATGCTGAGTCTCTGGGAAAGCACAGATGCCCAGTGCTGTTGTGCCTGTGGGTAGGGTGCACGGGGACAGTGAAGACCAGCAAGAGCTTTCAGGGCTGGCCCCTTCCTTGTGGGAGAAGGAGCCGGACGTTTGCCTTTTCGGAAAGAGGCTCTGCCGAGAACGAGCGCCGTGAGATATGCCGTCTGTGGTTAAGCACAGATGCCCAGTGCTGTTGTGCCTGTGGGTAGGGTGCACGGGGACAGTGAAGACCAGCAAGAGCTTTCAGGGCTGGCCCCTTCCTTGTGGGAGAAGGAGCCGGACGTTTGCCTTTTCGGAAAGAGGCTCTGCCGAGAACGAGCGCCGTGAGATATGCCGTCTGTGGTTAAGCACAGATGCCCATTGCTGTTGTGCCTGTGGGTAGGGTGCACGGGGCCAGTGAAGACCAGCAAGAGCTTTCAGGGCTGGCCCCTTCCTTGTGGGAGAAGGAGCCGGACGTTTGCCTTTTCGGAAAGAGGCTCTGCCGAGAGCGAACGCAGTGAGATGCTGAGTCTCTGGGAAAGCACAGATGCCCAGTGCTGTTGTGCCTGTGGGTAGGGTGTTTGGGGACAGTGAAGACCAGCAAGAGCTTTCAGGGCTGGCCCCTTCCTTGTGGGAGAAGGAGCCGGACGTTTGCCTTTTCGGAAAGAGGCTCTGCCGAGAACGAGCGCCGTGAGATATGCCGTCTGTGGTTAAGCACAGATGCCCATTGCTGCTGTGCCTGTGGGTAGGGTGCACGGGGCCAGTGAAGACCAGCAAGAGCTTTCAGGGCTGGCCCCTTCCTTGTGGGAGAAGGAGCCGGACGTTTGCCTTTTCGGAAAGAGGCTCTGCCGAGAACGAGCGCCGTGAGATATGCCGTCTGTGGTTAAGCACAGATGCCCAGTGCTGTTGTGCCTGTGGGTAGGGTGCACGGGGACAGTGAAGACCAGCAAGAGCTTTCAGGGCTGGCCCCTTCCTTGTGGGAGAAGGAGCCGGACGTTTGCCTTTTCGGAAAGAGGCTCTGCCGAGAACGAGCGCCGTGAGATGCTGAGTCTCTGGGAAAGCACAGATGTCCAGTGCTGTTGTGCCTGTGGGTAGGGTGCACGGGGCCAGTGAAGACCAGCAAGAGCTTTCAGGGCTGGCCCCTTCCTTGTGGGAGAAGGAGCCGGACGTTTGCCTTTTCGGAAAGAGGCTCTGCCGAGAACGAGCGCCGTGAGATATGCCGTCTGTGGTTAAGCACAGATGCCCAGTGCTGTTGTGCCTGTGGGTAGGGTGCACGGGGCCAGTGAAGACCAGCAAGAGCTTTCAGGGCTGGCCCCTTCCTTGTGGGAGAAGGAGCCGGACGTTTGCCTTTTCGGAAAGAGGCTCTGCCGAGAACGAGTGCCGTGAGATATGCCGTCTGTGGTTAAGCACAGATGCCCAGTGCTGTTGTGCCTTTGGGTAGGGTGCACGGGGCCAGTGAAGACCAGCAAGAGCTTTCAGGGCTGGCCCCTTCCTTGTGGGAGAAGGAGCCGGACGTTTGCCTTTTCGGAAAGAGGCTCTGCCGAGAACGAGCGCCGTGAGATATGCCGTCTGTGGTTAAGCACAGATGCCCAGTGCTGTTGTGCCTGTGGGTAGGGTGCACGGGGCCAGTGAAGACCAGCAAGAGCTTTCAGGGCTGGCCCCTTCCTTGTGGGAGAAGGAGCCGGACGTTTGCCTTTTCGGAAAGAGGCTCTGCCGAGAACGAGCGTCGTGAGATGCTCAGTCTCTGGGAAAGCACAGATGTCCAGTGCTGTTGTGCCTGTGGGTAGGGTGCACGGGGCCAGTGAAGACCAGCAAGAGCTTTCAGGGCTGGCCCCTTCCTTGTGGGAGAAGGAGCCGGACGTTTGCCTTTTCGGAAAGAGGCTCTGCCGAGAGCGAACGCAGTGAGATGCTGAGTCTCTGGGAAAGCACAGATGCCCAGTGCTGTTGTGCCTGTGGGTAGGGTGCACGGGGCCAGTGAAGACCAGCAAGAGCTTTCAGGGCTGGCCCCTTCCTTGTGGGAGAAGGAGCCGGACGTTTGCCTTTTCGGAAAGAGGCTCTGCCGAGAACGAGTGCTGTGAGATATGCCGTCTGTGGTTAAGCACAGATGCCCAGTGCTGTTGTGCCTGTGGGTAGGGTGCACGGGGCCAGTGAAGACCAGCAAGAGCTTTCAGGGCTGGCCCCTTCCTTGTGGGAGAAGGAGCCGGACGTTTGCCTTTTCGGAAAGAGGCTCTGCCGAGAGCGAACGCAGTGAGATGCTGAGTCTCTGGGAAAGCACAGATGCCCATTGCTGTTGTGCCTGTGGGTAGGGTGCACGGGGCCAGTGAAGACCAGCAAGAGCTTTCAGGGCTGGCCCCTTCCTTGTGGGAGAAGGAGCCGGACGTTTGCCTTTTCGGAAAGAGGCTCTGCCGAGAACGAGCGCCGTGAGATATGCCGTCTGTGGTTAAGCACAGATGCCCAGTGCTGTTGTGCCTGTGGGTAGGGTGCACGGGGCCAGTGAAGACCAGCAAGAGCTTTCAGGGCTGGCCCCTTCCTTGTGGGAGAAGGAGCCGGACGTTTGCCTTTTCGGAAAGAGGCTCTGCCGAGAACGAGCGCCGTGAGATGCTGAGTCTCTTGGAAAGCACAGATGCCCAGTGCTGTTGTGCCTGTGGGTAGGGTGCACGGGGCCAGTGAAGACCAGCAAGAGCTTTCAGGGCTGGCCCCTTCCTTGTGGGAGAAGGAGCCGGACGTTTGCCTTTTCGGAAAGAGGCTCTGCCGAGAACGAGCGCCGTGAGATATGCCGTCTGTGGTTAAGCACAGATGCCCAGTGCTGTTGTGCCTGTGGGTAGGGTGCACGGGGCCAGTGAAGACCAGCAAGAGCTTTCAGGGCTGGCCCCTTCCTTGTGGGAGAAGGAGCCGGACGTTTGCCTTTTCGGAAAGAGGCTCTGCCGAGAACGAGCGCCGTGAGATGCTGAGTCTCTTGGAAAGCACAGATGCCCAGTGCTGTTGTGCCTGTGGGTAGGGTGCACGGGGCCAGTGAAGACCAGCAAGAGCTTTCAGGGCTGGCCCCTTCCTTGTGGGAGAAGGAGCCGGACGTTTGCCTTTTCGGAAAGAGGCTCTGCCGAGAACGAGCGCCGTGAGATATGCCGTCTGTGGTTAAGCACAGATGCCCAGTGCTGTTGTGCCTGTGGGTAGGGTGCACGGGGCCAGTGAAGACCAGCAAGAGCTTTCAGGGCTGGCCCCTTCCTTGTGGGAGAAGGAGCCGGACGTTTGCCTTTTCGGAAAGAGGCTCTGCCGAGAACGAGCGCCGTGAGATGCTGAGTCTCTGGGAAAGCACAGATGCCCAGTGCTGTTGTGCCTGTGGGTAGGGTGTTTGGGGATGGTTAAGACCAGCAAGAGCTTTCAGGGCTGGCCCCTTCCTTGTGGGAGAAGGAGCCGGACGTTTGCCTTTTCGGAAAGAGGCTCTGCCGAGAACGAGCGCCATGAGACGCTGAGTCTCTGGGAAAGCACAGATGCCCAGTGCTGTTGTGCCTGTGGATAGGGTGCACGGGGCCAGTGAAGACCAGCAAGAGCTTTCAGGGCTGGCCCCTTCCTTGTGGGAGAAGGAGCCGGACGTTTGCCTTTTCGGAAAGAGGCTCTGCCGAGAACGAGCGCCGTGAGATATGCCGTCTGTGGTTAAGCACAGATGCCCAGTGCTGTTGTGCCTGTGGGTAGGGTGCACGGGGCCAGTGAAGACCAGCAAGAGCTTTCAGGGCTGGCCCCTTCCTTGTGGGAGAAGGAGCCGGACGTTTGCCTTTTCGGAAAGAGGCTCTGCCGAGAGCGAACGCAGTGAGATGCTGAGTCTCTGGGAAAGCACAGATGCCCAGTGCTGTTGTGCCTGTGGGTAGGGTGCACGGGGCCAGTGAAGACCAGCAAGAGCTTTCAGGGCTGGCCCCTTCCTTGTGGGAGAAGGAGCCGGACGTTTGCCTTTTCGGAAAGAGGCTCTGCCGAGAACGAGCGCCATGAGATGCTGAGTCTCTGGGAAAGCACAGATGCCCAGTGCTGTTGTGCCTGTGGGTAGGGTGCACGGGGCCAGTGAAGACCAGCAAGAGCTTTCAGGGCTGGCCCCTTCCTTGTGGGAGAAGGAGCCGGACGTTTGCCTTTTCGGAAAGAGGCTCTGCCGAGAACGAGCGCCGTGAGATATGCCGTCTGTGGTTAAGCACAGATGCCCAGTGCTGTTGTGCCTATTCATAGGGTGCACGGGGCCAGTGAAGACCAGCAAGAGCTTTCAGGGCTGGCCCCTTCCTTGTGGGAGAAGGAGCCGGACGTTTGCCTTTTCGGAAAGAGGCTCTGCTGAGAGCGAACGCAGTGAGATGCTGAGTCTCTGAAAAAGGCACAGATGCCCAGTGCTGTTGTGCCTGTGGATAGGGTGCACGGGGCCAGTGAAGACCAGCAAGAGCTTTCAGGGCTGGCCCCTTCCTTGTGGGAGAAGGAGCCGGACGTTTGCCTTTTCGGAAAGAGGCTCTGCCGAGAACGAGCGCCGTGAGATATGCCGTCTGTGGTTAAGCACAGATGCCCAGTGCTGTTGTGCCTGTGGGTAGGGTGCACGGGGCCAGTGAAGACCAGCAAGAGCTTTCAGGGCTGGCCCCTTCCTTGTGGGAGAAGGAGCCGGACGTTTGCCTTTTCGGAAAGAGGCTCTGCCGAGAACGAGCGCCGTGAGATGCTGAGTCTCTTGGAAAGCACAGATGCCCAGTGCTGTTGTGCCTGTGGGTAGGGTGCACGGGGCCAGTGAAGACCAGCAAGAGCTTTCAGGGCTGGCCCCTTCCTTGTGGGAGAAGGAGCCGGACGTTTGCCTTTTCGGAAAGAGGCTCTGCCGAGAACGAGCGCCGTGAGATATGCCGTCTGTGGTTAAGCACAGATGCCCAGTGCTGTTGTGCCTGTGGGTAGGGTGCACGGGGCCAGTGAAGACCAGCAAGAGCTTTCAGGGCTGGCCCCTTCCTTGTGGGAGAAGGAGCCGGACGTTTGCCTTTTCGGAAAGAGGCTCTGCCGAGAACGAGCGCCGTGAGATGCTGAGTCTCTGGGAAAGCACAGATGCCCAGTGCTGTTGTGCCTGTGGGTAGGGTGTTTGGGGATGGTTAAGACCAGCAAGAGCTTTCAGGGCTGGCCCCTTCCTTGTGGGAGAAGGAGCCGGACGTTTGCCTTTTCGGAAAGAGGCTCTGCCGAGAACGAGCGCCATGAGACGCTGAGTCTCTGGGAAAGCACAGATGCCCAGTGCTGTTGTGCCTGTGGATAGGGTGCACGGGGCCAGTGAAGACCAGCAAGAGCTTTCAGGGCTGGCCCCTTCCTTGTGGGAGAAGGAGCCGGACGTTTGCCTTTTCGGAAAGAGGCTCTGCCGAGAACGAGCGCCGTGAGATATGCCGTCTGTGGTTAAGCACAGATGCCCAGTGCTGTTGTGCCTGTGGGTAGGGTGCACGGGGCCAGTGAAGACCAGCAAGAGCTTTCAGGGCTGGCCCCTTCCTTGTGGGAGAAGGAGCCGGACGTTTGCCTTTTCGGAAAGAGGCTCTGCCGAGAGCGAACGCAGTGAGATGCTGAGTCTCTGGGAAAGCACAGATGCCCAGTGCTGTTGTGCCTGTGGGTAGGGTGCACGGGGCCAGTGAAGACCAGCAAGAGCTTTCAGGGCTGGCCCCTTCCTTGTGGGAGAAGGAGCCGGACGTTTGCCTTTTCGGAAAGAGGCTCTGCCGAGAACGAGCGCCATGAGATGCTGAGTCTCTGGGAAAGCACAGATGCCCAGTGCTGTTGTGCCTGTGGGTAGGGTGCACGGGGCCAGTGAAGACCAGCAAGAGCTTTCAGGGCTGGCCCCTTCCTTGTGGGAGAAGGAGCCGGACGTTTGCCTTTTCGGAAAGAGGCTCTGCCGAGAACGAGCGCCGTGAGATATGCCGTCTGTGGTTAAGCACAGATGCCCAGTGCTGTTGTGCCTATTCATAGGGTGCACGGGGCCAGTGAAGACCAGCAAGAGCTTTCAGGGCTGGCCCCTTCCTTGTGGGAGAAGGAGCCGGACGTTTGCCTTTTCGGAAAGAGGCTCTGCTGAGAGCGAACGCAGTGAGATGCTGAGTCTCTGAAAAAGGCACAGATGCCCAGTGCTGTTGTGCCTGTGGATAGGGTGCACGGGGCCAGTGAAGACCAGCAAGAGCTTTCAGGGCTGGCCCCTTCCTTGTGGGAGAAGGAGCCGGACGTTTGCCTTTTCGGAAAGAGGCTCTGCCAAGAACGAGCGCCGTGAGATATGCCGTCTGTGGTTAAGCACAGATGCCCATTGCTGCTGTGCCTGTGGATAGGGTGCACGGGGACAGTGAAGACCAGCAAGAGCTTTCAGGGCTGGCCCCTTCCTTGTGGGAGAAGGAGCCGGACGTTTGCCTTTTCGGAAAGAGGCTCTGCCGAGAACGAGCGCCGTGAGATGCTGAGTCTCTTGGAAAGCACAGATGCCCAGTGCTGTTGTGCCTGTGGGTAGGGTGCACGGGGCCAGTGAAGACCAGCAAGAGCTTTCAGGGCTGGCCCCTTCCTTGTGGGAGAAGGAGCCGGACGTTTGCCTTTTCGGAAAGAGGCTCTGCCGAGAACGAGCGCCGTGAGATATGCCGTCTGTGGTTAAGCACAGATGCCCAGTGCTGTTGTGCCTGTGGGTAGGGTGCACGGGGCCAGTGAAGACCAGCAAGAGCTTTCAGGGCTGGCCCCTTCCTTGTGGGAGAAGGAGCCGGACGTTTGCCTTTTCGGAAAGAGGCTCTGCCGAGAACGAGCGCCGTGAGATGCTGAGTCTCTGGGAAAGCACAGATGCCCAGTGCTGTTGTGCCTGTGGGTAGGGTGTTTGGGGATGGTTAAGACCAGCAAGAGCTTTCAGGGCTGGCCCCTTCCTTGTGGGAGAAGGAGCCGGACGTTTGCCTTTTCGGAAAGAGGCTCTGCCGAGAACGAGCGCCATGAGACGCTGAGTCTCTGGGAAAGCACAGATGCCCAGTGCTGTTGTGCCTGTGGATAGGGTGCACGGGGCCAGTGAAGACCAGCAAGAGCTTTCAGGGCTGGCCCCTTCCTTGTGGGAGAAGGAGCCGGACGTTTGCCTTTTCGGAAAGAGGCTCTGCCGAGAACGAGCGCCGTGAGATATGCCGTCTGTGGTTAAGCACAGATGCCCAGTGCTGTTGTGCCTGTGGGTAGGGTGCACGGGGCCAGTGAAGACCAGCAAGAGCTTTCAGGGCTGGCCCCTTCCTTGTGGGAGAAGGAGCCGGACGTTTGCCTTTTCGGAAAGAGGCTCTGCCGAGAGCGAACGCAGTGAGATGCTGAGTCTCTGGGAAAGCACAGATGCCCAGTGCTGTTGTGCCTGTGGGTAGGGTGCACGGGGCCAGTGAAGACCAGCAAGAGCTTTCAGGGCTGGCCCCTTCCTTGTGGGAGAAGGAGCCGGACGTTTGCCTTTTCGGAAAGAGGCTCTGCCGAGAACGAGCGCCATGAGATGCTGAGTCTCTGGGAAAGCACAGATGCCCAGTGCTGTTGTGCCTGTGGGTAGGGTGCACGGGGCCAGTGAAGACCAGCAAGAGCTTTCAGGGCTGGCCCCTTCCTTGTGGGAGAAGGAGCCGGACGTTTGCCTTTTCGGAAAGAGGCTCTGCCGAGAACGAGCGCCGTGAGATATGCCGTCTGTGGTTAAGCACAGATGCCCAGTGCTGTTGTGCCTATTCATAGGGTGCACGGGGCCAGTGAAGACCAGCAAGAGCTTTCAGGGCTGGCCCCTTCCTTGTGGGAGAAGGAGCCGGACGTTTGCCTTTTCGGAAAGAGGCTCTGCTGAGAGCGAACGCAGTGAGATGCTGAGTCTCTGAAAAAGGCACAGATGCCCAGTGCTGTTGTGCCTGTGGATAGGGTGCACGGGGCCAGTGAAGACCAGCAAGAGCTTTCAGGGCTGGCCCCTTCCTTGTGGGAGAAGGAGCCGGACGTTTGCCTTTTCGGAAAGAGGCTCTGCCAAGAACGAGCGCCGTGAGATATGCCGTCTGTGGTTAAGCACAGATGCCCATTGCTGCTGTGCCTGTGGATAGGGTGCACGGGGACAGTGAAGACCAGCAAGAGCTTTCAGGGCTGGCCCCTTCCTTGTGGGAGAAGGAGCCGGACGTTTGCCTTTTCGGAAAGAGGCTCTGCCGAGAACGAGCGCCGTGAGATATGCCGTCTGTGGTTAAGCACAGATGCCCAGTGCTGTTGTGCCTGTGGGTAGGGTGCACGGGGACAAAGAAGACCAGCAAGAGCTTTCAGGGCTGGCCCCTTCCTTGTGGGAGAAGGAGCCGGACGTTTGCCTTTTCGGAAAGAGGCTCTGCCGAGAGCGAACGCAGTGAGATGCTGAGTCTCTGGGAAAGCACAGATGCCCAGTGCTGTTGTGCCTGTGGGTAGGGTGCACGGGGCCAGTGAAGACCAGCAAGAGCTTTCAGGGCTGGCCCCTTCCTTGTGGGAGAAGGAGCCGGACGTTTGCCTTTTCGGAAAGAGGCTCTGCCGAGAACGAGCGCCGTGAGATATGCCGTCTGTGGTTAAGCACAGATGCCCAGTGCTGTTGTGCCTGTGGGTAGGGTGCACGGGGCCAGTGAAGACCAGCAAGAGCTTTCAGGGCTGGCCCCTTCCTTGTGGGAGAAGGAGCCGGACGTTTGCCTTTTCGGAAAGAGGCTCTGCCGAGAACGAGCGCCGTGAGATATGCCGTCTGTGGTTAAGCACAGATGCCCAGTGCTGTTGTGCCTGTGGGTAGGGTGCACGGGGCCAGTGAAGACCAGCAAGAGCTTTCAGGGCTGGCCCCTTCCTTATGGCAGAAGGAGCCGGACGTTTGCCTTTTCGGAAAGAGGCTCTGCCGAGAACGAGCGCCGTGAGATATGCCGTCTGTGGTTAAGCACAGATGCCCAGTGCTGTTGTGCCTTTGGGTAGGGTGCACGGGGCCAGTGAAGACCAGCAAGAGCTTTCAGGGCTGGCCCCTTCCTTGTGGGAGAAGGAGCCGGACGTTTGCCTTTTCGGAAAGAGGCTCTGCCGAGAACGAGCGCCATGAGATGCTGAGTCTCTGGGAAAGCACAGATGCCCAGTGCTGTTGTGCCTGTGGGTAGGGTGCACGGGGACAGTGAAGACCAGCAAGAGCTTTCAGGGCTGGCCCCTTCCTTGTGGGAGAAGGAGCCGGACGTTTGCCTTTTCGGAAAGAGGCTCTGCCGAGAACGAGCGCCGTGAGATATGCCGTCTGTGGTTAAGCACAGATGCCCAGTGCTGTTGTGCCTGTGGGTAGGGTGCACGGGGACAGTGAAGACCAGCAAGAGCTTTCAGGGCTGGCCCCTTCCTTGTGGGAGAAGGAGCCGGACGTTTGCCTTTTCGGAAAGAGGCTCTGCCGAGAACGAGCGCCGTGAGATATGCCATCTGTGGTTAAGCACAGATGCCCATTGCTGTTGTGCCTGTGGGTAGGGTGCACGGGGCCAGTGAAGACCAGCAAGAGCTTTCAGGGCTGGCCCCTTCCTTGTGGGAGAAGGAGCCGGACGTTTGCCTTTTCGGAAAGAGGCTCTGCCGAGAGCGAACGCAGTGAGATGCTGAGTCTCTGGGAAAGCACAGATGCCCAGTGCTGTTGTGCCTGTGGGTAGGGTGTTTGGGGACAGTGAAGACCAGCAAGAGCTTTCAGGGCTGGCCCCTTCCTTGTGGGAGAAGGAGCCGGACGTTTGCCTTTTCGGAAAGAGGCTCTGCCGAGAACGAGCGCCGTGAGATATGCCGTCTGTGGTTAAGCACAGATGCCCAGTGCTGCTGTGCCTGTGGGTAGGGTGCACGGGGCCAGTGAAGACCAGCAAGAGCTTTCAGGGCTGGCCCCTTCCTTGTGGGAGAAGGAGCCGGACGTTTGCCTTTTCGGAAAGAGGCTCTGCCGAGAACGAGCGCCGTGAGATATGCCGTCTGTGGTTAAGCACAGATGCCCAGTGCTGTTGTGCCTGTGGGTAGGGTGCACGGGGACAGTGAAGACCAGCAAGAGCTTTCAGGGCTGGCCCCTTCCTTGTGGGAGAAGGAGCCGGACGTTTGCCTTTTCGGAAAGAGGCTCTGCCGAGAACGAGCGCCGTGAGATGCTGAGTCTCTGGGAAAGCACAGATGTCCAGTGCTGTTGTGCCTGTGGGTAGGGTGCACGGGGCCAGTGAAGACCAGCAAGAGCTTTCAGGGCTGGCCCCTTCCTTGTGGGAGAAGGAGCCGGACGTTTGCCTTTTCGGAAAGAGGCTCTGCCGAGAACGAGCGCCGTGAGATATGCCGTCTGTGGTTAAGCACAGATGCCCAGTGCTGTTGTGCCTGTGGGTAGGGTGCACGGGGCCAGTGAAGACCAGCAAGAGCTTTCAGGGCTGGCCCCTTCCTTGTGGGAGAAGGAGCCGGACGTTTGCCTTTTCGGAAAGAGGCTCTGCCGAGAACGAGCGCCGTGAGATATGCCGTCTGTGGTTAAGCACAGATGCCCAGTGCTGTTGTGCCTGTGGGTAGGGTGCACGGGGCCAGTGAAGACCAGCAAGAGCTTTCAGGGCTGGCCCCTTCCTTGTGGGAGAAGGAGCCGGACGTTTGCCTTTTCGGAAAGAGGCTCTGCCGAGAACGAGCGCCGTGAGATATGCCGTCTGTGGTTAAGCACAGATGCCCAGTGCTGTTGTGCCTTTGGGTAGGGTGCACGGGGCCAGTGAAGACCAGCAAGAGCTTTCAGGGCTGGCCCCTTCCTTGTGGGAGAAGGAGCCGGACGTTTGCCTTTTCGGAAAGAGGCTCTGCCGAGAACGAGCGCCGTGAGATGCTGAGTCTCTGGGAAAGCACAGATGCCCATTGTTGTTGATACTGTGGATAGGGTGCACGGGGACAGTGAAGACCAGCAAGAGCTTTCAGGGCTGGCCCCTTCCTTGTGGGAGAAGGAGCCGGACGTTTGCCTTTTCGGAAAGAGGCTCTGCCGAGAACGAGCGCCGTGAGATATGCCGTCTGTGGTTAAGCACAGATGCCCAGTGCTGTTGTGCCTGTGGGTAGGGTGCACGGGGCCAGTGAAGACCAGCAAGAGCTTTCAGGGCTGGCCCCTTCCTTGTGGGAGAAGGAGCCGGACGTTTGCCTTTTCGGAAAGAGGCTCTGCCGTGAACGAGCGCCGTGAGATATGCCGTCTGTGGTTAAGCACAGATGCCCAGTGCTGTTGTGCCTGTGGATAGGGTGCACGGGGACAAAGAAGACCAGCAAGAGCTTTCAGGGCTGGCCCCTTCCTTGTGGGAGAAGGAGCCGGACGTTTGCCTTTTCGGAAAGAGGCTCTGCCGAGAGCGAACGCAGTGAGATGCTGAGTCTCTGGGAAAGCACAGATGCCCAGTGCTGTTGTGCCTGTGGGTAGGGTGCACGGGGACAGTGAAGACCAGCAAGAGCTTTCAGGGCTGGCCCCTTCCTTGTGGGAGAAGGAGCCGGACGTTTGCCTTTTCGGAAAGAGGCTCTGCCGAGAACGAGCGCCATGAGATATGCCGTCTGTGGTTAAGCACAGATGCCCAGTGCTGTTGTGCCTGTGGGTAGGGTGCACGGGGCCAGTGAAGACCAGCAAGAGCTTTCAGGGCTGGCCCCTTCCTTGTGGGAGAAGGAGCCAGACGTTTGCCTTTTCGGAAAGAGGCTCTGCCGAGAACGAGCGCCGTGAGATGCTGAGTCTCTGGGAAAGCACAGATGCCCAGTGCTGTTGTGCCTGTGGGTAGGGTGCACGGGGACGGTTAAGACCAGCAAGAGCTTTCAGGGCTGGCCCCTTCCTTGTGGGAGAAGGAGCCGGACGTTTGCCTTTTCGGAAAGAGGCTCTGCCGAGAACGAGCGCCATGAGATGCTGAGTCTCTGGGAAAGCACAGATGCCCATTGTTGTTGATACTGTGGATAGGGTGCACGGGGCCAATGAAGACCAGCAAGAGCTTTCAGGGCTGGCCCCTTCCTTGTGGGAGAAGGAGCCGGACGTTTGCCTTTTCGGAAAGAGGCTCTGCCGAGAACGAGTGCCGTGAGATATGCCGTCTGTGGTTAAGCACAGATGCCCAGTGCTGTTGTGCCTTTGGGTAGGGTGCACGGGGCCAGTGAAGACCAGCAAGAGCTTTCAGGGCTGGCCCCTTCCTTGTGGGAGAAGGAGCCGGACGTTTGCCTTTTCGGAAAGAGGCTCTGCCGAGAACGAGCGCCGTGAGATATGCCGTCTGTGGTTAAGCACAGATGCCCAGTGCTGTTGTGCCTGTGGGTAGGGTGCACGGGGCCAGTGAAGACCAGCAAGAGCTTTCAGGGCTGGCCCCTTCCTTGTGGGAGAAGGAGCCGGACGTTTGCCTTTTCGGAAAGAGGCTCTGCCGAGAACGAGCGTCGTGAGATGCTCAGTCTCTGGGAAAGCACAGATGTCCAGTGCTGTTGTGCCTGTGGGTAGGGTGCACGGGGCCAGTGAAGACCAGCAAGAGCTTTCAGGGCTGGCCCCTTCCTTGTGGGAGAAGGAGCCGGACGTTTGCCTTTTCGGAAAGAGGCTCTGCCGAGAGCGAACGCAGTGAGATGCTGAGTCTCTGGGAAAGCACAGATGCCCAGTGCTGTTGTGCCTGTGGGTAGGGTGCACGGGGATAGTGAAGACCAGCAAGAGCTTTCAGGGCTGGCCCCTTCCTTGTGGGAGAAGGAGCCGGACGTTTGCCTTTTCGGAAAGAGGCTCTGCCGAGAACGAGCGCCGTGAGATATGCCGTCTGTGGTTAAGCACAGATGCCCAGTGCTGTTGTGCCTGTGGGTAGGGTGCACGGGGCCAGTGAAGACCAGCAAGAGCTTTCAGGGCTGGCCCCTTCCTTGTGGGAGAAGGAGCCGGACGTTTGCCTTTTCGGAAAGAGGCTCTGCCGAGAGCGAACGCAGTGAGATGCTGAGTCTCTGGGAAAGCACAGATGCCCATTGCTGTTGTGCCTGTGGGTAGGGTGCACGGGGCCAGTGAAGACCAGCAAGAGCTTTCAGGGCTGGCCCCTTCCTTGTGGGAGAAGGAGCCGGACGTTTGCCTTTTCGGAAAGAGGCTCTGCCGAGAACGAGCGCCGTGAGATATGCCGTCTGTGGTTAAGCACAGATGCCCAGTGCTGTTGTGCCTGTGGGTAGGGTGCACGGGGCCAGTGAAGACCAGCAAGAGCTTTCAGGGCTGGCCCCTTCCTTGTGGGAGAAGGAGCCGGACGTTTGCCTTTTCGGAAAGAGGCTCTGCCGAGAACGAGCGCCGTGAGATGCTGAGTCTCTTGGAAAGCACAGATGCCCAGTGCTGTTGTGCCTGTGGGTAGGGTGCACGGGGCCAGTGAAGACCAGCAAGAGCTTTCAGGGCTGGCCCCTTCCTTGTGGGACAAGGAGCCGGACGTTTGCCTTTTCGGAAAGAGGCTCTGCCGAGAACGAGCGCCGTGAGATATGCCGTCTGTGGTTAAGCACAGATGCCCAGTGCTGTTGTGCCTGTGGGTAGGGTGCACGGGGCCAGTGAAGACCAGCAAGAGCTTTCAGGGCTGGCCCCTTCCTTGTGGGAGAAGGAGCCGGACGTTTGCCTTTTCGGAAAGAGGCTCTGCCGAGAGCGAACGCAGTGAGATGCTGAGTCTCTGGGAAAGCACAGATGCCCAGTGCTGTTGTGCCTGTGGGTAGGGTGCACGGGGACAGTGAAGACCAGCAAGAGCTTTCAGGGCTGGCCCCTTCCTTGTGGGAGAAGGAGCCGGACGTTTGCCTTTTCGGAAAGAGGCTCTGCCGAGAACGAGCGCCGTGAGATGCTGAGTCTCTGGGAAAGCACAGATGCCCAGTGCTGTTGTGCCTGTGGGTAGGGTGCACGGGGCCAGTGAAGACCAGCAAGAGCTTTCAGGGCTGGCCCCTTCCTTGTGGGAGAAGGAGCCGGACGTTTGCCTTTTCGGAAAGAGGCTCTGCCGAGAACGAGCGCCGTGAGATATGCCGTCTGTGGTTAAGCACAGATGCCCAGTGCTGTTGTGCCTATTCATAGGGTGCACGGGGCCAGTGAAGACCAGCAAGAGCTTTCAGGGCTGGCCCCTTCCTTGTGGGAGAAGGAGCCGGACGTTTGCCTTTTCGGAAAGAGGCTCTGCTGAGAGCGAACGCAGTGAGATGCTGAGTCTCTGAAAAAGGCACAGATGCCCAGTGCTGTTGTGCCTGTGGATAGGGTGCACGGGGCCAGTGAAGACCAGCAAGAGCTTTCAGGGCTGGCCCCTTCCTTGTGGGAGAAGGAGCCGGACGTTTGCCTTTTCGGAAAGAGGCTCTGCCAAGAACGAGCGCCGTGAGATATGCCGTCTGTGGTTAAGCACAGATGCCCATTGCTGCTGTGCCTGTGGATAGGGTGCACGGGGACAGTGAAGACCAGCAAGAGCTTTCAGGGCTGGCCCCTTCCTTGTGGGAGAAGGAGCCGGACGTTTGCCTTTTCGGAAAGAGGCTCTGCCGAGAACGAGCGCCGTGAGATATGCCGTCTGTGGTTAAGCACAGATGCCCAGTGCTGTTGTGCCTGTGGGTAGGGTGCACGGGGCCAGTGAAGACCAGCAAGAGCTTTCAGGGCTGGCCCCTTCCTTGTTGGAGAAGGAGCCGGACGTTTGCCTTTTCGGAAAGAGGCTCTGCCGAGAGCGAACGCAGTGAGATGCTGAGTCTCTGGGAAAGCACAGATGCCCAGTGCTGTTGTGCCTGTGGGTAGGGTGCACGGGGCCAGTGAAGACCAGCAAGAGCTTTCAGGGCTGGCCCCTTCCTTGTGGGAGAAGGAGCCGGACGTTTGCCTTTTCGGAAAGAGGCTCTGCCGAGAACGAGCGCCGTGAGATATGCCGTCTGTGGTTAAGCACAGATGCCCAGTGCTGTTGTGCCTGTGGGTAGGGTGCACGGGGCCAGTGAAGACCAGCAAGAGCTTTCAGGGCTGGCCCCTTCCTTGTGGGACAAGGAGCCGGACGTTTGCCTTTTCGGAAAGAGGCTCTGCCGAGAACGAGCGCCGTGAGATATGCCGTCTGTGGTTAAGCACAGATGCCCAGTGCTGTTGTGCCTGTGGGTAGGGTGCACGGGGCCAGTGAAGACCAGCAAGAGCTTTCAGGGCTGGCCCCTTCCTTGTGGGAGAAGGAGCCGGACGTTTGCCTTTTCGGAAAGAGGCTCTGCCGAGAACGAGCGCCGTGAGATATGCCGTCTGTGGTTAAGCACAGATGCCCAGTGCTGTTGTGCCTGTGGGTAGGGTGCACGGGGCCAGTGAAGACCAGCAAGAGCTTTCAGGGCTGGCCCCTTCCTTGTGGGAGAAGGAGCCGGACGTTTGCCTTTTCGGAAAGAGGCTCTGCCGAGAACGAGCGCCGTGAGATATGCCGTCTGTGGTTAAGCACAGATGCCCAGTGCTGTTGTGCCTTTGGGTAGGGTGCACGGGGCCAGTGAAGACCAGCAAGAGCTTTCAGGGCTGGCCCCTTCCTTGTGGGAGAAGGAGCCGGACGTTTGCCTTTTCGGAAAGAGGCTCTGCCGAGAACGAGCGCCATGAGATGCTGAGTCTCTGGGAAAGCACAGATGCCCAGTGCTGTTGTGCCTGTGGGTAGGGTGCACGGGGACAGTGAAGACCAGCAAGAGCTTTCAGGGCTGGCCCCTTCCTTGTGGGAGAAGGAGCCGGACGTTTGCCTTTTCGGAAAGAGGCTCTGCCGAGAACGAGCGCCGTGAGATATGCCGTCTGTGGTTAAGCACAGATGCCCAGTGCTGTTGTGCCTGTGGGTAGGGTGCACGGGGCCAGTGAAGACCAGCAAGAGCTTTCAGGGCTGGCCCCTTCCTTATGGCAGAAGGAGCCGGACGTTTGCCTTTTCGGAAAGAGGCTCTGCCGAGAACGAGCGCCGTGAGATATGCCGTCTGTGGTTAAGCACAGATGCCCAGTGCTGTTGTGCCTTTGGGTAGGGTGCACGGGGCCAGTGAAGACCAGCAAGAGCTTTCAGGGCTGGCCCCTTCCTTGTGGGAGAAGGAGCCGGACGTTTGCCTTTTCGGAAAGAGGCTCTGCCGAGAACGAGCGCCGTGAGATATGCCGTCTGTGGTTAAGCACAGATGCCCAGTGCTGTTGTGCCTGTGGGTAGGGTGCACGGGGCCAGTGAAGACCAGCAAGAGCTTTCAGGGCTGGCCCCTTCCTTGTGGGAGAAGGAGCCGGACGTTTGCCTTTTCGGAAAGAGGCTCTGCCGAGAACGAGCGCCGTGAGATATGCCGTCTGTGGTTAAGCACAGATGCCCAGTGCTGTTGTGCCTATTCATAGGGTGCACGGGGCCAGTGAAGACCAGCAAGAGCTTTCAGGGCTGGCCCCTTCCTTGTGGGAGAAGGAGCCGGACGTTTGCCTTTTCGGAAAGAGGCTCTGCCGAGAACGAGCGCCGTGAGATATGCCGTCTGTGGTTAAGCACAGATGCCCATTGCTGCTGTGCCTGTGGGTAGGGTGCACGGGGCCAGTGAAGACCAGCAAGAGCTTTCAGGGCTGGCCCCTTCCTTGTGGGAGAAGGAGCCGGACGTTTGCCTTTTCGGAAAGAGGCTCTGCCGAGAACGAGCGCCGTGAGATATGCCGTCTGTGGTTAAGCACAGATGCCCAGTGCTGTTGTGCCTGTGGGTAGGGTGCACGGGGACAGTGAAGACCAGCAAGAGCTTTCAGGGCTGGCCCCTTCCTTGTGGGAGAAGGAGCCGGACGTTTGCCTTTTCGGAAAGAGGCTCTGCCGAGAGCGAACGCAGTGAGATGCTGAGTCTCTGGGAAAGCACAGATGCCCAGTGCTGTTGTGCCTGTGGGTAGGGTGCACGGGGCCAGTGAAGACCAGCAAGAGCTTTCAGGGCTGGCCCCTTCCTTGTGGGAGAAGGAGCCGGACGTTTGCCTTTTCGGAAAGAGGCTCTGCCGAGAACGAGCGCCGTGAGATATGCCGTCTGTGGTTAAGCACAGATGCCCAGTGCTGTTGTGCCTGTGGGTAGGGTGCACGGGGCCAGTGAAGACCAGCAAGAGCTTTCAGGGCTGGCCCCTTCCTTGTGGGAGAAGGAGCCGGACGTTTGCCTTTTCGGAAAGAGGCTCTGCCGAGAACGAGCGCCGTGAGATATGCCGTCTGTGGTTAAGCACAGATGCCCAGTGCTGTTGTGCCTGTGGGTAGGGTGCACGGGGCCAGTGAAGACCAGCAAGAGCTTTCAGGGCTGGCCCCTTCCTTGTGGGAGAAGGAGCCGGACGTTTGCCTTTTCGGAAAGAGGCTCTGCCGAGAACGAGCGCCGTGAGATATGCCGTCTGTGGTTAAGCACAGATGCCCAGTGCTGTTGTGCCTGTGGGTAGGGTGCACGGGGCCAGTGAAGACCAGCAAGAGCTTTCAGGGCTGGCCCCTTCCTTGTGGGAGAAGGAGCCGGACGTTTGCCTTTTCGGAAAGAGGCTCTGCCGAGAACGAGCGCCATGAGATGCTGAGTCTCTGGGAAAGCACAGATGCCCAGTGCTGTTGTGCCTGTGGGTAGGGTGCACGGGGACAGTGAAGACCAGCAAGAGCTTTCAGGGCTGGCCCCTTCCTTGTGGGAGAAGGAGCCGGACGTTTGCCTTTTCGGAAAGAGGCTCTGCCGAGAACGAGCGCCGTGAGATATGCCGTCTGTGGTTAAGCACAGATGCCCAGTGCTGTTGTGCCTGTGGGTAGGGTGCACGGGGCCAGTGAAGACCAGCAAGAGCTTTCAGGGCTGGCCCCTTCCTTGTGGGAGAAGGAGCCGGACGTTTGCCTTTTCGGAAAGAGGCTCTGCCGAGAACGAGCGCCGTGAGATATGCCGTCTGTGGTTAAGCACAGATGCCCAGTGCTGTTGTGCCTATTCATAGGGTGCACGGGGCCAGTGAAGACCAGCAAGAGCTTTCAGGGCTGGCCCCTTCCTTGTGGGAGAAGGAGCCGGACGTTTGCCTTTTCGGAAAGAGGCTCTGCCGAGAGCGAACGCAGTGAGATGCTGAGTCTCTGGGAAAGCACAGATGCCCAGTGCTGTTGTGCCTGTGGGTAGGGTGTTTGGGGACAGTGAAGACCAGCAAGAGCTTTCAGGGCTGGCCCCTTCCTTGTGGGAGAAGGAGCCGGACGTTTGCCTTTTCGGAAAGAGGCTCTGCCGAGAGCGAACGCAGTGAGATGCTGAGTCTCTGGGAAAGCACAGATGCCCAGTGCTGTTGTGCCTGTGGGTAGGGTGCACGGGGCCAGTGAAGACCAGCAAGAGCTTTCAGGGCTGGCCCCTTCCTTGTGGGAGAAGGAGCCGGACGTTTGCCTTTTCGGAAAGAGGCTCTGCCGAGAGCGAACGCAGTGAGATGCTGAGTCTCTGGGAAAGCACAGATGCCCAGTGCTGTTGTGCCTGTGGGTAGGGTGCACGGGGCCAGTGAAGACCAGCAAGAGCTTTCAGGGCTGGCCCCTTCCTTGTGGGAGAAGGAGCCGGACGTTTGCCTTTTCGGAAAGAGGCTCTGCCGAGAACGAGCGCCGTGAGATATGCCGTCTGTGGTTAAGCACAGATGCCCAGTGCTGTTGAGCCTATTCATAGGGTGCACGGGGCCAGTGAAGACCAGCAAGAGCTTTCAGGGCTGGCCCCTTCCTTGTGGGAGAAGGAGCCGGACGTTTGCCTTTTCGGAAAGAGGCTCTGCCGAGAACGAGCGCCGTGAGATGCTGAGTCTCTGGGAAAGCACAGATGCCCAGTGCTGTTGTGCCTTTGAGTAGGGTGCACGGGGCCAGTGAAGACCAGCAAGAGCTTTCAGGGCTGGCCCCTTCCTTGTGGGAGAAGGAGCCGGACGTTTGCCTTTTCGGAAAGAGGCTCTGCCGAGAGCGAACGCCGTGAGATATGCCGTCTGTGGTTAAGCACAGATGCCCAGTGCTGTTGTGCCTGTGGGTAGGGTGCACGGGGCCAGTGAAGACCAGCAAGAGCTTTCAGGGCTGGCCCCTTCCTTGTGGGAGAAGGAGCCGGACGTTTGCCTTTTCGGAAAGAGGCTCTGCCGAGAACGAGCGCCGTGAGATATGCCGTCTGTGGTTAAGCACAGATGCCCAGTGCTGTTGTGCCTGTGGGTAGGGTGCACGGGGCCAGTGAAGACCAGCAAGAGCTTTCAGGGCTGGCCCCTTCCTTGTGGGAGAAGGAGCCGGACGTTTGCCTTTTCGGAAAGAGGCTCTGCTGAGAGCGAACGCAGTGAGATGCTGAGCCTCTGAAAAAGGCACAGATACCCACTTCTGTTGTGCCTGTGGATAGGGTGCACGGGGCCAGTGAAGACCAGCAAGAGCTTTCAGGGCTGGCCCCTTCCTTGTGGGAGAAGGAGCCGGACGTTTGCCTTTTCGGAAAGAGGCTCTGCCGAGAACGAGCGCCGTGAGATATGCCGTCTGTGGTTAAGCACAGATGCCCAGTGCTGTTGTGCCTGTGGGTAGGGTGCACGGGGACAGTGAAGACCAGCAAGAGCTTTCAGGGCTGGCCCCTTCCTTGTGGGACAAGGAGCCGGACGTTTGCCTTTTTGGAAAGAGGCTCTGCCGAGAACGAGCGCCGTGAGATTCTGAGTCTCTGGGAAAGCACAGATGCCCAGTGCTGTTGTGCCTGTGGGTAGGGTGCACGGGGACAGTGAAGACCAGCAAGAGTTTTCAGGGCTGGCCCCTTCCTTGTGGGAGAAGGAGCCGGACGTTTGCCTTTTTGGAAAGAGGCACTGCCGAGAACGAGCGCCGTGAGATATGCCGTCTGTGGTTAAGCACAGATGCCCAGTGCTGTTGTGCCTGTGGGTAGGGTGCACGGGGCCAGTGAAGACCAGCAAGAGCTTTCAGGGCTGGCCCCTTCCTTGTGGGAGAAGGAGCCGGACGTTTGCCTTTTCGGAAAGAGGCTCTGCTGAGAGCGAACGCAGTGAGATGCTGAGACTCTGAAAAAGGCACAGATACCCACTGCTGTTGTGCCTGTGGATAGGGTGCACGGGGCCAGTGAAGACCAGCAAGAGTTTTCAGGGCTGGCCCCTTCCTTGTGGGAGAAGGAGCCAGACGTTTGCCTTTTCGGAAAGAGGCTCTGCCGAGAACGAGCGCCGTGAGATTCTGAGTCTCTGGGAAAGCACAGATGCCCAGTGCTGTTGTGCCTGTGGGTAGGGTGCACGGGGCCAGTGAAGACCAGCAAGAGTTTTCAGGGCTGGCCCCTTCCTTGTGGGAGAAGGAGCCGGACGTTTGCCTTTTTGGAAAGAGGCACTGCCGAGAACGAGCGCCGTGAGATATGCCGTCTGCGGTTAAGCACAGATGCCCAGTGCTGTTGTGCCTGTGGGTAGGGTGCACGGGGCCAGTGAAGACCAGCAAGAGCTTTCAGGGCTGGCCCCTTCCTTGTGGGAGAAGGAGCCGGACGTTTGCCTTTTCGGAAAGAGGCTCTGCCGAGAACGAGCGCCGTGAGATATGCCGTCTGAGGTTAAGCACAGATGCCCAGTGCTGTTGTGCCTGTGGGTAGGGTGCACGGGGACAGTGAAGACCAGCAAGAGCTTTCAGGGCTGGCCCCTTCCTTGTGGGAGAAGGAGCCGGACGTTTGCCTTTTCGGAAAGAGGCTCTGCCGAGAGCGAACGCAGTGAGATGCTGAGTCTCTTGGAAAGCACAGATGCCCAGTGCTGTTGTGCCTGTGGATAGGGTGTTTGGGGAAGGTTAAGACCAGCAAGAGCTTTCAGGGCTGGCCCCTTCCTTGTGGGAGAAGGAGCCGGACGTTTGCCTTTTCGGAAAGAGGCTCTGCCGAGAACGAGCGCCATGAGATGCTGAGTCTCTGGGAAAGCACAGATGCCCAGTGCTGTTGTGCCTGTGAATAGGGTACACGGGGACAGTGAAGACCAGCAAGAGTTTTCAGGGCTGGCCCCTTCCTTGTGGGAGAAGGAGCCGGACGTTTGCCTTTTCGGAAAGAGGCTCTGCCGAGAGCGAACGCAGTGAGATGCTGAGTCTCTGGGAAAGCACAGATGCCCAGTGCTGTTGTGCCTGTGGGTAGGGTGCACGGGGCCAGTGAAGACCAGCAAGAGCTTTCAGGGCTGGCCCCTTCCTTGTGGGAGAAGGAGCCGGACGTTTGCCTTTTCGGAAAGAGGCTCTGCCGAGAACGAGCGCCGTGAGATGCTGAGTCTCTGGGAAAGCACAGATGCCCAGTGCTGTTGTGCCTGTGGGTAGGGTGCACGGGGACAAAGAAGACCAGCAAGAGCTTTCAGGGCTGGCCCCTTCCTTGTGGGAGAAGGAGCCGGACGTTTGCCTTTTCGGAAAGAGGCTCTGCCGAGAACGAGCACCGTGAGATATGCCGTCTGTGGTTAAGCACAGATGCCCAGTGCTGTTGTGCCTGTGGGTAGGGTGCACGGGGATAGTGAAGACCAGCAAGAGCTTTCAGGGCTGGCCCCTTCCTTGTGGGAGAAGGAGCCGGACGTTTGCCTTTTCGGAAAGAGGCTCTGCCGAGAACGAGCGCCGTGAGATAGGCCGTCTGCGGTTAAGCACAGATGCCCAGTGCTGTTGTGCCTGTGGGTAGGGTGCACGGGGCCAGTGAAGACCAGCAAGAGCTTTCAGGGCTGGCCCCTTCCTTGTGGGAGAAGGAGCCGGACGTTTGCCTTTTCGGAAAGAGGCTCTGCCGAGAACGAGCGCCGTGAGATGCTGAGTCTCTGGGAAAGCACAGATGCCCAGTGCTGTTGTGCCTGTGGGTAGGGTGCACGGGGCCAGTGAAGACCAGCAAGAGCTTTCAGGGCTGGCCCCTTCCTTGTGGGAGAAGGAGCCGGACGTTTGCCTTTTCGGAAAGAGGCTCTGCCGAGAACGAGCGCCGTGAGATATGCCGTCTGTGGTTAAGCACAGATGCCCAGTGCTGTTGTGCCTGTGGGTAGGGTGCACGGGGCCAGTGAAGACCAGCAAGAGCTTTCAGGGCTGGCCCCTTCCTTGTGGGAGAAGGAGCCGGACGTTTGCCTTTTCGGAAAGAGGCTCTGCCGAGAGCGAACGCAGTGAGATGCTGAGTCTCTGGGAAAGCACAGATGCCCAGTGCTGTTGTGCCTGTGGGTAGGGTGCACGGGGCCAGTGAAGACCAGCAAGAGCTTTCAGGGCTGGCCCCTTCCTTGTGGGAGAAGGAGCCGGACGTTTGCCTTTTCGGAAAGAGGCTCTGCCGAGAACGAGCGCCGTGAGATATGCCGTCTGTGGTTAAGCACAGATGCCCAGTGCTGTTGTGCCTGTGGGTAGGGTGCACGGGGACAGTGAAGACCAGCAAGAGCTTTCAGGGCTGGCCCCTTCCTTGTGGGAGAAGGAGCCGGACGTTTGCCTTTTCGGAAAGAGGCTCTGCCGAGAACGAGCGCCGTGAGATATGCCGTCTGTGGTTAAGCACAGATGCCCATTGCTGCTGTGCCTGTGGGTAGGGTGCACGGGGCCAGTGAAGACCAGCAAGAGCTTTCAGGGCTGGCCCCTTCCTTGTGGGAGAAGGAGCCGGACGTTTGCCTTTTCGGAAAGAGGCTCTGCCGAGAACGAGCGCCGTGAGATATGCCGTCTGTGGTTAAGCACAGATGCCCAGTGCTGTTGTGCCTGTGGGTAGGGTGCACGGGGCCAGTGAAGACCAGCAAGAGCTTTCAGGGCTGGCCCCTTCCTTGTGGGAGAAGGAGCCGGACGTTTGCCTTTTCGGAAAGAGGCTCTGCCGAGAGCGAACGCAGTGAGATGCTGAGTCTCTTGGAAAGCACAGATGCCCAGTGCTGTTGTGCCTGTGGGTAGGGTGCACGGGGCCAGTGAAGACCAGCAAGAGCTTTCAGGGCTGGCCCCTTCCTTGTGGGAGAAGGAGCCGGACGTTTGCCTTTTCAGAAAGAGGCTCTGCCGAGAACGAGCGCCGTGAGATATGCCGTCTGTGGTTAAGCACAGATGCCCAGTGCTGTTGTGCCTGTGGGTAGGGTGCACGGGGCCAGTGAAGACCAGCAAGAGCTTTCAGGGCTGGCCCCTTCCTTGTGGGAGAAGGAGCCGGACGTTTGCCTTTTCGGAAAGAGGCTCTGCCGAGAGCGAACGCAGTTAGATGCTGAGTCTCTGGGAAAGCACAGATGCCCAGTGCTGTTGTGCCTGTGGGTAGGGTGCACGGGGCCAGTGAAGACCAGCAAGAGCTTTCAGGGCTGGCCCCTTCCTTGTGGGAGAAGGAGCCGGACGTTTGCCTTTTCGGAAAGAGGCTCTGCCGAGAACGAGCGCCGTGAGATATGCCGTCTGTGGTTAAGCACAGATGCCCATTGCTGCTGTGCCTGTGGATAGGGTGCACGGGGACAGTGAAGACCAGCAAGAGCTTTCAGGGCTGGCCCCTTCCTTGTGGGAGAAGGAGCCGGACGTTTGCCTTTTCGGAAAGAGGATCTGCCGAGAACGAGCGCCGTGAGATATGCCGTCTGTGGTTAAGCACAGATGCCCAGTGCTGTTGTGCCTGTGGGTAGGGTGCACGGGGACAAAGAAGACCAGCAAGAGCTTTCAGGGCTGGCCCCTTCCTTGTGGGAGAAGGAGCCGGACGTTTGCCTTTTCGGAAAGAGGCTCTGCCGAGAACGAGCGCCGTGAGATATGCCGTCTGTGGTTAAGCACAGATGCCCATTGCTGCTGTGCCTGTGGATAGGGTGCACGGGGCCAGTGAAGACCAGCAAGAGCTTTCAGGGCTGGCCCCTTCCTTGTGGGAGAAGGAGCCGGACGTTTGCCTTTTCGGAAAGAGGCTCTGCCGAGAACGAGCGCCGTGAGATATGCCGTCTGTGGTTAAGCACAGATGCCCAGTGCTGTTGTGCCTGTGGGTAGGGTGCACGGGGCCAGTGAAGACCAGCAAGAGCTTTCAGGGCTGGCCCCTTCCTTGTGGGAGAAGGAGCCGGACGTTTGCCTTTTCGGAAAGAGGCTCTGCCGAGAGCGAACGCAGTGAGATGCTGAGTCTCTTGGAAAGCACAGATGCCCAGTGCTGTTGTGCCTGTGGGTAGGGTGCACGGGGCCAGTGAAGACCAGCAAGAGCTTTCAGGGCTGGCCCCTTCCTTGTGGGAGAAGGAGCCGGACGTTTGCCTTTTCAGAAAGAGGCTCTGCCGAGAACGAGCGCCGTGAGATATGCCGTCTGTGGTTAAGCACAGATGCCCAGTGCTGTTGTGCCTGTGGGTAGGGTGCACGGGGCCAGTGAAGACCAGCAAGAGCTTTCAGGGCTGGCCCCTTCCTTGTGGGAGAAGGAGCCGGACGTTTGCCTTTTCGGAAAGAGGCTCTGCCGAGAGCGAACGCAGTGAGATGCTGAGTCTCTGGGAAAGCACAGATGCCCAGTGCTGTTGTGCCTGTGGGTAGGGTGCACGGGGCCAGTGAAGACCAGCAAGAGCTTTCAGGGCTGGCCCCTTCCTTGTGGGAGAAGGAGCCGGACGTTTGCCTTTTCGGAAAGAGGCTCTGCCGAGAACGAGCGCCGTGAGATATGCCGTCTGTGGTTAAGCACAGATGCCCAGTGCTGTTGTGCCTGTGGGTAGGGTGCACGGGGCCAGTGAAGACCAGCAAGAGCTTTCAGGGCTGGCCCCTTCCTTGTGGGAGAAGGAGCCGGACGTTTGCCTTTTCGGAAAGAGGATCTGCCGAGAACGAACGCAGTGAGATGCTGAGTCTCTGGGAAAGCACAGATGCCCAGTGCTGTTGTGCCTGTGGGTAGGGTGCACGGGGCCAGTGAAGACCAGCAAGAGCTTTCAGGGCTGGCCCCTTCCTTGTGGGAGAAGGAGCCGGACGTTTGCCTTTTCGGAAAGAGGCTCTGCCGAGAACGAGCGCCGTGAGATATGCCGTCTGTGGTTAAGCACAGATGCCCATTGCTGCTGTGCCTCTGGATAGGGTGCACGGGGACAGTGAAGACCAGCAAGAGCTTTCAGGGCTGGCCCCTTCCTTGTGGGAGAAGGAGCCGGACGTTTGCCTTTTCGGAAAGAGGCTCTGCCGAGAACGAGCGCCGTGAGATATGCCGTCTGTGGTTAAGCACAGATGCCCAGTGCTGTTGTGCCTGTGGGTAGGGTGCACGGGGACAAAGAAGACCAGCAAGAGCTTTCAGGGCTGGCCCCTTCCTTGTGGGAGAAGGAGCCGGACGTTTGCCTTTTCGGAAAGAGGCTCTGCCGAGAACGAGCGCCGTGAGATATGCCGTCTGTGGTTAAGCACAGATGCCCATTGCTGCTGTGCCTGTGGATAGGGTGCACGGGGACAGTGAAGACCAGCAAGAGCTTTCAGGGCTGGCCCCTTCCTTGTGGGAGAAGGAGCCGGACGTTTGCCTTTTCGGAAAGAGGCTCTGCCGAGAACGAGCGCCGTGAGATATGCCGTCTGTGGTTAAGCACAGATGCCCAGTGCTGTTGTGCCTGTGGGTAGGGTGCACGGGGCCAGTGAAGACCAGCAAGAGCTTTCAGGGCTGGCCCCTTCCTTGTGGGAGAAGGAGCCGGACGTTTGCCTTTTCGGAAAGAGGCTCTGCCGAGAGCGAACGCAGTGAGATGCTGAGTCTCTGGGAAAGCACAGATGCCCAGTGCTGTTGTGCCTGTGGGTAGGGTGCACGGGGCCAGTGAAGACCAGCAAGAGCTTTCAGGGCTGGCCCCTTCCTTGTGGGAGAAGGAGCCGGACGTTTGCCTTTTCGGAAAGAGGCTCTGCCGAGAACGAGCGCCGTGAGATATGCCGTCTGTGGTTAAGCACAGATGCCCATTGCTGCTGTGCCTGTGGATAGGGTGCACGGGGACAGTGAAGACCAGCAAGAGCTTTCAGGGCTGGCCCCTTCCTTGTGGGAGAAGGAGCCGGACGTTTGCCTTTTCGGAAAGAGGATCTGCCGAGAACGAGCGCCGTGAGATATGCCGTCTGTGGTTAAGCACAGATGCCCAGTGCTGTTGTGCCTGTGGGTAGGGTGCACGGGGACAAAGAAGACCAGCAAGAGCTTTCAGGGCTGGCCCCTTCCTTGTGGGAGAAGGAGCCGGACGTTTGCCTTTTCGGAAAGAGGCTCTGCCGAGAACGAGCGCCGTGAGATGCTGAGTCTCTGGGAAAGCACAGATGCCCAGTGCTGTTGTGCCTGTGGGTAGGGTGCACGGGGCCAGTGAAGACCAGCAAGAGCTTTCAGGGCTGGCCCCTTCCTTGTGGGAGAAGGAGCCGGACGTTTGCCTTTTCGGAAAGAGGCTCTGCCGAGAGCGAACGCAGTGAGATGCTGAGTCTCTGGGAAAGCACAGATGCCCAGTGCTGTTGTGCCTGTGGGTAGGGTGCACGGGGACAGTGAAGACCAGCAAGAGCTTTCAGGGCTGGCCCCTTCCTTGTGGGAGAAGGAGCCGGACGTTTGCCTTTTCGGAAAGAGGCTCTGCCGAGAACGAGCGCCGTGAGATGCTGAGTCTCTGGGAAAGCACAGATGCCCAGTGCTGTTGTGCCTGTGGGTAGGGTGCACGGGGCCAGTGAAGACCAGCAAGAGCTTTCAGGGCTGGCCCCTTCCTTGTGGGAGAAGGAGCCGGACGTTTGCCTTTTCGGAAAGAGGCTCTGCCGAGAACGAGCGCCGTGAGATATGCCATCTGTGGTTAAGCACAGATGCCCAGTGCTGTTGTGCCTGTGGGTAGGGTGCACGGGGCCAGTGAAGACCAGCAAGAGCTTTCAGGGCTGGCCCCTTCCTTGTGGGAGAAGGAGCCGGACGTTTGCCTTTTCGGAAAGAGGCTCTGCCGAGAGCGAACGCAGTGAGATGCTGAGTCTCTGGGAAAGCACAGATGCCCAGTGCTGTTGTGCCTGTGGGTAGGGTGCACGGGGCCAGTGAAGACCAGCAAGAGCTTTCAGGGCTGGCCCCTTCCTTGTGGGAGAAGGAGCCGGACGTTTGCCTTTTCGGAAAGAGGCTCTGCCGAGAAAGAGCGCCATGAGATGCTGAGTCTCTGGGAAAGCACAGATGCCCAGTGCTGTTGTGCCTATTCATAGGGTGCACGGGGCCAGTGAAGACCAGCAAGAGCTTTCAGGGCTGGCCCCTTCCTTGTGGGAGAAGGAGCCGGATGTTTGCCTTTTCGGAAAGAGGCTCTGCCGAGAACGAGCGCCGTGAGATATGCCGTCTGTGGTTAAGCACAGATGCCCAGTGCTGTTGTGCCTGTGGGTAGGGTGCACGGGGACAGTGAAGACCAGCAAGAGCTTTCAGGGCTGGCCCCTTCCTTGTGGGAGAAGGAGCCGGACGTTTGCCTTTTCGGAAAGAGGCTCTGCCGAGAACGAGCGCCGTGAGATATGCCGTCTGTGGTTAAGCACAGATGCCCAGTGCTGTTGTGCCTGTGGGTAGGGTGCACGGGGACAGTGAAGACCAGCAAGAGCTTTCAGGGCTGGCCCCTTCCTTGTGGGAGAAGGAGCCGGACGTTTGCCTTTTCGGAAAGAGGCTCTGCCGAGAACGAGCGCCGTGAGATATGCCGTCTGCGGTTAAGCACAGATGCCCAGTGCTGTTGTGCCTGTGGGTAGGGTGCACGGGGCCAGTGAAGACCAGCAAGAGCTTTCAGGGCTGGCCCCTTCCTTGTGGGAGAAGGAGCCGGACGTTTGCCTTTTCGGAAAGAGGCTCTGCTGAGAGCGAACGCAGTGAGATGCTGAGCCTCTGAAAAAGACACAGATACCCACTGCTGTTGTGCCTGTGGATAGGGTGCACGGGGACAGTGAAGACCAGCAAGAGCTTTCAGGGCTGGCCCCTTCCTTGTGGGAGAAGGAGCCGGACGTTTGCCTTTTCGGAAAGAGGCTCTGCCGAGAACGAGCGCCGTGAGATATGCCGTCTGTGGTTAAGCACAGATGCCCAGTGCTGTTGTGCCTGTGGGTAGGGTGCACGGGGCCAGTGAAGACCAGCAAGAGCTTTCAGGGCTGGCCCCTTCCTTGTGGGAGAAGGAGCCGGACGTTTGCCTTTTCGGAAAGAGGCTCTGCCGAGAGCGAACGCAGTGAGATGCTGAGTCTCTGGGAAAGCACAGATGCCCAGTGCTGTTGTGCCTGTGGGTAGGGTGCACGGGGCCAGTGAAGACCAGCAAGAGCTTTCAGGGCTGGCCCCTTCCTTGTGGGAGAAGGAGCCGGACGTTTGCCTTTTCGGAAAGAGGCTCTGCCGAGAACGAGCGCCGTGAGATATGCCGTCTGTGGTTAAGCACAGATGCCCAGTGCTGTTGTGCCTGTGGGTAGGGTGCACGGGGCCAGTGAAGACCAGCAAGAGCTTTCAGGGCTGGCCCCTTCCTTGTGGGAGAAGGAGCCGGACGTTTGCCTTTTCGGAAAGAGGCTCTGCCGAGAACGAGCGCCGTGAGATATGCCGTCTGTGGTTAAGCACAGATGCCCAGTGCTGTTGTGCCTGTGGGTAGGGTGCACGGGGCCAGTGAAGACCAGCAAGAGCTTTCAGGGCTGGCCCCTTCCTTGTGGGAGAAGGAGCCGGACGTTTGCCTTTTCGGAAAGAGGCTCTGCCGAGAGCGAACGCAGTGAGATGCTGAGTCTCTGGGAAAGCACAGATGCCCAGTGCTGTTGTGCCTGTGGGTAGGGTGCACGGGGCCAGTGAAGACCAGCAAGAGCTTTCAGGGCTGGCCCCTTCCTTGTGGGAGAAGGAGCCGGACGTTTGCCTTTTCGGAAAGAGGCTCTGCCGAGAACGAGCGCCGTGAGATATGCCGTCTGTGGTTAAGCACAGATGCCCAGTGCTGTTGTGCCTGTGGGTAGGGTGCACGGGGACAGTGAAGACCAGCAAGAGCTTTCAGGGCTGGCCCCTTCCTTGTGGGAGAAGGAGCCGGACGTTTGCCTTTTCGGAAAGAGGCTCTGCCGAGAACGAGCGCCGTGAGATATGCCGTCTGTGGTTAAGCACAGATGCCCATTGCTGCTGTGCCTGTGGGTAGGGTGCACGGGGCCAGTGAAGACCAGCAAGAGCTTTCAGGGCTGGCCCCTTCCTTGTGGGAGAAGGAGCCGGACGTTTGCCTTTTCGGAAAGAGGCTCTGCCGAGAACGAGCGCCGTGAGATATGCCGTCTGTGGTTAAGCACAGATGCCCAGTGCTGTTGTGCCTGTGGGTAGGGTGCACGGGGCCAGTGAAGACCAGCAAGAGCTTTCAGGGCTGGCCCCTTCCTTGTGGGAGAAGGAGCCGGACGTTTGCCTTTTCGGAAAGAGGCTCTGCCGAGAGCGAACGCAGTGAGATGCTGAGTCTCTTGGAAAGCACAGATGCCCAGTGCTGTTGTGCCTGTGGGTAGGGTGCACGGGGCCAGTGAAGACCAGCAAGAGCTTTCAGGGCTGGCCCCTTCCTTGTGGGAGAAGGAGCCGGACGTTTGCCTTTTCAGAAAGAGGCTCTGCCGAGAACGAGCGCCGTGAGATATGCCGTCTGTGGTTAAGCACAGATGCCCAGTGCTGTTGTGCCTGTGGGTAGGGTGCACGGGGCCAGTGAAGACCAGCAAGAGCTTTCAGGGCTGGCCCCTTCCTTGTGGGAGAAGGAGCCGGACGTTTGCCTTTTCGGAAAGAGGCTCTGCCGAGAGCGAACGCAGTTAGATGCTGAGTCTCTGGGAAAGCACAGATGCCCAGTGCTGTTGTGCCTGTGGGTAGGGTGCACGGGGCCAGTGAAGACCAGCAAGAGCTTTCAGGGCTGGCCCCTTCCTTGTGGGAGAAGGAGCCGGACGTTTGCCTTTTCGGAAAGAGGCTCTGCCGAGAACGAGCGCCGTGAGATATGCCGTCTGTGGTTAAGCACAGATGCCCATTGCTGCTGTGCCTGTGGATAGGGTGCACGGGGACAGTGAAGACCAGCAAGAGCTTTCAGGGCTGGCCCCTTCCTTGTGGGAGAAGGAGCCGGACGTTTGCCTTTTCGGAAAGAGGATCTGCCGAGAACGAGCGCCGTGAGATATGCCGTCTGTGGTTAAGCACAGATGCCCAGTGCTGTTGTGCCTGTGGGTAGGGTGCACGGGGACAAAGAAGACCAGCAAGAGCTTTCAGGGCTGGCCCCTTCCTTGTGGGAGAAGGAGCCGGACGTTTGCCTTTTCGGAAAGAGGCTCTGCCGAGAACGAGCGCCGTGAGATATGCCGTCTGTGGTTAAGCACAGATGCCCATTGCTGCTGTGCCTGTGGATAGGGTGCACGGGGCCAGTGAAGACCAGCAAGAGCTTTCAGGGCTGGCCCCTTCCTTGTGGGAGAAGGAGCCGGACGTTTGCCTTTTCGGAAAGAGGCTCTGCCGAGAACGAGCGCCGTGAGATATGCCGTCTGTGGTTAAGCACAGATGCCCAGTGCTGTTGTGCCTGTGGGTAGGGTGCACGGGGCCAGTGAAGACCAGCAAGAGCTTTCAGGGCTGGCCCCTTCCTTGTGGGAGAAGGAGCCGGACGTTTGCCTTTTCGGAAAGAGGCTCTGCCGAGAGCGAACGCAGTGAGATGCTGAGTCTCTTGGAAAGCACAGATGCCCAGTGCTGTTGTGCCTGTGGGTAGGGTGCACGGGGCCAGTGAAGACCAGCAAGAGCTTTCAGGGCTGGCCCCTTCCTTGTGGGAGAAGGAGCCGGACGTTTGCCTTTTCAGAAAGAGGCTCTGCCGAGAACGAGCGCCGTGAGATATGCCGTCTGTGGTTAAGCACAGATGCCCAGTGCTGTTGTGCCTGTGGGTAGGGTGCACGGGGCCAGTGAAGACCAGCAAGAGCTTTCAGGGCTGGCCCCTTCCTTGTGGGAGAAGGAGCCGGACGTTTGCCTTTTCGGAAAGAGGCTCTGCCGAGAGCGAACGCAGTGAGATGCTGAGTCTCTGGGAAAGCACAGATGCCCAGTGCTGTTGTGCCTGTGGGTAGGGTGCACGGGGCCAGTGAAGACCAGCAAGAGCTTTCAGGGCTGGCCCCTTCCTTGTGGGAGAAGGAGCCGGACGTTTGCCTTTTCGGAAAGAGGCTCTGCCGAGAACGAGCGCCGTGAGATATGCCGTCTGTGGTTAAGCACAGATGCCCAGTGCTGTTGTGCCTGTGGGTAGGGTGCACGGGGCCAGTGAAGACCAGCAAGAGCTTTCAGGGCTGGCCCCTTCCTTGTGGGAGAAGGAGCCGGACGTTTGCCTTTTCGGAAAGAGGATCTGCCGAGAACGAACGCAGTGAGATGCTGAGTCTCTGGGAAAGCACAGATGCCCAGTGCTGTTGTGCCTGTGGGTAGGGTGCACGGGGCCAGTGAAGACCAGCAAGAGCTTTCAGGGCTGGCCCCTTCCTTGTGGGAGAAGGAGCCGGACGTTTGCCTTTTCGGAAAGAGGCTCTGCCGAGAACGAGCGCCGTGAGATATGCCGTCTGTGGTTAAGCACAGATGCCCAGTGCTGTTGTGCCTGTGGGTAGGGTGCACGGGGACAAAGAAGACCAGCAAGAGCTTTCAGGGCTGGCCCCTTCCTTGTGGGAGAAGGAGCCGGACGTTTGCCTTTTCGGAAAGAGGCTCTGCCGAGAACGAGCGCCGTGAGATATGCCGTCTGTGGTTAAGCACAGATGCCCATTGCTGCTGTGCCTGTGGATAGGGTGCACGGGGACAGTGAAGACCAGCAAGAGCTTTCAGGGCTGGCCCCTTCCTTGTGGGAGAAGGAGCCGGACGTTTGCCTTTTCGGAAAGAGGCTCTGCCGAGAACGAGCGCCGTGAGATATGCCGTCTGTGGTTAAGCACAGATGCCCAGTGCTGTTGTGCCTGTGGGTAGGGTGCACGGGGCCAGTGAAGACCAGCAAGAGCTTTCAGGGCTGGCCCCTTCCTTGTGGGAGAAGGAGCCGGACGTTTGCCTTTTCGGAAAGAGGCTCTGCCGAGAGCGAACGCAGTGAGATGCTGAGTCTCTGGGAAAGCACAGATGCCCAGTGCTGTTGTGCCTGTGGGTAGGGTGCACGGGGCCAGTGAAGACCAGCAAGAGCTTTCAGGGCTGGCCCCTTCCTTGTGGGAGAAGGAGCCGGACGTTTGCCTTTTCGGAAAGAGGCTCTGCCGAGAACGAGCGCCGTGAGATATGCCGTCTGTGGTTAAGCACAGATGCCCATTGCTGCTGTGCCTGTGGATAGGGTGCACGGGGACAGTGAAGACCAGCAAGAGCTTTCAGGGCTGGCCCCTTCCTTGTGGGAGAAGGAGCCGGACGTTTGCCTTTTCGGAAAGAGGATCTGCCGAGAACGAGCGCCGTGAGATATGCCGTCTGTGGTTAAGCACAGATGCCCAGTGCTGTTGTGCCTGTGGGTAGGGTGCACGGGGACAAAGAAGACCAGCAAGAGCTTTCAGGGCTGGCCCCTTCCTTGTGGGAGAAGGAGCCGGACGTTTGCCTTTTCGGAAAGAGGCTCTGCCGAGAACGAGCGCCGTGAGATGCTGAGTCTCTGGGAAAGCACAGATGCCCAGTGCTGTTGTGCCTGTGGGTAGGGTGCACGGGGCCAGTGAAGACCAGCAAGAGCTTTCAGGGCTGGCCCCTTCCTTGTGGGAGAAGGAGCCGGACGTTTGCCTTTTCGGAAAGAGGCTCTGCCGAGAGCGAACGCAGTGAGATGCTGAGTCTCTGGGAAAGCACAGATGCCCAGTGCTGTTGTGCCTGTGGGTAGGGTGCACGGGGACAGTGAAGACCAGCAAGAGCTTTCAGGGCTGGCCCCTTCCTTGTGGGAGAAGGAGCCGGACGTTTGCCTTTTCGGAAAGAGGCTCTGCCGAGAACGAGCGCCGTGAGATGCTGAGTCTCTGGGAAAGCACAGATGCCCAGTGCTGTTGTGCCTGTGGGTAGGGTGCACGGGGCCAGTGAAGACCAGCAAGAGCTTTCAGGGCTGGCCCCTTCCTTGTGGGAGAAGGAGCCGGACGTTTGCCTTTTCGGAAAGAGGCTCTGCCGAGAACGAGCGCCGTGAGATATGCCATCTGTGGTTAAGCACAGATGCCCAGTGCTGTTGTGCCTGTGGGTAGGGTGCACGGGGCCAGTGAAGACCAGCAAGAGCTTTCAGGGCTGGCCCCTTCCTTGTGGGAGAAGGAGCCGGACGTTTGCCTTTTCGGAAAGAGGCTCTGCCGAGAGCGAACGCAGTGAGATGCTGAGTCTCTGGGAAAGCACAGATGCCCAGTGCTGTTGTGCCTGTGGGTAGGGTGCACGGGGCCAGTGAAGACCAGCAAGAGCTTTCAGGGCTGGCCCCTTCCTTGTGGGAGAAGGAGCCGGACGTTTGCCTTTTCGGAAAGAGGCTCTGCCGAGAAAGAGCGCCATGAGATGCTGAGTCTCTGGGAAAGCACAGATGCCCAGTGCTGTTGTGCCTATTCATAGGGTGCACGGGGCCAGTGAAGACCAGCAAGAGCTTTCAGGGCTGGCCCCTTCCTTGTGGGAGAAGGAGCCGGATGTTTGCCTTTTCGGAAAGAGGCTCTGCCGAGAACGAGCGCCGTGAGATATGCCGTCTGTGGTTAAGCACAGATGCCCAGTGCTGTTGTGCCTGTGGGTAGGGTGCACGGGGACAGTGAAGACCAGCAAGAGCTTTCAGGGCTGGCCCCTTCCTTGTGGGAGAAGGAGCCGGACGTTTGCCTTTTCGGAAAGAGGCTCTGCCGAGAACGAGCGCCGTGAGATATGCCGTCTGTGGTTAAGCACAGATGCCCAGTGCTGTTGTGCCTGTGGGTAGGGTGCACGGGGACAGTGAAGACCAGCAAGAGCTTTCAGGGCTGGCCCCTTCCTTGTGGGAGAAGGAGCCGGACGTTTGCCTTTTCGGAAAGAGGCTCTGCCGAGAACGAGCGCCGTGAGATATGCCGTCTGCGGTTAAGCACAGATGCCCAGTGCTGTTGTGCCTGTGGGTAGGGTGCACGGGGCCAGTGAAGACCAGCAAGAGCTTTCAGGGCTGGCCCCTTCCTTGTGGGAGAAGGAGCCGGACGTTTGCCTTTTCGGAAAGAGGCTCTGCTGAGAGCGAACGCAGTGAGATGCTGAGCCTCTGAAAAAGACACAGATACCCACTGCTGTTGTGCCTGTGGATAGGGTGCACGGGGACAGTGAAGACCAGCAAGAGCTTTCAGGGCTGGCCCCTTCCTTGTGGGAGAAGGAGCCGGACGTTTGCCTTTTCGGAAAGAGGCTCTGCCGAGAACGAGCGCCGTGAGATATGCCGTCTGTGGTTAAGCACAGATGCCCAGTGCTGTTGTGCCTGTGGGTAGGGTGCACGGGGCCAGTGAAGACCAGCAAGAGCTTTCAGGGCTGGCCCCTTCCTTGTGGGAGAAGGAGCCGGACGTTTGCCTTTTCGGAAAGAGGCTCTGCCGAGAGCGAACGCAGTGAGATGCTGAGTCTCTGGGAAAGCACAGATGCCCAGTGCTGTTGTGCCTGTGGGTAGGGTGCACGGGGCCAGTGAAGACCAGCAAGAGCTTTCAGGGCTGGCCCCTTCCTTGTGGGAGAAGGAGCCGGACGTTTGCCTTTTCGGAAAGAGGCTCTGCCGAGAACGAGCGCCGTGAGATATGCCGTCTGTGGTTAAGCACAGATGCCCAGTGCTGTTGTGCCTGTGGGTAGGGTGCACGGGGCCAGTGAAGACCAGCAAGAGCTTTCAGGGCTGGCCCCTTCCTTGTGGGAGAAGGAGCCGGACGTTTGCCTTTTCGGAAAGAGGCTCTGCCGAGAGCGAACGCAGTGAGATGCTGAGTCTCTGGGAAAGCACAGATGCCCAGTGCTGTTGTGCCTGTGGGTAGGGTGCACGGGGCCAGTGAAGACCAGCAAGAGCTTTCAGGGCTGGCCCCTTCCTTGTGGGAGAAGGAGCCGGACGTTTGCCTTTTCAGAAAGAGGCTCTGCCGAGAACGAGCGCCGTGAGATATGCCGTCTCTGGTTAAGCACAGATGCCCAGTGCTGTTGTGCCTGTGGATAGGGTGCACGGGGCCAGTGAAGACCAGCAAGAGCTTTCAGGGCTGGCCCCTTCCTTGTGGGAGAAGGAGCCGGACGTTTGCCTTTTCGGAAAGAGGCTCTGCCGAGAACGAGCGCCGTGAGATATGCCGTCTGTGGTTAAGCACAGATGCCCATTGCTGCTGTGCCTGTGGATAGGGTGCACGGGGCCAGTGAAGACCAGCAAGAGCTTTCAGGGCTGGCCCCTTCCTTGTGGGAGAAGGAGCCGGACGTTTGCCTTTTCGGAAAGAGGCTCTGCCGAGAACGAGCGCCGTGAGATATGCCGTCTGTGGTTAAGCACAGATGCCCAGTGCTGTTGTGCCTGTGGGTAGGGTGCACGGGGACAGTGAAGACCAGCAAGAGCTTTCAGGGCTGGCCCCTTCCTTGTGGGAGAAGGAGCCGGACGTTTGCCTTTTCGGAAAGAGGCTCTGCCGAGAGCGAACGCAGTGAGATGCTGAGTCTCTGGGAAAGCACAGATGCCCAGTGCTGTTGTGCCTGTGGGTAGGGTGCACGGGGCCAGTGAAGACCAGCAAGAGCTTTCAGGGCTGGCCCCTTCCTTGTGGGAGAAGGAGCCGGACGTTTGCCTTTTCGGAAAGAGGCACTGCCGAGAACGAGCGCCGTGAGATATGCCGTCTGTGGTTAAGCACAGATGCCCAGTGCTGTTGTGCCTGTGGGTAGGGTGCACGGGGACAGTGAAGACCAGCAAGAGTTTTCAGGGCTGGCCCCTTCCTTGTGGGAGAAGGAGCCGGACGTTTGCCTTTTCGGAAAGAGGCTCTGCCGAGAACGAGCGCCGTGAGATGCTGAGTCTCTGGGAAAGCACAGATGCCCAGTGCTGTTGTGCCTGTGGGTAGGGTGCACGGGGCCAGTGAAGACCAGCAAGAGCTTTCAGGGCTGGCCCCTTCCTTGTGGGAGAAGGAGCCGGACGTTTGCCTTTTCGGAAAGAGGCTCTGCCGAGAACGAGCGCCGTGAGATATGCCGTCTGTGGTTAAGCACAGATGCCCAGTGCTGTTGTGCCTGTGGGTAGGGTGCACGGGGACAGTGAAGACCAGCAAGAGCTTTCAGGGCTGGCCCCTTCCTTGTGGGAGAAGGAGCCGGACGTTTGCCTTTTCGGAAAGAGGCTCTGCCGAGAACGAGCGCAGTGAGATGCTGAGTCTCTGGGAAAGCACAGATGCCCAGTGCTGTTGTGCCTGTGGGTAGGGTGCACGGGGCCAGTGAAGACCAGCAAGAGCTTTCAGGGCTGGCCCCTTCCTTGTGGGAGAAGGAGCCGGACGTTTGCCTTTTCGGAAAGAGGCTCTGCCGAGAACGAGCGCCGTGAGATATGCCGTCTGTGGTTAAGCACAGATGCCCAGTGCTGTTGTGCCTGTGGGTAGGGTGCACGGGGCCAGTGAAGACCAGCAAGAGCTTTCAGGGCTGGCCCCTTCCTTGTGGGAGAAGGAGCCGGACGTTTGCCTTTTCGGAAAGAGGCTCTGCCGAGAACGAGCGCCGTGAGATATGCCGTCTGTGGTTAAGCACAGATGCCCAGTGCTGTTGTGCCTGTGGGTAGGGTGCACGGGGCCAGTGAAGACCAGCAAGAGCTTTCAGGGCTGGCCCCTTCCTTGTGGGAGAAGGAGCCGGACGTTTGCCTTTTCGGAAAGAGGCTCTGCCGAGAACGAGCGCCGTGAGATGCTGAGTCTCTGGGAAAGCACAGATGTCCAGTGCTGTTGTGCCTGTGGGTAGGGTGCACGGGGCCAGTGAAGACCAGCAAGAGCTTTCAGGGCTGGCCCCTTCCTTGTGGGAGAAGGAGCCGGACGTTTGCCTTTTCGGAAAGAGGCTCTGCTGAGAACGAGCGCCGTGAGATATGCCGTCTGTGGTTAAGCACAGATGCCCAGTGCTGTTGTGCCTGTGGATAGGGTGCACGGGGCCAGTGAAGACCAGCAAGAGCTTTCAGGGCTGGCCCCTTCCTTGTGGGAGAAGGAGCCGGACGTTTGCCTTTTCGGAAAGAGGCTCTGCCGAGAGCGAACCCAGTGAGATCCTGAGTCTCTGGGAAAGCACAGATGCCCAGTGCTGTTGTGCCTATTCATAGGGTGCACGGGGACAGTGAAGACCAGCAAGAGCTTTCAGGGCTGGCCCCTTCCTTGTGGGAGAAGGAGCCGGACGTTTGCCTTTTCGGAAAGAGGCTCTGCCGAGAACGAGCGCCGTGAGATATGCCGTCTGTGGTTAAGCACAGATGCCCAGTGCTGTTGTGCCTGTGGGTAGGGTGCACGGGGCCAGTGAAGACCAGCAAGAGCTTTCAGGGCTGGCCCCTTCCTTGTGGGAGAAGGAGCCGGACGTTTGCCTTTTCGGAAAGAGGCTCTGCCGCGAGCGAACGCAGTGAGATGCTGAGTCTCTGGGAAAGCACAGATGCCCATTGCTGCTGTGCCTGTGGATAGAGTGCACGGGGACAGTGAAGACCAGCAAGAGCTTTCAGGGCTGGCCCCTTCCTTGTGGGAGAAGGAGCCGGACGTTTGCCTTTTCGGAAAGAGGCTCTGCCGAGAACGAGCGCCGTGAGATATGCCGTCTGTGGTTAAGCACAGATGTCCAGTGCTGTTGTGCCTGTGGGTAGGGTGCACGGGGCCAGTGAAGACCAGCAAGAGCTTTCAGGGCTGGCCCCTTCCTTGTGGGAGAAGGAGCCGGACGTTTGCCTTTTCGGAAAGAGGCTCTGCCGAGAACGAGCGCCGTGAGATGCTGAGTCTCTGGAAAAGCACAGATGTCCAGTGCTGTTGTGCCTGTGGGTAGGGTGCACGGGGCCAGTGAAGACCAGCAAGAGCTTTCAGGGCTGGCCCCTTCCTTGTGGGAGAAGGAGCCGGACGTTTGCCTTTTCGGAAAGAGGCTCTGCCGAGAACGAGCACCGTGAGATATGCCGTCTGTGGTTAAGCACAGATGCCCAGTGCTGTTGTGCCTGTGGGTAGGGTGCACGGGGCCAGTGAAGACCAGCAAGAGCTTTCAGGGCTGGCCCCTTCCTTGTGGGAGAAGGAGCCGGACGTTTGCCTTTTCGGAAAGAGGCTCTGCCGAGAGCGAACGCAGTGAGATGCTGAGTCTCTGGGAAAGCACAGATGCCCACTGCTGTTGTGCCTGTGGGTAGGGTGCACGGGGCCAGTGAAGACCAGCAAGAGCTTTCAGGGCTGGCCCCTTCCTTGTGGGAGAAGGAGCCGGACGTTTGCCTTTTCGGAAAGAGGCTCTGCCGAGAACGAGCGCCGTGAGATATGCCGTCTGTGGTTAAGCACAGATGCCCAGTGCTGTTGTGCCTGTGGGTAGGGTGCACGGGGCCAGTGAAGACCAGCAAGAGCTTTCAGGGCTGGCCCCTTCCTTGTGGGAGAAGGAGCCGGACGTTTGCCTTTTCGGAAAGAGGCTCTGCCGAGAACGAGCGCCGTGAGATATGCCGTCTGTGGTTAAGCACAGATGCCCAGTGCTGTTGTGCCTGTGGGTAGGGTGCACGGGGACGGTGAAGACCAGCAAGAGCTTTCAGGGCTGGCCCCTTCCTTGTGGGAGAAGGAGCCGGACGTTTGCCTTTTCGGAAAGAGGCTCTGCCGAGAACGAGCGCCGTGAGATATGCCGTCTGTGGTTAAGCACAGATGCCCAGTGCTGTTGTGCCTGTGGGTAGGGTGCACGGGGCCAGTGAAGACCAGCAAGAGCTTTCAGGGCTGGCCCCTTCCTTGTGGGAGAAGGAGCCGGACGTTTGCCTTTTCGGAAAGAGGCTCTGCCGAGAACGAGCGCCGTGAGATGCTGAGTCTCTGGGAAAGCACAGATGCCCAGTGCTGTTGTGCCTGTGGGTAGGGTGCACGGGGCCAGTGAAGACCAGCAAGAGCTTTCAGGGCTGGCCCCTTCCTTGTGGGAGAAGGAGCCGGACGTTTGCCTTTTCGGAAAGAGGCTCTGCCGAGAACGAGCGCCGTGAGATATGCCGTCTGTGGTTAAGCACAGATGCCCAGTGCTGTTGTGCCTGTGGGTAGGGTGCACGGGGCCAGTGAAGACCAGCAAGAGCTTTCAGGGCTGGCCCCTTCCTTGTGGGAGAAGGAGCCGGACGTTTGCCTTTTCGGAAAGAGGCTCTGCTGAGAACGAGCGCCGTGAGATATGCCGTCTGCGGTTAAGCACAGATGCCCAGTGCTGTTGTGCCTGTGGGTAGGGTGCACGGGGCCAGTGAAGACCAGCAAGAGCTTTCAGGGCTGGCCCCTTCCTTGTGGGAGAAGGAGCCGGACGTTTGCCTTTTCGGAAAGAGGCTCTGCCGAGAACGAGCGCCGTGAGATATGCCGTCTGTGGTTAAGCACAGATGCCCAGTGCTGTTGTGCCTGTGGGTAGGGTGCACGGGGCCAGTGAAGACCAGCAAGAGCTTTCAGGGCTGGCCCCTTCCTTGTGGGAGAAGGAGCCGGACGTTTGCCTTTCCGGAAAGAGGCTCTGCCGAGAACGAGCGCCGTGAGATATGCCGTCTGTGGTTAAGCACAGATGCCCAGTGCTGTTGTGCCTGTGGATAGGGCGCACGGGGACAGTGAAGACCAGCAAGAGCTTTCAGGGCTGGCCCCTTCCTTGTGGGAGAAGGAGCCGGACGTTTGCCTTTTCGGAAAGAGGCTCTGCCGAGAACGAGCGCCGTGAGATATGCCGTCTGTGGTTAAGCACAGATGCCCAGTGCTGTTGTGCCTGTGGGTAGGGTGCACGGGGCCAGTGAAGACCAGCAAGAGCTTTCAGGGCTGGCCCCTTCCTTGTGGGAGAAGGAGCCGGACGTTTGCCTTTTCGGAAAGAGGCTCTGCCGAGAACGAGCGCCGTGAGATGCTGAGTCTCTGGGAAAGCACAGATGCCCAGTGCTGTTGTGCCTGTGGGTAGGGTGCACGGGGACGGTGAAGACCAGCAAGAGCTTTCAGGGCTGGCCCCTTCCTTGTGGGAGAAGGAGCCGGACGTTTGCCTATTCGGAAAGAGGCTCTGCCGAGAACGAGCGCCGTGAGATATGCCGTCTGTGGTTAAGCACAGATGCCCAGTGCTGTTGTGCCTGTGGGTAGGGTGCACGGGGCCAGTGAAGACCAGCAAGAGCTTTCAGGGCTGGCCCCTTCCTTGTGGGAGAAGGAGCCGGACGTTTGCCTTTTCGGAAAGAGGCTCTGCCGAGAGCGAACGCAGTGAGATGCTGAGTCTCTGGGAAAGCACAGATGCCCAGTGCTGTTGTGCCTGTGGGTAGGGTGCACGGGGACAGTGAAGACCAGCAAGAGTTTTCAGGGCTGGCCCCTTCCTTGTGGGAGAAGGAGCCGGACGTTTGCCTTTTCGGAAAGAGGCACTGCCGAGAACGAGCGCCGTGAGATATGCCGTCTGCGGTTAAGCACAGATGCCCAGTGCTGTTGTGCCTGTGGGTAGGGTGCACGGGGCCAGTGAAGACCAGCAAGAGCTTTCAGGGCTGGCCCCTTCCTTGTGAGAGAAGGAGCCGGACGTTTGCCTTTTCGGAAAGAGGCTCTGCCGAGAACGAGCGCCGTGAGATATGCCGTCTGTGGTTAAGCACAGATGCCCAGTGCTGTTGTGCCTGTGGGTAGGGTGCACGGGGCCAGTGAAGACCAGCAAGAGCTTTCAGGGCTGGCCCCTTCCTTGTGGGAGAAGGAGCCGGACGTTTGCCTTTTCGGAAAGAGGCTCTGCCGAGAACGAGCGCCGTGAGATATGCCGTCTGAGGTTAAGCACAGATGCCCAGTGCTGTTGTGCCTGTGGGTAGGGTGCACGGGGACAGTGAAGACCAGCAAGAGCTTTCAGGGCTGGCCCCTTCCTTGTGGGAGAAGGAGCCGGACGTTTGCCTTTTCGGAAAGAGGCTCTGCCGAGAACGAGCGCCGTGAGATATGCCGTCTGAGGTTAAGCACAGATGCCCAGTGCTGTTGTGCCTGTGGGTAGGGTGCACGGGGCCAGTGAAGACCAGCAAGAGCTTTCAGGGCTGGCCCCTTCCTTGTGGGAGAAGGAGCCGGACGTTTGCCTTTTCGGAAAGAGGCTCTGCCGAGAACGAGCGCCGTGAGATATGCCGTCTGTGGTTAAGCACAGATGCCCAGTGCTGTTGTGCCTATTCATAGGGTGCACGGGGCCAGTGAAGACCAGCAAGAGCTTTCAGGGCTGGCCCCTTCCTTGTGGGAGAAGGAGCCGGACGTTTGCCTTTTCGGAAAGAGGCTCTGCCGAGAACGAGCGCCATGAGATGCTGAGTCTCTGGGAAAGCACAGATGCCCAGTGCTGTTGTGCCTGTGGATAGGGTGCACGGGGCCAGTGAAGACCAGCAAGAGCTTTCAGGGCTGGCCCCTTCCTTGTGGGAGAAGGAGCCGGACGTTTGCCTTTTCGGAAAGAGGCTCTGCCGAGAACGAGCGCCGTGAGATATGCCGTCTGTGGTTAAGCACAGATGCCCAGTGCTGTTGTGCCTGTGGATAGGGTGCACGGGGCCAGTGAAGACCAGCAAGAGCTTTCAGGGCTGGCCCCTTCCTTGTGGGAGAAGGAGCCGGACGTTTGCCTTTTCGGAAAGAGGCTCTGCCGAGAACGAGCGCCGTGAGATATGCTGTCTGTGCTTAAGCACAGATGCCCAGTGCTGTTGTGCCTGTGGGTAGGGTGCACGGGGCCAGTGAAGACCAGCAAGAGCTTTCAGGGCTGGCCCCTTCCTTGTGGGAGAAGGAGCCGGACGTTTGCCTTTTCGGAAAGAGGCTCTGCCGAGAACGAGCGCCGTGAGATATGCCGTCTGTGGTTAAGCACAGATGCCCAGTGCTGTTGTGCCTGTGGGTAGGGTGCACGGGGCCAGTGAAGACCAGCAAGAGCTTTCAGGGCTGGCCCCTTCCTTGTGGGAGAAGGAGCCGGACGTTTGCCTTTTCGGAAAGAGGCTCTGCCGAGAACGAGCGCCGTGAGATGCTGAGTCTCTGGGAAAGCACAGATGCCCAGTGCTGTTGTGCCTGTGGGTAGGGTGCACGGGGACGGTGAAGACCAGCAAGAGCTTTCAGGGCTGGCCCCTTCCTTGTGGGAGAAGGAGCCGGACGTTTGCCTTTTCGGAAAGAGGCTCTGCCGAGAACGAGCGCCGTGAGATATGCCGTCTGTGGTTAAGCACAGATGCCCAGTGCTGTTGTGCCTGTGGGTAGGGTGCACGGGGCCAGTGAAGACCAGCAAGAGCTTTCAGGGCTGGCCCCTTCCTTGTGGGAGAAGGAGCCGGACGTTTGCCTTTTCGGAAAGAGGCTCTGCCGAGAACGAGCGCCGTGAGATGCTGAGTCTCTGGGAAAGCACAGATGCCCAGTGCTGTTGTGCCTGTGGGTAGGGTGCACGGGGCCAGTGAAGACCAGCAAGAGCTTTCAGGGCTGGCCCCTTCCTTGTGGGAGAAGGAGCCGGACGTTTGCCTTTTCGGAAAGAGGCTCTGCCGAGAACGAGCGCCGTGAGATATGCCGTCTGAGGTTAAGCACAGATGCCCAGTGCTGTTGTGCCTGTGGGTAGGGTGCACGGGGACAGTGAAGACCAGCAAGAGCTTTCAGGGCTGGCCCCTTCCTTGTGGGAGAAGGAGCCGGACGTTTGCCTTTTCGGAAAGAGGCTCTGCCAAGAACGAGCGCCGTGAGATATGCCGTCTGTGGTTAAGCACAGATGCCCAGTGCTGTTGTGCCTGTGGGTAGGGTGCACGGGGCCAGTGAAGACCAGCAAGAGCTTTCAGGGCTGGCCCCTTCCTTGTGGGAGAAGGAGCCGGACGTTTGCCTTTTCGGAAAGAGGCTCTGCCGAGAACGAGCGCCGTGAGATATGCCGTCTGTGGTTAAGCACAGATGCCCAGTGCTGTTGTGCCTATTCATAGGGTGCACGGGGCCAGTGAAGACCAGCAAGAGCTTTCAGGGCTGGCCCCTTCCTTGTGGGAGAAGGAGCCGGACGTTTGCCTTTTCGGAAAGAGGCTCTGCCGAGAACGAGCGCCATGAGATGCTGAGTCTCTGGGAAAGCACAGATGCCCAGTGCTGTTGTGCCTGTGGATAGGGTGCACGGGGCCAGTGAAGACCAGCAAGAGCTTTCAGGGCTGGCCCCTTCCTTGTGGGAGAAGGAGCCGGACGTTTGCCTTTTCGGAAAGAGGCTCTGCCGAGAACGAGCACCGTGAGATATGCCGTCTGTGGTTAAGCACAGATGCCCAGTGCTGTTGTGCCTGTGGGTAGGGTGCACGGGGACAGTGAAGACCAGCAAGAGCTTTCAGGGCTGGCCCCTTCCTTGTGGGAGAAGGAGCCGGACGTTTGCCTTTTCGGAAAGAGGCTCTGCCGAGAACGAGCGCCGTGAGATATGCCGTCTGTGGTTAAGCACAGATGCCCAGTGCTGTTGTGCCTGTGGGTAGGGTGCACGGGGCCAGTGAAGACCAGCAAGAGCTTTCAGGGCTGGCCCCTTCCTTGTGGGAGAAGGAGCCGGACGTTTGCCTTTTCGGAAAGAGGCTCTGCCGAGAACGAGCGCCGTGAGATATGCCGTCTGTGGTTAAGCACAGATGCCCAGTGCTGTTGTGCCTGTGGGTAGGGTGCACGGGGCCAGTGAAGACCAGCAAGAGCTTTCAGGGCTGGCCCCTTCCTTGTGGGAGAAGGAGCCGGACGTTTGCCTTTTCGGAAAGAGGCTCTGCCGAGAACGAGCGCCGTGAGATATGCCGTCTGTGGTTAAGCACAGATGCCCAGTGCTGTTGTGCCTGTGGGTAGGGTGCACGGGGCCAGTGAAGACCAGCAAGAGCTTTCAGGGCTGGCCCCTTCCTTGTGGGAGAAGGAGCCGGACGTTTGCCTTTTCGGAAAGAGGCTCTGCCGAGAACGAGCACCGTGAGATATGCCGTCTGTGGTTAAGCACAGATGCCCAGTGCTGTTGTGCCTGTGGGTAGGGTGCACGGGGACAGTGAAGACCAGCAAGAGCTTTCAGGGCTGGCCCCTTCCTTGTGGGAGAAGGAGCCGGACGTTTGCCTTTTCGGAAAGAGGCTCTGCCGAGAGCGAACGCAGTGAGATGCTGAGTCTCTGGTTAAGCACAGATGCCCAGTGCTGTTGTGCCTGTGGGTAGGGTGCACGGGGCCAGTGAAGACCAGCAAGAGCTTTCAGGGCTGGCCCCTTCCTTGTGGGAGAAGGAGCTGGACGTTTGCCTTTTCGGAAAGAGGCTCTGCCGAGAACGAGCGCCGTGAGATATGCCGTCTGTGGTTAAGCACAGATGCCCAGTGCTGTTGTGCCTGTGGATAGGGTGCACGGGGCCAGTGAAGACCAGCAAGAGCTTTCAGGGCTGGCCCCTTCCTTGTGGGAGAAGGAGCCGGACGTTTGCCTTTTCGGAAAGAGGCTCTGCCGAGAACGAGCGCCGTGAGATATGCTGTCTGTGCTTAAGCACAGATGCCCAGTGCTGTTGTGCCTGTGGGTAGGGTGCACGGGGCCAGTGAAGACCAGCAAGAGCTTTCAGGGCTGGCCCCTTCCTTGTGGGAGAAGGAGCCGGACGTTTGCCTTTTCGGAAAGAGGCTCTGCCGAGAACGAGCGCCGTGAGATATGCCGTCTGTGGTTAAGCACAGATGCCCAGTGCTGTTGTGCCTGTGGGTAGGGTGCACGGGGCCAGTGAAGACCAGCAAGAGCTTTCAGGGCTGGCCCCTTCCTTGTGGGAGAAGGAGCCGGACGTTTGCCTTTTCGGAAAGAGGCTCTGCCGAGAACGAGCGCCGTGAGATGCTGAGTCTCTGGGAAAGCACAGATGCCCAGTGCTGTTGTGCCTGTGGGTAGGGTGCACGGGGACGGTGAAGACCAGCAAGAGCTTTCAGGGCTGGCCCCTTCCTTGTGGGAGAAGGAGCCGGACGTTTGCCTTTTCGGAAAGAGGCTCTGCCGAGAACGAGCGCCGTGAGATATGCCGTCTGTGGTTAAGCACAGATGCCCAGTGCTGTTGTGCCTGTGGGTAGGGTGCACGGGGCCAGTGAAGACCAGCAAGAGCTTTCAGGGCTGGCCCCTTCCTTGTGGGAGAAGGAGCCGGACGTTTGCCTTTTCGGAAAGAGGCTCTGCCGAGAACGAGCGCCGTGAGATGCTGAGTCTCTGGGAAAGCACAGATGCCCAGTGCTGTTGTGCCTGTGGGTAGGGTGCACGGGGCCAGTGAAGACCAGCAAGAGCTTTCAGGGCTGGCCCCTTCCTTGTGGGAGAAGGAGCCGGACGTTTGCCTTTTCGGAAAGAGGCTCTGCCGAGAACGAGCGCCGTGAGATATGCCGTCTGAGGTTAAGCACAGATGCCCAGTGCTGTTGTGCCTGTGGGTAGGGTGCACGGGGACAGTGAAGACCAGCAAGAGCTTTCAGGGCTGGCCCCTTCCTTGTGGGAGAAGGAGCCGGACGTTTGCCTTTTCGGAAAGAGGCTCTGCCAAGAACGAGCGCCGTGAGATATGCCGTCTGTGGTTAAGCACAGATGCCCAGTGCTGTTGTGCCTGTGGGTAGGGTGCACGGGGCCAGTGAAGACCAGCAAGAGCTTTCAGGGCTGGCCCCTTCCTTGTGGGAGAAGGAGCCGGACGTTTGCCTTTTCGGAAAGAGGCTCTGCCGAGAACGAGCGCCGTGAGATATGCCGTCTGTGGTTAAGCACAGATGCCCAGTGCTGTTGTGCCTATTCATAGGGTGCACGGGGCCAGTGAAGACCAGCAAGAGCTTTCAGGGCTGGCCCCTTCCTTGTGGGAGAAGGAGCCGGACGTTTGCCTTTTCGGAAAGAGGCTCTGCCGAGAACGAGCGCCATGAGATGCTGAGTCTCTGGGAAAGCACAGATGCCCAGTGCTGTTGTGCCTGTGGATAGGGTGCACGGGGCCAGTGAAGACCAGCAAGAGCTTTCAGGGCTGGCCCCTTCCTTGTGGGAGAAGGAGCCGGACGTTTGCCTTTTCGGAAAGAGGCTCTGCCGAGAACGAGCACCGTGAGATATGCCGTCTGTGGTTAAGCACAGATGCCCAGTGCTGTTGTGCCTGTGGGTAGGGTGCACGGGGACAGTGAAGACCAGCAAGAGCTTTCAGGGCTGGCCCCTTCCTTGTGGGAGAAGGAGCCGGACGTTTGCCTTTTCGGAAAGAGGCTCTGCCGAGAACGAGCGCCGTGAGATATGCCGTCTGTGGTTAAGCACAGATGCCCAGTGCTGTTGTGCCTGTGGGTAGGGTGCACGGGGCCAGTGAAGACCAGCAAGAGCTTTCAGGGCTGGCCCCTTCCTTGTGGGAGAAGGAGCCGGACGTTTGCCTTTTCGGAAAGAGGCTCTGCCGAGAACGAGCGCCGTGAGATATGCCGTCTGTGGTTAAGCACAGATGCCCAGTGCTGTTGTGCCTGTGGGTAGGGTGCACGGGGCCAGTGAAGACCAGCAAGAGCTTTCAGGGCTGGCCCCTTCCTTGTGGGAGAAGGAGCCGGACGTTTGCCTTTTCGGAAAGAGGCTCTGCCGAGAACGAGCGCCGTGAGATATGCCGTCTGTGGTTAAGCACAGATGCCCAGTGCTGTTGTGCCTGTGGGTAGGGTGCACGGGGCCAGTGAAGACCAGCAAGAGCTTTCAGGGCTGGCCCCTTCCTTGTGGGAGAAGGAGCCGGACGTTTGCCTTTTCGGAAAGAGGCTCTGCCGAGAACGAGCACCGTGAGATATGCCGTCTGTGGTTAAGCACAGATGCCCAGTGCTGTTGTGCCTGTGGGTAGGGTGCACGGGGACAGTGAAGACCAGCAAGAGCTTTCAGGGCTGGCCCCTTCCTTGTGGGAGAAGGAGCCGGACGTTTGCCTTTTCGGAAAGAGGCTCTGCCGAGAGCGAACGCAGTGAGATGCTGAGTCTCTGGTTAAGCACAGATGCCCAGTGCTGTTGTGCCTGTGGGTAGGGTGCACGGGGCCAGTGAAGACCAGCAAGAGCTTTCAGGGCTGGCCCCTTCCTTGTGGGAGAAGGAGCTGGACGTTTGCCTTTTCGGAAAGAGGCTCTGCCGAGAACGAGCGCCGTGAGATATGCCGTCTGTGGTTAAGCACAGATGCCCAGTGCTGTTGTGCCTGTGGGTAGGGTGCACGGGGCCAGTGAAGACCAGCAAGAGCTTTCAGGGCTGGCCCCTTCCTTGTGGGAGAAGGAGCCGGACGTTTGCCTTTTCGGAAAGAGGCTCTGCCGAGAACGAGCGCCGTGAGATATGCCGTCTGTGGTTAAGCACAGATGCCCAGTGCTGTTGTGCCTGTGGGTAGGGTGCACGGGGACGGTGAAGACCAGCAAGAGCTTTCAGGGCTGGCCCCTTCCTTGTGGGAGAAGGAGCCGGACGTTTGCCTTTTCGGAAAGAGGCTCTGCCGAGAACGAGCGCCGTGAGATATGCCGTCTGTGGTTAAGCACAGATGCCCAGTGCTGTTGTGCCTGTGGGTAGGGTGCACGGGGCCAGTGAAGACCAGCAAGAGCTTTCAGGGCTGGCCCCTTCCTTGTGGGAGAAGGAGCCGGACGTTTGCCTTTTCGGAAAGAGGCTCTGCCGAGAACGAGCGCCGTGAGATATGCCGTCTGTGGTTAAGCACAGATGCCCAGTGCTGTTGTGCCTGTGGGTAGGGTGCACGGGGCCAGTGAAGACCAGCAAGAGCTTTCAGGGCTGGCCCCTTCCTTGTGGGAGAAGGAGCCGGACGTTTGCCTTTTCGGAAAGAGGCTCTGCCGAGAACGAGCGCCGTGAGATATGCCGTCTGTGGTTAAGCACAGATGCCCAGTGCTGTTGTGCCTGTGGGTAGGGTGCACGGGGCCAGTGAAGACCAGCAAGAGTTTTCAGGGCTGGCCCCTTCCTTGTGGGAGAAGGAGCCGGACGTTTGCCTTTTCGGAAAGAGGCTCTGCCGAGAACGAGCGCCGTGAGATATGCCGTCTGAGGTTAAGCACAGATGCCCAGTGCTGTTGTGCCTGTGGGTAGGGTGCACGGGGACAGTGAAGACCAGCAAGAGCTTTCAGGGCTGGCCCCTTCCTTGTGGGAGAAGGAGCCGGACGTTTGCCTTTTCGGAAAGAGGCTCTGCCAAGAACGAGCGCCGTGAGATATGCCGTCTGTGGTTAAGCACAGATGCCCAGTGCTGTTGTGCCTGTGGGTAGGGTGCACGGGGCCAGTGAAGACCAGCAAGAGCTTTCAGGGCTGGCCCCTTCCTTGTGGGAGAAGGAGCCGGACGTTTGCCTTTTCGGAAAGAGGCTCTGCCGAGAACGAGCGCCGTGAGATATGCCGTCTGTGGTTAAGCACAGATGCCCAGTGCTGTTGTGCCTGTGGGTAGGGTGCACGGGGCCAGTGAAGACCAGCAAGAGCTTTCAGGGCTGGCCCCTTCCTTGTGGGAGAAGGAGCCGGACGTTTGCCTTTTCGGAAAGAGGCTCTGCCGAGAACGAGCGCCATGAGATGCTGAGTCTCTGGGAAAGCACAGATGCCCAGTGCTGTTGTGCCTGTGGATAGGGTGCACGGGGCCAGTGAAGACCAGCAAGAGCTTTCAGGGCTGGCCCCTTCCTTGTGGGAGAAGGAGCCGGACGTTTGCCTTTTCGGAAAGAGGCTCTGCCGAGAACGAGCGCCGTGAGATATGCCGTCTGTGGTTAAGCACAGATGCCCAGTGCTGTTGTGCCTGTGGGTAGGGTGCACGGGGCCAGTGAAGACCAGCAAGAGCTTTCAGGGCTGGCCCCTTCCTTGTGGGAGAAGGAGCCGGACGTTTGCCTTTTCGGAAAGAGGCTCTGCCGAGAACGAGCGCCGTGAGATATGCCGTCTGTGGTTAAGCACAGATGCCCAGTGCTGTTGTGCCTGTGGGTAGGGTGCACGGGGCCAGTGAAGACCAGCAAGAGCTTTCAGGGCTGGCCCCTTCCTTGTGGGAGAAGGAGCCGGACGTTTGCCTTTTCGGAAAGAGGCTCTGCCGAGAACGAGCGCCGTGAGATATGCCGTCTGTGGTTAAGCACAGATGCCCAGTGCTGTTGTGCCTGTGGGTAGGGTGCACGGGGCCAGTGAAGACCAGCAAGAGCTTTCAGGGCTGGCCCCTTCCTTGTGGGAGAAGGAGCCGGACGTTTGCCTTTTCGGAAAGAGGCTCTGCCGAGAACGAGCACCGTGAGATATGCCGTCTGTGGTTAAGCACAGATGCCCAGTGCTGTTGTGCCTGTGGGTAGGGTGCACGGGGACAGTGAAGACCAGCAAGAGCTTTCAGGGCTGGCCCCTTCCTTGTGGGAGAAGGAGCCGGACGTTTGCCTTTTCGGAAAGAGGCTCTGCCGAGAGCGAACGCAGTGAGATGCTGAGTCTCTGGTTAAGCACAGATGCCCAGTGCTGTTGTGCCTGTGGGTAGGGTGCACGGGGCCAGTGAAGACCAGCAAGAGCTTTCAGGGCTGGCCCCTTCCTTGTGGGAGAAGGAGCTGGACGTTTGCCTTTTCGGAAAGAGGCTCTGCCGAGAACGAGCGCCGTGAGATATGCCGTCTGTGGTTAAGCACAGATGCCCAGTGCTGTTGTGCCTGTGGGTAGGGTGCACGGGGCCAGTGAAGACCAGCAAGAGCTTTCAGGGCTGGCCCCTTCCTTGTGGGAGAAGGAGCCGGACGTTTGCCTTTTCGGAAAGAGGCTCTGCCGAGAACGAGCGCCGTGAGATATGCCGTCTGTGGTTAAGCACAGATGCCCAGTGCTGTTGTGCCTATTCATAGGGTGCACGGGGCCAGTGAAGACCAGCAAGAGCTTTCAGGGCTGGCCCCTTCCTTGTGGGAGAAGGAGCCGGACGTTTGCCTTTTCGGAAAGAGGCTCTGCCGAGAACGAGCGCCATGAGATGCTGAGTCTCTGGGAAAGCACAGATGCCCAGTGCTGTTGTGCCTGTGGGTAGGGTGCACGGGGCCAGTGAAGACCAGCAAGAGCTTTCAGGGCTGGCCCCTTCCTTGTGGGAGAAGGAGCCGGACGTTTGCCTTTTCGGAAAGAGGCTCTGCCGAGAACGAGCACCGTGAGATATGCCGTCTGTGGTTAAGCACAGATGCCCAGTGCTGTTGTGCCTGTGGGTAGGGTGCACGGGGACAGTGAAGACCAGCAAGAGCTTTCAGGGCTGGCCCCTTCCTTGTGGGAGAAGGAGCCGGACGTTTGCCTTTTCGGAAAGAGGCTCTGCCGAGAACGAGCGCCGTGAGATATGCCGTCTGTGGTTAAGCACAGATGCCCAGTGCTGTTGTGCCTGTGGGTAGGGTGCACGGGGCCAGTGAAGACCAGCAAGAGCTTTCAGGGCTGGCCCCTTCCTTGTGGGAGAAGGAGCCGGACGTTTGCCTTTTCGGAAAGAGGCTCTGCCGAGAACGAGCGCCGTGAGATATGCCGTCTGTGGTTAAGCACAGATGCCCAGTGCTGTTGTGCCTGTGGGTAGGGTGCACGGGGCCAGTGAAGACCAGCAAGAGCTTTCAGGGCTGGCCCCTTCCTTGTGGGAGAAGGAGCCGGACGTTTGCCTTTTCGGAAAGAGGCTCTGCCGAGAGCGAACGCAGTGAGATGCTGAGTCTCTGGGAAAGCACAGATGCCCAGTGCTGTTGTGCCTGTGGGTAGGGTGCACGGGGCCAGTGAAGACCAGCAAGAGCTTTCAGGGCTGGCCCCTTCCTTGTGGGAGAAGGAGCCGGACGTTTGCCTTTTCGGAAAGAGGCTCTGCCGAGAACGAGCGCCGTGAGATATGCCGTCTGTGGTTAAGCACAGATGCCCAGTGCTGTTGTGCCTGTGGGTAGGGTGCACGGGGCCAGTGAAGACCAGCAAGAGCTTTCAGGGCTGGCCCCTTCCTTGTGGGAGAAGGAGCCGGACGTTTGCCTTTTCGGAAAGAGGCTCTGCCGAGAACGAGCGCCGTGAGATATGCCGTCTGAGGTTAAGCACAGATGCCCAGTGCTGTTGTGCCTGTGGGTAGGGTGCACGGGGCCAGTGAAGACCAGCAAGAGCTTTCAGGGCTGGCCCCTTCCTTGTGGGAGAAGGAGCCGGACGTTTGCCTTTTCGGAAAGAGGCTCTGCCGAGAACGAGCGCCGTGAGATATGCCGTCTGTGGTTAAGCACAGATGCCCAGTGCTGTTGTGCCTGTGGGTAGGGTGCACGGGGACGGTGAAGACCAGCAAGAGCTTTCAGGGCTGGCCCCTTCCTTGTGGGAGAAGGAGCCGGACGTTTGCCTTTTCGGAAAGAGGCTCTGCCGAGAACGAGCGCCGTGAGATATGCCGTCTGCGGTTAAGCACAGATGCCCAGTGCTGTTGTGCCTATTCATAGGGTGCACGGGGCCAGTGAAGACCAGCAAGAGCTTTCAGGGCTGGCCCCTTCCTTGTGGGAGAAGGAGCCGGACGTTTGCCTTTTCGGAAAGAGGCTCTGCCGAGAACGAGCGCCGTGAGATATGCCGTCTGTGGTTAAGCACAGATGCCCAGTGCTGTTGTGCCTGTGGGTAGGGTGCACGGGGCCAGTGAAGACCAGCAAGAGCTTTCAGGGCTGGCCCCTTCCTTGTGGGAGAAGGAGCCGGACGTTTGCCTTTTCGGAAAGAGGCTCTGCCGAGAACGAGCGCCGTGAGATATGCCGTCTGAGGTTAAGCACAGATGCCCAGTGCTGTTGTGCCTGTGGGTAGGGTGCACGGGGACAGTGAAGACCAGCAAGAGCTTTCAGGGCTGGCCCCTTCCTTGTGGGAGAAGGAGCCGGACGTTTGCCTTTTCGGAAAGAGGCTCTGCCGAGAACGAGCGCCGTGAGATATGCCGTCTGTGGTTAAGCACAGATGCCCAGTGCTGTTGTGCCTGTGGGTAGGGTGCACGGGGCCAGTGAAGACCAGCAAGAGCTTTCAGGGCTGGCCCCTTCCTTGTGGGAGAAGGAGCCGGACGTTTGCCTTTTCGGAAAGAGGCTCTGCCGAGAACGAGCGCCGTGAGATATGCCGTCTGTGGTTAAGCACAGATGCCCAGTGCTGTTGTGCCTATTCATAGGGTGCACGGGGCCAGTGAAGACCAGCAAGAGCTTTCAGGGCTGGCCCCTTCCTTGTGGGAGAAGGAGCCGGACGTTTGCCTTTTCGGAAAGAGGCTCTGCCGAGAACGAGCGCCATGAGATGCTGAGTCTCTGGGAAAGCACAGATGCCCAGTGCTGTTGTGCCTGTGGATAGGGTGCACGGGGCCAGTGAAGACCAGCAAGAGCTTTCAGGGCTGGCCCCTTCCTTGTGGGAGAAGGAGCCGGACGTTTGCCTTTTCGGAAAGAGGCTCTGCCGAGAACGAGCGCCGTGAGATATGCCGTCTGTGGTTAAGCACAGATGCCCAGTGCTGTTGTGCCTGTGGATAGGGTGCACGGGGCCAGTGAAGACCAGCAAGAGCTTTCAGGGCTGGCCCCTTCCTTGTGGGAGAAGGAGCCGGACGTTTGCCTTTTCGGAAAGAGGCTCTGCCGAGAGTGAACGCCGTGAAATATGCTGTCTGTGCTTAAGCACAGATGCCCAGTGCTGTTGTGCCTGTGGGTAGGGTGCACGGGGCCAGTGAAGACCAGCAAGAGCTTTCAGGGCTGGCCCCTTCCTTGTGGGAGAAGGAGCCGGACGTTTGCCTTTTCGGAAAGAGGCTCTGCCGAGAACGAGCGCCGTGAGATATGCCGTCTGTGGTTAAGCACAGATGCCCAGTGCTGTTGTGCCTGTGGGTAGGGTGCACGGGGCCAGTGAAGACCAGCAAGAGCTTTCAGGGCTGGCCCCTTCCTTGTGGGAGAAGGAGCCGGACGTTTGCCTTTCCGGAAAGAGGCTCTGCCGAGAACGAGCGCCGTGAGATGCTGAGTCTCTGGGAAAGCACAGATGCCCAGTGCTGTTGTGCCTGTGGGTAGGGTGCACGGGGACGGTGAAGACCAGCAAGAGCTTTCAGGGCTGGCCCCTTCCTTGTGGGAGAAGGAGCCGGACGTTTGCCTTTTCGGAAAGAGGCTCTGCCGAGAACGAGCGCCGTGAGATATGCCGTCTGTGGTTAAGCACAGATGCCCAGTGCTGTTGTGCCTGTGGGTAGGGTGCACGGGGCCAGTGAAGACCAGCAAGAGCTTTCAGGGCTGGCCCCTTCCTTGTGGGAGAAGGAGCCGGACGTTTGCCTTTTCGGAAAGAGGCTCTGCCGAGAACGAGCGCCGTGAGATATGCCGTCTGTGGTTAAGCACAGATGCCCAGTGCTGTTGTGCCTATTCATAGGGTGCACGGGGCCAGTGAAGACCAGCAAGAGCTTTCAGGGCTGGCCCCTTCCTTGTGGGAGAAGGAGCCGGACGTTTGCCTTTTCGGAAAGAGGCTCTGCCGAGAACGAGCGCCGTGAGATGCTGAGTCTCTGGGAAAGCACAGATGCCCAGTGCTGTTGTGCCTGTGGATAGGGTGCACGGGGCCAGTGAAGACCAGCAAGAGCTTTCAGGGCTGGCCCCTTCCTTGTGGGAGAAGGAGCCGGACGTTTGCCTTTTCGGAAAGAGGCTCTGCCGAGAACGAGCGCCGTGAGATATGCCGTCTGTGGTTAAGCACAGATGCCCAGTGCTGTTGTGCCTGTGGATAGGGTGCACGGGGCCAGTGAAGACCAGCAAGAGCTTTCAGGGCTGGCCCCTTCCTTGTGGGAGAAGGAGCCGGACGTTTGCCTTTTCGGAAAGAGGCTCTGCCGAGAGTGAACGCCGTGAGATATGCTGTCTGTGCTTAAGCACAGGTGCCCAGTGCTGTTGTGCCTGTGGGTAGGGTGCACGGGGCCAGTGAAGACCAGCAAGAGCTTTCAGGGCTGGCCCCTTCCTTGTGGGAGAAGGAGCCGGACGTTTGCCTTTTCGGAAAGAGGCTCTGCCGAGAACGAGCGCCGTGAGATATGCCGTCTGTGGTTAAGCACAGATGCCCAGTGCTGTTGTGCCTGTGGGTAGGGTGCACGGGGCCAGTGAAGACCAGCAAGAGCTTTCAGGGCTGGCCCCTTCCTTGTGGGAGAAGGAGCCGGACGTTTGCCTTTTCGGAAAGAGGCTCTGCCGAGAACGAGCGCCGTGAGATGCTGAGTCTCTGGGAAAGCACAGATGCCCAGTGCTGTTGTGCCTGTGGGTAGGGTGCACGGGGACGGTGAAGACCAGCAAGAGCTTTCAGGGCTGGCCCCTTCCTTGTGGGAGAAGGAGCCGGACGTTTGCCTTTTCGGAAAGAGGCTCTGCCGAGAACGAGCGCCGTGAGATATGCCGTCTGTGGTTAAGCACAGATGCCCAGTGCTGTTGTGCCTGTGGGTAGGGTGCACGGGGACAGTGAAGACCAGCAAGAGCTTTCAGGGCTGGCCCCTTCCTTGTGGGAGAAGGAGCCGGACGTTTGCCTTTTCGGAAAGAGGCTCTGCCGAGAACGAGCGCCGTGAGATGCTGAGTCTCTGGGAAAGCACAGATGCCCAGTGCTGTTGTGCCTGTGGGTAGGGTGCACGGGGCCAGTGAAGACCAGCAAGAGCTTTCAGGGCTGGCCCCTTCCTTGTGGGAGAAGGAGCCGGACGTTTGCCTTTTCGGAAAGAGGCTCTGCCGAGAACGAGCGCCGTGAGATATGCCGTCTGTGGTTAAGCACAGATGCCCAGTGCTGTTGTGCCTGTGGGTAGGGTGCACGGGGCCAGTGAAGACCAGCAAGAGCTTTCAGGGCTGGCCCCTTCCTTGTGGGAGAAGGAGCCGGACGTTTGCCTTTTCGGAAAGAGGCTCTGCCGAGAACGAGCGCCGTGAGATATGCCGTCTGTGGTTAAGCACAGATGCCCAGTGCTGTTGTGCCTATTCATAGGGTGCACGGGGCCAGTGAAGACCAGCAAGAGCTTTCAGGGCTGGCCCCTTCCTTGTGGGAGAAGGAGCCGGACGTTTGCCTTTTCGGAAAGAGGCTCTGCCGAGAACAAGCGCCATGAGATGCTGAGTCTCTGGGAAAGCACAGATGCCCAGTGCTGTTGTGCCTGTGGATAGGGTGCACGGGGCCAGTGAAGACCAGCAAGAGCTTTCAGGGCTGGCCCCTTCCTTGTGGGAGAAGGAGCCGGACGTTTGCCTTTTCGGAAAGAGGCTCTGCCGAGAACGAGCGCCGTGAGATATGCCGTCTGTGGTTAAGCACAGATGCCCAGTGCTGTTGTGCCTGTGGATAGGGTGCACGGGGCCAGTGAAGACCAGCAAGAGCTTTCAGGGCTGGCCCCTTCCTTGTGGGAGAAGGAGCCGGACGTTTGCCTTTTCGGAAAGAGGCTCTGCCGAGAGTGAACGCCATGAGATATGCTGTCTGTGCTTAAGCACAGATGCCCAGTGCTGTTGTGCCTGTGGGTAGGGTGCACGGGGCCAGTGAAGACCAGCAAGAGCTTTCAGGGCTGGCCCCTTCCTTGTGGGAGAAGGAGCCGGACGTTTGCCTTTTCGGAAAGAGGCTCTGCCGAGAACGAGCGCCGTGAGATATGCCGTCTGTGGTTAAGCACAGATGCCCAGTGCTGTTGTGCCTGTGGGTAGGGTGCACGGGGCCAGTGAAGACCAGCAAGAGCTTTCAGGGCTGGCCCCTTCCTTGTGGGAGAAGGAGCCGGACGTTTGCCTTTTCGGAAAGAGGCTCTGCCGAGAACGAGCGCCGTCAGATATGCCGTCTGTGGTTAAGCACAGATGCCCAGTGCTGTTGTGCCTGTGGGTAGGGTGCACGGGGCCAGTGAAGACCAGCAAGAGCTTTCAGGGCTGGCCCCTTCCTTGTGGGAGAAGGAGCCGGACGTTTGCCTTTTCGGAAAGAGGCTCTGCCGAGAACGAGCGCCGTGAGATATGCCGTCTGTGGTTAAGCACAGATGCCCAGTGCTGCTGTGCCTATTCATAGGGTGCACGGGGCCAGTGAAGACCAGCAAGAGCTTTCAGGGCTGGCCCCTTCCTTGTGGGAGAAGGAGCCGGACGTTTGCCTTTTCAGAAAGAGGCTCTGCCGAGAACGAGCGCCGTGAGATATGCCGTCTGCGGTTAAGCACAGATGCCCAGTGCTGTTGTGCCTGTGGGTAGGGTGCACGGGGCCAGTGAAGACCAGCAAGAGCTTTCAGGGCTGGCCCCTTCCTTGTGGGAGAAGGAGCCGGACGTTTGCCTTTTCGGAAAGAGGCTCTGCCGAGAACGAGCGCCGTGAGATGCTGAGTCTCTGGGAAAGCACAGATGCCCAGTGCTGTTGTGCCTGTGGGTAGGGTGCACGGGGCCAGTGAAGACCAGCAAGAGCTTTCAGGGCTGGCCCCTTCCTTGTGGGAGAAGGAGCCGGACGTTTGCCTTTTCGGAAAGAGGCTCTGCCGAGAACGAGCGCCATGAGATGCTGAGTCTCTGGGAAAGCACAGATGCCCAGTGCTGTTGTGCCTGTGGATAGGGTGCACGGGGCCAGTGAAGACCAGCAAGAGCTTTCAGGGCTGGCCCCTTCCTTGTGGGAGAAGGAGCCGGACGTTTGCCTTTTCGGAAAGAGGCTCTGCCGAGAACGAGCGCCGTGAGATATGCCGTCTGTGGTTAAGCACAGATGCCCAGTGCTGTTGTGCCTGTGGATAGGGTGCACGGGGCCAGTGAAGACCAGCAAGAGCTTTCAGGGCTGGCCCCTTCCTTGTGGGAGAAGGAGCCGGACGTTTGCCTTTTCGGAAAGAGGCTCTGCCGAGAACGAGCGCCGTGAGATATGCCGTCAGTGGTTAAGCACAGATGCCCAGTGCTGTTGTGCCTGTGGGTAGGGTGCACGGGGCCAGTGAAGACCAGCAAGAGCTTTCAGTGCTGGCCCCTTCCTTGTGGGAGAAGGAGCCGGACGTTTGCCTTTTCGGAAAGAGGCTCTGCCGAGAACGAGCGCCGTGAGATATGCCGTCTGAGGTTAAGCACAGATGCCCAGTGCTGTTGTGCCTGTGGGTAGGGTGCACGGGGCCAGTGAAGACCAGCAAGAGCTTTCAGGGCTGGCCCCTTCCTTGTGGGAGAAGGAGCCGGACGTTTGCCTTTTCGGAAAGAGGCTCTGCCGAGAACGAGCGCCGTGAGATATGCCGTCTGTGGTTAAGCACAGATGCCCAGTGCTGTTGTGCCTATTCATAGGGTGCACGGGGCCAGTGAAGACCAGCAAGAGCTTTCAGGGCTGGCCCCTTCCTTGTGGGAGAAGGAGCCGGACGTTTGCCTTTTCGGAAAGAGGCTCTGCCGAGAACGAGCGCAGTGAGATGCTGAGTCTCTGGGAAAGCACAGATGCCCAGTGCTGTTGTGCCTGTGGGTAGGGTGCACGGGGCCAGTGAAGACCAGCAAGAGCTTTCAGGGCTGGCCCCTTCCTTGTGGCAGAAGGAGCCGGACGTTTGCCTTTTCGGAAAGAGGCTCTGCCGAGAACGAGCGCCGTGAGATATGCCGTCTGTGGTTAAGCACAGATGCCCAGTGCTGTTGTGCCTGTGGGTAGGGCGCACGGGGCCAGTGAAGACCAGCAAGAGCTTTCAGGGCTGGCCCCTTCCTTGTGGGAGAAGGAGCCGGACGTTTGCCTTTTCGGAAAGAGGCTCTGCCGAGAACGAGCGCCGTGAGATGCTGAGTCTCTGGGAAAGCACAGATGCCCAGTGCTGTTGTGCCTGTGGGTAGGGTGCACGGGGCCAGTGAAGACCAGCAAGAGCTTTCAGGGCTGGCCCCTTCCTTGTGGGAGAAGGAGCCGGACGTTTGCCTTTTTGGAAAGAGGCTCTGCCGAGAACGAGCGCCGTGAGATATGCCGTCTGCGGTTAAGCACAGATGCCCAGTGCTGTTGTGCCTGTGGGTAGGGTGCACGGGGCCAGTGAAGACCAGCAAGAGCTTTCAGGGCTGGCCCCTTCCTTGTGGGAGAAGAAGCCGGACGTTTGCCTTTTCGGAAAGAGGCTCTGCCGAGAACTAGCGCCGTGAGATATGCCGTCTGAGGTTAAGCACAAATGCCCAGTGCTGTTGTGCCTGTGGGTAGGGTGCACGGGGACAGTGAAGACCAGCAAGAGCTTTCAGGGCTGGCCCCTTCCTTGTGGGAGAAGGAGCCGGACGTTTGCCTTTTTGGAAAGAGGCTCTGCCGAGAACGAGCACCGTGAGATATGCCGTCTGTGGTTAAGCACAGATGCCCAGTGCTGTTGTGCCTGTGGGTAGGGTGCACGGGGCCAGTGAAGACCAGCAAGAGCTTTCAGGGCTGGCCCCTTCCTTGTGGGAGAAGGAGCCGGACGTTTGCCTTTTCGGAAAGAGGCTCTGCCGAGAACGAGCGCCGTGAGATGCTGAGTCTCTGGGAAAGCACAGATGCCCAGTGCTGTTGTGCCTGTGGGTAGGGTGCACGGGGCCAGTGAAGACCAGCAAGAGCTTTCAGGGCTGGCCCCTTCCTTGTGGGAGAAGGAGCCGGACGTTTGCTTTTTTGGAAAGAGGCTCTGCCGAGAACGAGCGCCATGAGATATGCCGTCTGAGGTTAAGCACAAATGCCCAGTGCTGTTGTGCCTGTGGGTAGGGTGCACGGGGACGGTGAAGACCAGCAAGAGCTTTCAGGGCTGGCCCCTTCCTTGTGGGAGAAGGAGCCGGACGTTTGCCTTTTCGGAAAGAGGCTCTGCCGAGAACGAGCACCGTGAGATATGCCGTCTGTGGTTAAGCACAGATGCCCAGTGCTGTTGTGCCTGTGGGTAGGGTGCACGGGGCCAGTGAAGACCAGCAAGAGCTTTCAGGGCTGGCCCCTTCCTTGTGGGAGAAGGAGCCGGACGTTTGCCTTTTCGGAAAGAGGCTCTGCCGAGAACGAGCGCCGTGAGATATGCCGTCTGTGGTTAAGCACAGATGCCCAGTGCTGTTGTGCCTATTCATAGGGTGCACGGGGCCAGTGAAGACCAGCAAGAGCTTTCAGGGCTGGCCCCTTCCTTGTGGGAGAAGGAGCCGGACGTTTGCCTTTTCGGAAAGAGGCTCTGCCGAGAACAAGCGCCATGAGATGCTGAGTCTCTGGGAAAGCACAGATGCCCAGTGCTGTTGTGCCTGTGGATAGGGTGCACGGGGCCAGTGAAGACCAGCAAGAGCTTTCAGGGCTGGCCCCTTCCTTGTGGGAGAAGGAGCCGGACGTTTGCCTTTTCGGAAAGAGGCTCTGCCGAGAACGAGCGCCGTGAGATATGCCGTCTGTGGTTAAGCACAGATGCCCAGTGCTGTTGTGCCTGTGGATAGGGTGCACGGGGCCAGTGAAGACCAGCAAGAGCTTTCAGGGCTGGCCCCTTCCTTGTGGGAGAAGGAGCCGGACGTTTGCCTTTTCGGAAAGAGGCTCTGCCGAGAGTGAACGCCATGAGATATGCTGTCTGTGCTTAAGCACAGATGCCCAGTGCTGTTGTGCCTGTGGGTAGGGTGCACGGGGCCAGTGAAGACCAGCAAGAGCTTTCAGGGCTGGCCCCTTCCTTGTGGGAGAAGGAGCCAGACGTTTGCCTTTTCGGAAAGAGGCTCTGCCGAGAACGAGCGCCGTGAGATATGCCGTCTGTGGTTAAGCACAGATGCCCAGTGCTGTTGTGCCTGTGGGTAGGGTGCACGGGGCCAGTGAAGACCAGCAAGAGCTTTCAGGGCTGGCCCCTTCCTTGTGGGAGAAGGAGCCGGACGTTTGCCTTTTCGGAAAGAGGCTCTGCCGAGAACGAGCGCCGTCAGATATGCCGTCTGTGGTTAAGCACAGATGCCCAGTGCTGTTGTGCCTGTGGGTAGGGTGCACGGGGCCAGTGAAGACCAGCAAGAGCTTTCAGGGCTGGCCCCTTCCTTGTGGGAGAAGGAGCCGGACGTTTGCCTTTTCGGAAAGAGGCTCTGCCGAGAACGAGCGCCGTGAGATATGCCGTCTGTGGTTAAGCACAGATGCCCAGTGCTGCTGTGCCTATTCATAGGGTGCACGGGGACACTGAAGACCAGCAAGAGCTTTCAGGGCTGGCCCCTTCCTTGTGGGAGAAGGAGCCGGACGTTTGCCTTTTCAGAAAGAGGCTCTGCCGAGAACGAGCGCCGTGAGATATGCCGTCTGCGGTTAAGCACAGATGCCCAGTGCTGTTGTGCCTGTGGGTAGGGTGCACGGGGCCAGTGAAGACCAGCAAGAGCTTTCAGGGCTGGCCCCTTCCTTGTGGGAGAAGGAGCCGGACGTTTGCCTTTTCGGAAAGAGGCTCTGCCGAGAACGAGCGCCGTGAGATGCTGAGTCTCTGGGAAAGCACAGATGCCCAGTGCTGTTGTGCCTGTGGGTAGGGTGCACGGGGCCAGTGAAGACCAGCAAGAGCTTTCAGGGCTGGCCCCTTCCTTGTGGGAGAAGGAGCCGGACGTTTGCCTTTTCGGAAAGAGGCTCTGCCGAGAACGAGCGCCATGAGATGCTGAGTCTCTGGGAAAGCACAGATGCCCAGTGCTGTTGTGCCTGTGGATAGGGTGCACGGGGCCAGTGAAGACCAGCAAGAGCTTTCAGGGCTGGCCCCTTCCTTGTGGGAGAAGGAGCCGGACGTTTGCCTTTTCGGAAAGAGGCTCTGCCGAGAACGAGCGCCGTGAGATATGCCGTCTGTGGTTAAGCACAGATGCCCAGTGCTGTTGTGCCTGTGGATAGGGTGCACGGGGCCAGTGAAGACCAGCAAGAGCTTTCAGGGCTGGCCCCTTCCTTGTGGGAGAAGGAGCCGGACGTTTGCCTTTTCGGAAAGAGGCTCTGCCGAGAACGAGCGCCGTGAGATATGCCGTCAGTGGTTAAGCACAGATGCCCAGTGCTGTTGTGCCTGTGGGTAGGGTGCACGGGGCCAGTGAAGACCAGCAAGAGCTTTCAGTGCTGGCCCCTTCCTTGTGGGAGAAGGAGCCGGACGTTTGCCTTTTCGGAAAGAGGCTCTGCCGAGAACGAGCGCCGTGAGATATGCCGTCTGAGGTTAAGCACAGATGCCCAGTGCTGTTGTGCCTGTGGGTAGGGTGCACGGGGCCAGTGAAGACCAGCAAGAGCTTTCAGGGCTGGCCCCTTCCTTGTGGGAGAAGGAGCCGGACGTTTGCCTTTTCGGAAAGAGGCTCTGCCGAGAACGAGCGCCGTGAGATATGCCGTCTGTGGTTAAGCACAGATGCCCAGTGCTGTTGTGCCTATTCATAGGGTGCACGGGGCCAGTGAAGACCAGCAAGAGCTTTCAGGGCTGGCCCCTTCCTTGTGGGAGAAGGAGCCGGACGTTTGCCTTTTCGGAAAGAGGCTCTGCCGAGAACGAGCGCAGTGAGATGCTGAGTCTCTGGGAAAGCACAGATGCCCAGTGCTGTTGTGCCTGTGGGTAGGGTGCACGGGGCCAGTGAAGACCAGCAAGAGCTTTCAGGGCTGGCCCCTTCCTTGTGGCAGAAGGAGCCGGACGTTTGCCTTTTCGGAAAGAGGCTCTGCCGAGAACGAGCGCCGTGAGATATGCCGTCTGTGGTTAAGCACAGATGCCCAGTGCTGTTGTGCCTGTGGGTAGGGCGCACGGGGCCAGTGAAGACCAGCAAGAGCTTTCAGGGCTGGCCCCTTCCTTGTGGGAGAAGGAGCCGGACGTTTGCCTTTTCGGAAAGAGGCTCTGCCGAGAACGAGCGCCGTGAGATGCTGAGTCTCTGGGAAAGCACAGATGCCCAGTGCTGTTGTGCCTGTGGGTAGGGTGCACGGGGCCAGTGAAGACCAGCAAGAGCTTTCAGGGCTGGCCCCTTCCTTGTGGGAGAAGGAGCCGGACGTTTGCCTTTTTGGAAAGAGGCACTGCCGAGAACGAGCGCCGTGAGATATGCCGTCTGCGGTTAAGCACAGATGCCCAGTGCTGTTGTGCCTGTGGGTAGGGTGCACGGGGCCAGTGAAGACCAGCAAGAGCTTTCAGGGCTGGCCCCTTCCTTGTGGGAGAAGAAGCCGGACGTTTGCCTTTTCGGAAAGAGGCTCTGCCGAGAACTAGCGCCGTGAGATATGCCGTCTGAGGTTAAGCACAAATGCCCAGTGCTGTTGTGCCTGTGGGTAGGGTGCACGGGGACAGTGAAGACCAGCAAGAGCTTTCAGGGCTGGCCCCTTCCTTGTGGGAGAAGGAGCCGGACGTTTGCCTTTTTGGAAAGAGGCTCTGCCGAGAACGAGCACCGTGAGATATGCCGTCTGTGGTTAAGCACAGATGCCCAGTGCTGTTGTGCCTGTGGGTAGGGTGCACGGGGCCAGTGAAGACCAGCAAGAGCTTTCAGGGCTGGCCCCTTCCTTGTGGGAGAAGGAGCCGGACGTTTGCCTTTTCGGAAAGAGGCTCTGCCGAGAACGAGCGCCGTGAGATGCTGAGTCTCTGGGAAAGCACAGATGCCCAGTGCTGTTGTGCCTGTGGGTAGGGTGCACGGGGCCAGTGAAGACCAGCAAGAGCTTTCAGGGCTGGCCCCTTCCTTGTGGGAGAAGGAGCCGGACGTTTGCCTTTTCGGAAAGAGGCTCTGCCGAGAACGAGCGCCGTGAGATATGCCGTCTGTGGTTAAGCACAGATGCCCAGTGCTGTTGTGCCTGTGGGTAGGGTGCACGGGGCCAGTGAAGACCAGCAAGAGCTTTCAGGGCTGGCCCCTTCCTTGTGGGAGAAGGAGCCGGACGTTTGCTTTTTTGGAAAGAGGCTCTGCCGAGAACGAGCGCCATGAGATATGCCGTCTGAGGTTAAGCACAAATGCCCAGTGCTGTTGTGCCTGTGGGTAGGGTGCACGGGGACGGTGAAGACCAGCAAGAGCTTTCAGGGCTGGCCCCTTCCTTGTGGGAGAAGGAGCCGGACGTTTGCCTTTTCGGAAAGAGGCTCTGCCGAGAACGAGCACCGTGAGATATGCCGTCTGTGGTTAAGCACAGATGCCCAGTGCTGTTGTGCCTGTGGGTAGGGTGCACGGGGCCAGTGAAGACCAGCAAGAGCTTTCAGGGCTGGCCCCTTCCTTGTGGGAGAAGGAGCCGGACGTTTGCCTTTTCGGAAAGAGGCTCTGCCGAGAACGAGCGCCGTGAGATATGCCGTCTGTGGTTAAGCACAGATGCCCAGTGCTGTTGTGCCTTTGGGTAGGGTGCACGGGGCCAGTGAAGACCAGCAAGAGCTTTCAGGGCTGGCCCCTTCCTTGTGGGAGAAGGAGCCGGACGTTTGCCTTTTCGGAAAGAGGCTCTGCCGAGAACGAGCGCCGTGAGATATGCCGTCTGTGGTTAAGCACAGATGCCCAGTGCTGCTGTGCCTATTCATAGGGTGCACGGGGACAGTGAAGACCAGCAAGAGCTTTCAGGGCTGGCCCCTTCCTTGTGGGAGAAGGAGCCGGACGTTTGCCTTTTCAGAAAGAGGCTCTGCCGAGAACGAGCGCCGTGAGATATGCCGTCTGCGGTTAAGCACAGATGCCCAGTGCTGTTGTGCCTGTGGGTAGGGTGCACGGGGCCAGTGAAGACCAGCAAGAGCTTTCAGGGCTGGCCCCTTCCTTGTGGGAGAAGGAGCCGGACGTTTGCCTTTTCGGAAAGAGGCTCTGCTGAGAGCGAACGCAGTGAGATGCTGAGCCTCTGAAAAAGGCACAGATACCCACTGCTGTTGTGCCTGTGGATAGGGTGCACGGGGCCAGTGAAGACCAGCAAGAGCTTTCAGGGCTGGCCCCTTCCTTGTGGGAGAAGGAGCCGGACGTTTGCCTTTTCGGAAAGAGGCTCTGCCGAGAACGAGCGCCGTGAGATATGCCGTCTGTGGTTAAGCACAGATGCCCAGTGCTGTTGTGCCTGTGGGTAGGGTGCACGGGGACAGTGAAGACCAGCAAGAGTTTTCAGGGCTGGCCCCTTCCTTGTGGGAGAAGGAGCCGGACGTTTGCCTTTTTGGAAAGAGGCACTGCCGAGAACGAGCGCCGTGAGATATGCCGTCTGCGGTTAAGCACAGATGCCCAGTGCTGTTGTGCCTGTGGGTAGGGTGCACGGGGCCAGTGAAGACCAGCAAGAGCTTTCAGGGCTGGCCCCTTCCTTGTGGGAGAAGGAGCCGGACGTTTGCCTTTTCGGAAAGAGGCTCTGCCGAGAACGAGCGCCGTGAGATATGCCGTCTGTGGTTAAGCACAGATGCCCAGTGCTGTTGTGCCTGTGGGTAGGGTGCACGGGGCCAGTGAAGACCAGCAAGAGCTTTCAGGGCTGGCCCCTTCCTTGTGGGAGAAGGAGCCGGACGTTTGCCTTTTCGGAAAGAGGCTCTGCCGAGAACGAGCGCCGTGAGATATGCCGTCTGTGGTTAAGCACAGATGCCCAGTGCTGTTGTGCCTGTGGGTAGGGTGCACGGGGCCAGTGAAGACCAGCAAGAGCTTTCAGGGCTGGCCCCTTCCTTGTGGGAGAAGGAGCCGGACGTTTGCCTTTTCGGAAAGAGGCTCTGCTGAGAGCGAACGCAGTGAGATGATGAGCCTCTGAAAAAGGCACAGATACCCACTGCTGTTGTGCCTGTGGATAGGGTGCACGGGGCCAGTGAAGACCAGCAAGAGTTTTCAGGGCTGGCCCCTTCCTTGTGGGAGAAGGAGCCGGACGTTTGCCTTTTCGGAAAGAGGCTCTGCCGAGAACGAGCGCCGTGAGATATGCCGTCTGTGGTTAAGCACAGATGCCCAGTGCTGTTGTGCCTGTGGGTAGGGTGCACGGGGCCAGTGAAGACCAGCAAGAGTTTTCAGGGCTGGCCCCTTCCTTGTGGGAGAAGGAGCCGGACGTTTGCCTTTTTGGAAAGAGGCACTGCCGAGAACGAGCGCCGTGAGATATGCCGTCTGCGGTTAAGCACAGATGCCCAGTGCTGTTGTGCCTGTGGGTAGGGTGCACGGGGCCAGTGAAGACCAGCAAGAGCTTTCAGGGCTGGCCCCTTCCTTGTGGGAGAAGGAGCCGGACGTTTGCCTTTTCGGAAAGAGGCTCTGCCGAGAACGAGCGCCGTGAGATATGCCGTCTGAGGTTAAGCACAGATGCCCAGTGCTGTTGTGCCTGTGGATAGGGTGCACGGGGCCAGTGAAGACCAGCAAGAGCTTTCAGGGCTGGCCCCTTCCTTGTGGGAGAAGGAGCCGGACGTTTGCCTTTTCGGAAAGAGGCTCTGCCGAGAGCGAACGCAGAGAGATGCTGAGTCTCTTGGAAAGCACAGATGCCCAGTGCTGTTGTGCCTGTGGATAGGGTGTTTGGGGACGGTTAAGACCAGCAAGAGCTTTCAGGGCTGGCCCCTTCCTTGTGGGAAAAGGAGCCGGACGTTTGCCTTTTCGGAAAGAGGCTCTGCCGAGAACGAGCGCCATGAGATGCTGAGTCTCTGGGAAAGCACAGATGCCCAGTGCTGTTGTGCCTGTGGATAGGGTACACGGGGACAGTGAAGACCAGCAAGAGCTTTCAGGGCTGGCCCCTTCCTTGTGGGAGAAGGAGCCGGATGTTTGCCTTTTCGGAAAGAGGCTCTGCCGAGAACGAGCGCCGTGAGATGCTGAGTCTCTGGGAAAGCACAGATGCCCAGTGCTGTTGTGCCTGTGGATAGGGTGCACGGGGCCGGTGAAGACCAGCAAGAGCTTTCAGGGCTGGCCCCTTCCTTGTGGGAGAAGGAGCCGGACGTTTGCCTTTTCGGAAAGAGGCTCTGCCGAGAACGAGCGCCGTGAGATATGCCGTCTGTGGTTAAGCACAGATGCCCAGTGCTGTTGTGCCTATGGGTAGGGTGCACGGGGCCAGTGAAGACCAGCAAGAGCTTTCAGGGCTGGCCCATTCCTTGTGGGAGAAGGAGCCGGACGTTTGCCTTTTCGGAAAGAGGCTCTGCTGAGAGCGAACGCCGTGAGATGCTGAGCCTCTGAAAAAGGCACAGATACCCACTGCTGTTGTGCCTGTGGATAGGGTGCACGGGGCCAGTGAAGACCAGCAAGAGCTTTCAGGGCTGGCCCCTTCCTTGTGGGAGAAGGAGCCGGACGTTTGCCTTTTCGGAAAGAGGCTCTGCCGAGAACGAGCGCCGTGAGATATGCCGTCTGTGGTTAAGCACAGATGCCCAGTGCTGTTGTGCCTGTGGATAGGGTGCACGGGGCCAGTGAAGACCAGCAAGAGCTTTCAGGGCTGGCCCCTTCCTTGTGGGAGAAGGAGCCGGACGTTTGCCTTTTCGGAAAGAGGCTCTGCCGAGAACGAGCGCCGTGAGATGCTGAGTCTCTGGGAAAGCACAGATGCCCAGTGCTGTTGTGCCTGTGGGTAGGGTGCACGGGGACGGTGAAGACCAGCAAGAGCTTTCAGGGCTGGCCCCTTCCTTGTGGGAGAAGGAGCCGGACGTTTGCCTTTTCGGAAAGAGGCTCTGCTGAGAACGAGCGCCGTGAGATATGCCGTCTGTGGTTAAGCACAGATGCCCAGTGCTGTTGTGCCTGTGGGTAGGGTGCACGGGGCCAGTGAAGACCAGCAAGAGCTTTCAGGGCTGGCCCCTTCCTTGTGGGAGAAGGAGCCGGACGTTTGCCTTTTCGGAAAGAGGCTCTGCCGAGAACGAGCGCAGTGAGATGCTGAGTCTCTGGGAAAGCACAGATGCCCAGTGCTGTTGTGCCTGTGGGTAGGGTGCACGGGGCCAGTGAAGACCAGCAAGAGCTTTCAGGGCTGGCCCCTTCCTTGTGGGAGAAGGAGCCGGACGTTTGCCTTTTCGGAAAGAGGCTCTGCCAAGAACGAGCGCCGTGAGATTTGCCGTCTGTGGTTAAGCACAGATGCCCAGTGCTGTTGTGCCTGTGGGTAGGGTGCACGGGGACGGTGAAGACCAGCAAGAGCTTTCAGGGCTGGCCCCTTCCTTGTGGGAGAAGGAGCCGGACGTTTGCCTTTTCGGAAAGAGGCTCTGCCGAGAACGAGCGCCGTAAGATATGCCGTCTGTGGTTAAGCACAGATGCCCAGTGCTGTTGTGCCTGTGGGTAGGGTGCACGGGGCCAGTGAAGACCAGCAAGAGCTTTCAGGGCTGGCCCCTTCCTTGTGGGAGAAGGAGCCGGACGTTTGCCTTTTCGGAAAGAGGCTCTGCTGAGACCGAACGCAGTGAGATGCTGAGTCTCTGGGAAAGCACAGATGCCCAGTGCTGTTGTGCCTGTGGGTAGGGTGCACGGGGCCAGTGAAGACCAGCAAGAGCTTTCAGGGCTGGCCCCTTCCTTGTGGGAGAAGGAGCCGGACGTTTGCCTTTTCGGAAAGAGGCTCTGCCGAGAGCGAATGCAGTGAGATGCTGAGTCTCTGGGAAAGCACAGATGCCCAGTGCTGTTGTGCCTGTGGGTAGGGTGTTTGGGGATGGTTAAGACCAGCAAGAGCTTTCAGGGCTGGCCCCTTCCTTGTGGGAGAAGGAGCCGGACGTTTGCCTTTTCGGAAAGAGGCTCTGCCGAGAACGAGCGCCGTGAGATGCTGAGTCTCTGGGAAAGCACAGATGCCCAGTGCTGTTGCGCCTGTGGGTAGGGTGCACGGGGCCAGTGAAGACCAGCAAGAGCTTTCAGGGCTGGCCCCTTCCTTGTGGGAGAAGGAGCCGGACGTTTGCCTTTTCGGAAAGAGGCTCTGCCGAGAACGAGCGCCATGAGATATGCCGTCTGTGGTTAAGCACAGATGCCCAGTGCTGTTGTGCCTGTGGGTAGGGTGCACGGGGCCAGTGAAGACCAGCAAGAGCTTTCAGGGCTGGCCCCTTCCTTGTGGGAGAAGGAGCCGGACGTTTGCCTTTTCGGAAAGAGGCTCTGCCGAGAACGAGCGCCGTGAGATATGCCGTCTGTGGTTAAGCACAGATGCCCAGTGCTGTTGTGCCTTTGGGTAGGGTGCACGGGGCCAGTGAAGACCAGCAAGAGCTTTCAGGGCTGGCCCCTTCCTTGTGGGAGAAGGAGCCGGACGTTTGCCTTTTCGGAAAGAGGCTCTGCCGAGAACGAGCGCCGTGAGATATGCCGTCTGTGGTTAAGCACAGATGCCCAGTGCTGTTGTGCCTGTGGGTAGGGTGCACGGGGCCAGTGAAGACCAGCAAGAGCTTTCAGGGCTGGCCCCTTCCTTGTGGGAGAAGGAGCCGGACGTTTGCCTTTTCGGAAAGAGGCTCTGCCGAGAACGAGCGCCGTGAGATATGCCGTCTGTGGTTAAGCACAGATGCCCAGTGCTGTTGTGCCTTTGGGTAGGGTGCACGGGGCCAGTGAAGACCAGCAAGAGCTTTCAGGGCTGGCCCCTTCCTTGTGGGAGAAGGAGCCGGACGTTTGCCTTTTCGGAAAGAGGCTCTGCCGAGAACGAGCGCCGTGAGATATGCCGTCTGTGGTTAAGCACAGATGCCCAGTGCTGTTGTGCCTGTGGGTAGGGTGCACGGGGCCAGTGAAGACCAGCAAGAGCTTTCAGGGCTGGCCCCTTCCTTGTGGGAGAAGGAGCCGGACGTTTGCCTTTTCGGAAAGAGGCTCTGCCGAGAACGAGCGCCGTGAGATATGCCGTCTGTGGTTAAGCACAGATGCCCAGTGCTGTTGTGCCTTTGGGTAGGGTGCACGGGGCCAGTGAAGACCAGCAAGAGCTTTCAGGGCTGGCCCCTTCCTTGTGGGAGAAGGAGCCGGACGTTTGCCTTTTCGGAAAGAGGCTCTGCCGAGAACGAGCGCCGTGAGATATGCCGTCTGTGGTTAAGCACAGATGCCCAGTGCTGTTGTGCCTGTGGGTAGGGTGCACGGGGCCAGTGAAGACCAGCAAGAGCTTTCAGGGCTGGCCCCTTCCTTGTGGGAGAAGGAGCCGGACGTTTGCCTTTTCGGAAAGAGGCTCTGCCGAGAACGAGCGCCGTGAGATATGCCATCTGTGGTTAAGCACAGATGCCCAGTGCTGTTGTGCCTGTGGATAGGGTGCACGGGGACAGTGAAGACCAGCAAGAGCTTTCAGGGCTGGCCCCTTCCTTGTGGGAGAAGGAGCCGGACGTTTGCCTTTTCGGAAAGAGGCTCTGCCGAGAACGAGCGCCGTGAGATATGCCGTCTGTGGTTAAGCACAGATGCCCAGTGCTGTTGTGCCTGTGGGTAGGGTGCACGGGGCCAGTGAAGACCAGCAAGAGCTTTCAGGGCTGGCCCCTTCCTTGTGGGAGAAGGAGCCGGACGTTTGCCTTTTCGGAAAGAGGCTCTGCCGAGAACGAGCGCCGTGAGATATGCTGTCTGTGGTTAAGCACAGATGCCCAGTGCTGTTGTGCCTTTGGGTAGGGTGCACGGGGCCAGTGAAGACCAGCAAGAGCTTTCAGGGCTGGCCCCTTCCTTGTGGGAGAAGGAGCCGGACGTTTGCCTTTTCGGAAAGAGGCTCTGCCGAGAACGAGCGCCGTGAGATATGCCGTCTGTGGTTAAGCACAGATGCCCAGTGCTGTTGTGCCTGTGGGTAGGGTGCACGGGGCCAGTGAAGACCAGCAAGAGCTTTCAGGGCTGGCCCCTTCCTTGTGGGAGAAGGAGCCGGACGTTTGCCTTTTCGGAAAGAGGCTCTGCCGAGAACGAGCGCCGTGAGATGCTGAGTCTCTGGGAAAGCACAGATGCCCAGTGCTGTTGTGCCTGTGGGTAGGGTGCACGGGGCCAGTGAAGACCAGCAAGAGCTTTCAGGGCTGGCCCCTTCCTTGTGGGAGAAGGAGCCGGACGTTTGCCTTTTCGGAAAGAGGCTCTGCCGAGAGCGAACGCAGTGAGATGCTGAGTCTTCGAGAAAGCACAGATGCCCAGTGCTGTTGTGCCTGTGGGTAGGGTGTTTGGGGATGGTTAAGACCAGCAAGAGCTTTCAGGGCTGGCCCCTTCCTTGTGGGAGAAGGAGCCGGACGTTTGCCTTTTCGGAAAGAGGCTCTGCCGAGAACGAGCGCCGTGAGATGCTGAGTCTCTGGGAAAGCACAGATGCCCAGTGCTGTTGTGCCTGTGGGTAGGGTGCACGGGGCCAGTGAAGACCAGCAAGAGCTTTCAGGGCTGGCCCCTTCCTTGTGGGAGAAGGAGCCGGACGTTTGCCTTTTCGGAAAGAGGCTCTGCCGAGAACGAGCGCCGTGAGATATGCCGTCTGTGGTTAAGCACAGATGCCCAGTGCTGTTGTGCCTGTGGGTAGGGTGCACGGGGCCAGTGAAGACCAGCAAGAGCTTTCAGGGCTGGCCCCTTCCTTGTGGGAGAAGGAGCCGGACGTTTGCCTTTTCGGAAAGAGGCTCTGCCGAGACCGAACGCAGTGAGATGCTGAGTCTCTGGGAAAGCACAGATGCCCAGTGCTGTTGTGCCTGTGGGTAGGGTGCACGGGGCCAGTGAAGACCAGCAAGAGCTTTCAGGGCTGGCCCCTTCCTTGTGGGAGAAGGAGCCGGACGTTTGCCTTTTCGGAAAGAGGCTCTGCCGAGAGCGAACGCAGTGAGATGCTGACTCTCTGGGAAAGCACAGATGCCCAGTGCTGTTGTGCCTGTGGGTAGGGTGTTTGGGGATGGTTAAGACCAGCAAGAGCTTTCAGGGCTGGCCCCTTCCTTGTGGGAGAAGGAGCCGGACGTTTGCCTTTTCGGAAAGAGGCTCTGCCGAGAACGAGCGCTGTGAGATGCTGAGTCTCTGGGAAAGCACAGATGCCCAGTGCTGTTGTGCCTGTGGGTAGGGTGCACGGGGCCAGTGAAGACCAGCAAGAGCTTTCAGGGCTGGCCCCTTCCTTGTGGGAGAAGGAGCCGGACGTTTGCCTTTTCGGAAAGAGGCTCTGCCGAGAACGAGCGCCGTGAGATATGCCGTCTGTGGTTAAGCACAGATGCCCAGTGCTGTTGTGCCTTTGGGTAGGGTGCACGGGGCCAGTGAAGACCAGCAAGAGCTTTCAGGGCTGGCCCCTTCCTTGTGGGAGAAGGAGCCGGACGTTTGCCTTTTCGGAAAGAGGCTCTGCCGAGAACGAGCGCCGTGAGATATGCCGTCTGTGGTTAAGCACAGATGCCCAGTGCTGTTGTGCCTGTGGGTAGGGTGCACGGGGCCAGTGAAGACCAGCAAGAGCTTTCAGGGCTGGCCCCTTCCTTGTGGGAGAAGGAGCCGGACGTTTGCCTTTTCGGAAAGAGGCTCTGCCGAGAACGAGCGCCGTGAGATATGCCGTCTGTGGTTAAGCACAGATGCCCAGTGCTGTTGTGCCTTTGGGTAGGGTGCACGGGGCCAGTGAAGACCAGCAAGAGCTTTCAGGGCTGGCCCCTTCCTTGTGGGAGAAGGAGCCGGACGTTTGCCTTTTCGGAAAGAGGCTCTGCCGAGAACGAGCGCCGTGAGATATGCCGTCTGTGGTTAAGCACAGATGCCCAGTGCTGTTGTGCCTGTGGGTAGGGTGCACGGGGCCAGTGAAGACCAGCAAGAGCTTTCAGGGCTGGCCCCTTCCTTGTGGGAGAAGGAGCCGGACGTTTGCCTTTTCGGAAAGAGGCTCTGCCGAGAACGAGCGCCGTGAGATATGCCATCTGTGGTTAAGCACAGATGCCCAGTGCTGTTGTGCCTGTGGATAGGGTGCACGGGGACAGTGAAGACCAGCAAGAGCTTTCAGGGCTGGCCCCTTCCTTGTGGGAGAAGGAGCCGGACGTTTGCCTTTTCGGAAAGAGGCTCTGCCGAGAACGAGCGCCGTGAGATATGCCGTCTGTGGTTAAGCACAGATGCCCAGTGCTGTTGTGCCTGTGGGTAGGGTGCACGGGGCCAGTGAAGACCAGCAAGAGCTTTCAGGGCTGGCCCCTTCCTTGTGGGAGAAGGAGCCGGACGTTTGCCTTTTCGGAAAGAGGCTCTGCCGAGAACGAGCGCCGTGAGATATGCTGTCTGTGGTTAAGCACAGATGCCCAGTGCTGTTGTGCCTTTGGGTAGGGTGCACGGGGCCAGTGAAGACCAGCAAGAGCTTTCAGGGCTGGCCCCTTCCTTGTGGGAGAAGGAGCCGGACGTTTGCCTTTTCGGAAAGAGGCTCTGCCGAGAACGAGCGCCGTGAGATATGCCGTCTGTGGTTAAGCACAGATGCCCAGTGCTGTTGTGCCTGTGGGTAGGGTGCACGGGGCCAGTGAAGACCAGCAAGAGCTTTCAGGGCTGGCCCCTTCCTTGTGGGAGAAGGAGCCGGACGTTTGCCTTTTCGGAAAGAGGCTCTGCCGAGAACGAGCGCCGTGAGATGCTGAGTCTCTGGGAAAGCACAGATGCCCAGTGCTGTTGTGCCTGTGGGTAGGGTGCACGGGGACAGTGAAGACCAGCAAGAGCTTTCAGGGCTGGCCCCTTCCTTGTTGGAGAAGGAGCCGGACGTTTGCCTTTTCGGAAAGAGGCTCTGCCGAGAGCGAACGCAGTGAGATGCTGAGTCTTCGAGAAAGCACAGATGCCCAGTGCTGTTGTGCCTGTGGGTAGGGTGTTTGGGGATGGTTAAGACCAGCAAGAGCTTTCAGGGCTGGCCCCTTCCTTGTGGGAGAAGGAGCCGGACGTTTGCCTTTTCGGAAAGAGGCTCTGCCGAGAACGAGCGCCGTGAGATGCTGAGTCTCTGGGAAAGCACAGATGCCCAGTGCTGTTGTGCCTGTGGGTAGGGTGCACGGGGCCAGTGAAGACCAGCAAGAGCTTTCAGGGCTGGCCCCTTCCTTGTGGGAGAAGGAGCCGGACGTTTGCCTTTTCGGAAAGAGGCTCTGCCGAGAACGAGCGCCGTGAGATATGCCGTCTGTGGTTAAGCACAGATGCCCAGTGCTGTTGTGCCTGTGGGTAGGGTGCACGGGGCCAGTGAAGACCAGCAAGAGCTTTCAGGGCTGGCCCCTTCCTTGTGGGAGAAGGAGCCGGACGTTTGCCTTTTCGGAAAGAGGCTCTGCCGAGACCGAACGCAGTGAGATGCTGAGTCTCTGGGAAAGCACAGATGCCCAGTGCTGTTGTGCCTGTGGGTAGGGTGCACGGGGCCAGTGAAGACCAGCAAGAGCTTTCAGGGCTGGCCCCTTCCTTGTGGGAGAAGGAGCCGGACGTTTGCCTTTTCGGAAAGAGGCTCTGCCGAGAGCGAACGCAGTGAGATGCTGACTCTCTGGGAAAGCACAGATGCCCAGTGCTGTTGTGCCTGTGGGTAGGGTGTTTGGGGATGGTTAAGACCAGCAAGAGCTTTCAGGGCTGGCCCCTTCCTTGTGGGAGAAGGAGCCGGACGTTTGCCTTTTCGGAAAGAGGCTCTGCCGAGAACGAGCGCTGTGAGATGCTGAGTCTCTGGGAAAGCACAGATGCCCAGTGCTGTTGTGCCTGTGGGTAGGGTGCACGGGGCCAGTGAAGACCAGCAAGAGCTTTCAGGGCTGGCCCCTTCCTTGTGGGAGAAGGAGCCGGACGTTTGCCTTTTCGGAAAGAGGCTCTGCCGAGAACGAGCGCCGTGAGATATGCCGTCTGTGGTTAAGCACAGATGCCCAGTGCTGTTGTGCCTGTGGGTAGGGTGCACGGGGCCAGTGAAGACCAGCAAGAGCTTTCAGGGCTGGCCCCTTCCTTGTGGGAGAAGGAGCCGGACGTTTGCCTTTTCGGAAAGAGGCTCTGCCGAGAACGAGCGCCGTGAGATATGCCGTCTGTGGTTAAGCACAGATGCCCAGTGCTGTTGTGCCTGTGGGTAGGGTGCACGGGGCCAGTGAAGACCAGCAAGAGCTTTCAGGGCTGGCCCCTTCCTTGTGGGAGAAGGAGCCGGACGTTTGCCTTTTCGGAAAGAGGCTCTGCCGAGAACGAGCGCCGTGAGATATGCCGTCTGCGGTTAAGCACAGATGCCGAGTGCTGTTGTGCCTGTGGGTAGGGTGCACGGGGACAGTGAAGACCAGCAAGAGCTTTCAGGGCTGGCCCCTTCCTTGTGGGAGAAGGAGCCGGACGTTTGCCTTTTCGGAAAGAGGCTCTGCCGAGAACGAGCGCCGTGAGATATGCCGTCTGTGGTTAAGCACAGATGCCCAGTGCTGTTGTGCCTTTGGGTAGGGTGCACGGGGCCAGTGAAGACCAGCAAGAGCTTTCAGGGCTGGCCCCTTCCTTGTGGGAGAAGGAGCCGGACGTTTGCCTTTTCGGAAAGAGGCTCTGCCGAGAACGAGCGCCGTGAGATATGCCGTCTGTGGTTAAGCACAGATGCCCAGTGCTGTTGTGCCTGTGGGTAGGGTGCACGGGGCCAGTGAAGACCAGCAAGAGCTTTCAGGGCTGGCCCCTTCCTTGTGGGAGAAGGAGCCGGACGTTTGCCTTTTCGGAAAGAGGCTCTGCCGAGAACGAGCGCCGTGAGATATGCCATCTGTGGTTAAGCACAGATGCCCAGTGCTGTTGTGCCTGTGGATAGGGTGCACGGGGCCAGTGAAGACCAGCAAGAGCTTTCAGGGCTGGCCCCTTCCTTGTGGGAGAAGGAGCCGGACGTTTGCCTTTTCGGAAAGAGGCTCTGCCGAGAACGAGCGCCGTGAGATATGCCGTCTGTGGTTAAGCACAGATGCCCAGTGCTGTTGTGCCTGTGGGTAGGGTGCACGGGGCCAGTGAAGACCAGCAAGAGCTTTCAGGGCTGGCCCCTTCCTTGTGGGAGAAGGAGCCGGACGTTTGCCTTTTCGGAAAGAGGCTCTGCCGAGAACGAGCGCCGTGAGATGCTGAGTCTCTGGGAAAGCACAGATGCCCAGTGCTGTTGTGCCTGTGGGTAGGGTGTTTGGGGATGGTTAAGACCAGCAAGAGCTTTCAGGGCTGGCCCCTTCCTTGTGGGAGAAGGAGCCGGATATTTGCCTTTTCGGAAAGAGGCTCTGCCGAGAACGAGCGCCGTGAGATGCTGAGTCTCTGGGAAAGCACAGATGCCCAGTGCTGTTGTGCCTGTGGGTAGGGTGCACGGGGCCAGTGAAGACCAGCAAGAGCTTTCAGGGCTGGCCCCTTCCTTGTGGGAGAAGGAGCCGGACGTTTGCCTTTTCGGAAAGAGGCTCTGCCGAGAACGAGCGCCGTGAGATATGCCGTCTGTGGTTAAGCACAGATGCCCAGTGCTGTTGTGCCTGTGGGTAGGGTGCACGGGGCCAGTGAAGACCAGCAAGAGCTTTCAGGGCTGGCCCCTTCCTTGTGGGAGAAGGAGCCGGACGTTTGCCTTTTCGGAAAGAGGCTCTGCCGAGACCGAACGCCGTGAGATGCTGAGTCTCTGGGAAAGCACAGATGCCCAGTGCTGTTGTGCCTGTGGGTAGGGTGTTTGGGGATGGTTAAGACCAGCAAGAGCTTTCAGGGCTGGCCCCTTCCTTGTGGGAGAAGGAGCCGGACGTTTGCCTTTTCGGAAAGAGGCTCTGCCGAGAACGAGCGCCGTGAGATATGCCGTCTGTGGTTAAGCACAGATGCCCAGTGCTGTTGTGCCTGTGGGTAGGGTGCACGGGGCCAGTGAAGACCAGCAAGAGCTTTCAGGGCTGGCCCCTTCCTTGTGGGAGAAGGAGCCGGACGTTTGCCTTTTCGGAAAGAGGCTCTGCCGAGAACGAGCGCCGTGAGATATGCCGTCTGTGGTTAAGCACAGATGCCCAGTGCTGTTGTGCCTGTGGGTAGGGTGCACGGGGCCAGTGAAGACCAGCAAGAGCTTTCAGGGCTGGCCCCTTCCTTGTGGGAGAAGGAGCCGGACGTTTGCCTTTTCGGAAAGAGGCTCTGCCGAGAACGAGCGCCGTGAGATATGCCGTCTGTGGTTAAGCACAGATGCCCAGTGCTGTTGTGCCTGTGGGTAGGGTGCACGGGGACAGTGAAGACCAGCAAGAGCTTTCAGGGCTGGCCCCTTCCTTGTGGGAGAAGGAGCCGGACGTTTGCCTTTTCGGAAAGAGGCTCTGCCGAGAACGAGCGCCGTGAGATGCTGAGTCTCTGGGAAAGCACAGATGTCCAGTGCTGTTGTGCCTGTGGGTAGGGTGCACGGGGACGGTGAAGACCAGCAAGAGCTTTCAGGGCTGGCCCCTTCCTTGTGGGAGAAGGAGCCGGACGTTTGCCTTTTCGGAAAGAGGCTCTGCCGAGAACGAGCGCCGTGAGATGCTGAGTCTCTGGGAAAGCACAGATGCCCAGTGCTGTTGTGCCTGTGGGTAGGGTGCACGGGGCCAGTGAAGACCAGCAAGAGCTTTCAGGGCTGGCCCCTTCCTTGTGGGAGAAGGAGCCGGACGTTTGCCTTTTCGGAAAGAGGCTCTGCCGAGAACGAGCGCCGTGAGATATGCCGTCTGTGGTTAAGCACAGATGCCCAGTGCTGTTGTGCCTGTGGGTAGGGTGCACGGGGACGGTGAAGACCAGCAAGAGCTTTCAGGGCTGGCCCCTTCCTTGTGGGAGAAGGAGCCGGACGTTTGCCTTTTCGGAAAGAGGCTCTGCCGAGAGCGAACGCAGTGAGATGCTGAGTCTCTGGGAAAGCACAGATGCCCAGTGCTGTTGTGCCTGTGGGTAGGGTGCACGGGGCCAGTGAAGACCAGCAAGAGCTTTCAGGGCTGGCCCCTTCCTTGTGGGAGAAGGAGCCGGACGTTTGCCTTTTCGGAAAGAGGCTCTGCCGAGAACGAGCGCCGTGAGATGCTGAGTCTCCGAGAAAGCACAGATGCCCAGTGCTGTTGTGCCTGTGGGTAGGGTGTTTGGGGATGGTTAAGACCAGCAAGAGCTTTCAGGGCTGGCCCCTTCCTTGTGGGAGAAGGAGCCGGACGTTTGCCTTTTCGGAAAGAGGCTCTGCCGAGAACGAGCGCCGTGAGATGCTGAGTCTCTGGGAAAGCACAGATGCCCAGTGCTGTTGTGCCTGTGGGTAGGGTGCACGGGGCCAGTGAAGACCAGCAAGAGCTTTCAGGGCTGGCCCCTTCCTTGTGGGAGAAGGAGCCGGACGTTTGCCTTTTCGGAAAGAGGCTCTGCCGAGAACGAGCGCCGTGAGATATGCCGTCTGTGGTTAAGCACAGATGCCCAGTGCTGTTGTGCCTGTGGGTAGGGTGCACGGGGACAGTGAAGACCAGCAAGAGCTTTCAGGGCTGGCCCCTTCCTTGTGGGAGAAGGAGCCGGACGTTTGCCTTTTCGGAAAGAGGCTCTGCCGAGACCGAACGCAGTGAGATGCTGAGTCTCTGGGAAAGCACAGATGCCCAGTGCTGTTGTGCCTGTGGGTAGGGTGCACGGGGCCAGTGAAGACCAGCAAGAGCTTTCAGGGCTGGCCCCTTCCTTGTGGGAGAAGGAGCCGGACGTTTGCCTTTTCGGAAAGAGGCTCTGCCGAGAACGAGCGCCGTGAGATGCTGAGTCTCTGGGAAAGCACAGATGCCCAGTGCTGTTGTGCCTGTGGGTAGGGTGCACGGGGCCAGTGAAGACCAGCAAGAGCTTTCAGGGCTGGCCCCTTCCTTGTGGGAGAAGGAGCCGGACGTTTGCCTTTTCGGAAAGAGGCTCTGCCGAGAACGAGCGCCGTGAGATATGCCGTCTGTGGTTAAGCACAGATGCCCAGTGCTGTTGTGCCTGTGGGTAGGGTGCACGGGGACAGTGAAGACCAGCAAGAGCTTTCAGGGCTGGCCCCTTCCTTGTGGGAGAAGGAGCCGGACGTTTGCTTTTTCGGAAAGAGGCTCTGCCGAGAACGAGCGCCGTGAGATATGCCGTCTGTGGTTAAGCACAGATGCCCAGTGCTGTTGTGCCTGTGGGTAGGGTGCACGGGGACAGTGAAGACCAGCAAGAGCTTTCAGGGCTGGCCCCTTCCTTGTGGGAGAAGGAGCCGGACGTTTGCCTTTTCGGAAAGAGGCTCTGCCGAGAACGAGCGCCGTGAGATATGCCGTCTGTGGTTAAGCACAGATGCCCATTGCTGTTGTGCCTGTGGGTAGGGTGCACGGGGACAGTGAAGACCAGCAAGAGCTTTCAGGGCTGGCCCCTTCCTTGTGGGAGAAGGAGCCGGACGTTTGCCTTTTCGGAAAGAGGCTCTGCCGAGAACGAGCGCCGTGAGATGCTGAGTCTCTGGGAAAGCACAGATGCCCAGTGCTGTTGTGCCTGTGGGTAGGGTGCACGGGGACAGTGAAGACCAGCAAGAGCTTTCAGGGCTGGCCCCTTCCTTGTGGGAGAAGGAGCCGGACGTTTGCCTTTTCGGAAAGAGGCTCTGCCGAGAGCGAACGCAGTGAGATGCTGAGTCTCTGGGAAAGCACAGATGCCCAGTGCTGTTGTGCCTGTGGGTAGGGTGCACGGGGCCAGTGAAGACCAGCAAGAGCTTTCAGGGCTGGCCCCTTCCTTGTGGGAGAAGGAGCCGGACGTTTGCCTTTTCGGAAAGAGGCTCTGCCGAGAACGAGCGCCGTGAGATATGCCGTCTGTGGTTAAGCACAGATGCCCAGTGCTGTTGTGCCTGTGGGTAGGGTGCACGGGGCCAGTGAAGACCAGCAAGAGCTTTCAGGGCTGGCCCCTTCCTTGTGGGACAAGGAGCCGGACGTTTGCCTTTTCGGAAAGAGGCTCTGCCGAGAGCGAACGCAGTGAGATGCTGAGTCTCTGGGAAAGCACAGATGCCCAGTGCTGTTGTGCCTGTGGGTAGGGTGCACGGGGCCAGTGAAGACCAGCAAGAGCTTTCAGGGCTGGTCCCTTCCTTGTGGGAGAAGGAGCCGGACGTTTGCCTTTTCGAAAAGAGGCTCTGCCGAGAACGAGCGCCGTGAGATATGCCGTCTGTGGTTAAGCACAGATGCCCAGTGCTGTTGTGCCTGTGGGTAGGGTGCACGGGGCCAGTGAAGACCAGCAAGAGCTTTCAGGGCTGGCCCCTTCCTTGTGGGAGAAGGAGCCGGACGTTTGCCTTTTCGGAAAGAGGCTCTGCCGAGAACGAGCGCCGTGAGATGCTGAGTCTCTGGGAAAGCACAGATGTCCAGTGCTGTTGTGCCTGTGGGTAGGGTGCACGGGGACAGTGAAGACCAGCAAGAGCTTTCAGGGCTGGCCCCTTCCTTGTGGGAGAAGGAGCCGGACGTTTGCCTTTTCGGAAGGAGGCTCTGCCGAGAACGAGCGCCGTGAGATATGCCGTCTGTGGTTAAGCACAGATGCCCAGTGCTGTTGTGCCTGTGGGTAGGGTGCACGGGGACAGTGAAGACCAGCAAGAGCTTTCAGGGCTGGCCCCTTCCTTGTGGGAGAAGGAGCCGGACGTTTGCCTTTTCGGAAAGAGGCTCTGCCGAGAACGAGCGCCGTGAGATGCTGAGTCTCTGGGAAAGCACAGATGTCCAGTGCTGTTGTGCCTGTGGGTAGGGTGCACGGGGACAGTGAAGACCAGCAAGAGCTTTCAGGGCTGGCCCCTTCCTTGTGGGAGAAGGAGCCGGACGTTTGCCTTTTCGGAAAGAGGCTCTGCCGAGAACGAGCGCCGTGAGATATGCCGTCTGTGGTTAAGCACAGATGCCCAGTGCTGTTGTGCCTGTGGGTAGGGTGCACGGGGCCAGTGAAGACCAGCAAGAGCTTTCAGGGCTGGCCCCTTCCTTGTGGGAGAAGGAGCCGGACGTTTGCCTTTTCGGAAAGAGGCTCTGCCGAGAACGAGCGCCGTGAGATATGCCGTCTGTGGTTAAGCACAGATGCCCAGTGCTGTTGTGCCTGTGGGTAGGGTGCACGGGGCCAGTGAAGACCAGCAAGAGCTTTCAGGGCTGGCCCCTTCCTTGTGGGAGAAGGAGCCGGACGTTTGCCTTTTCGGAAAGAGGCTCTGCCGAGAACGAGCGCCGTGAGATATGCCGTCTGTGGTTAAGCACAGATGCCCAGTGCTGTTGTGCCTGTGGGTAGGGTGCACGGGGCCAGTGAAGACCAGCAAGAGCTTTCAGGGCTGGCCCCTTCCTTGTGGGAGAAGGAGCCGGACGTTTGCCTTTTCGGAAAGAGGCTCTGCCGAGAACGAGCGCCGTGAGATATGCCGTCTGTGGTTAAGCACAGATGCCCAGTGCTGTTGTGCCTGTGGGTAGGGTGCACGGGGACGGTGAAGACCAGCAAGAGCTTTCAGGGCTGGCCCCTTCCTTGTGGGAGAAGGAGCCGGACGTTTGCCTTTTCGGAAAGAGGCTCTGCCGAGAGCGAACGCAGTGAGATGCTGAGTCTCTGGGAAAGCACAGATGCCCAGTGCTGTTGTGCCTGTGGGTAGGGTGCACGGGGACAGTGAAGACCAGCAAGAGCTTTCAGGGCTGGCCCCTTCCTTGTGGGAGAAGGAGCCGGACGTTTGCCTTTTCGGAAAGAGGCTCTGCCGAGAACGAGCGCCGTGAGATATGCCGTCTGAGGTTAAGCACAGATGCCCAGTGCTGTTGTGCCTGTGGGTAGGGTGCACGGGGCCAGTGAAGACCAGCAAGAGCTTTCAGGGCTGGCCCCTTCCTTGTGGGAGAAGGAGCCGGACGTTTGCCTTTTCGGAAAGAGGCTCTGCCGAGAGCGAACGCAGTGAGATGCTGAGTCTCTGGGAAAGCACAGATGCCCAGTGCTGTTGTGCCTGTGGGTAGGGTGCACGGGGCCAGTGAAGACCAGCAAGAGCTTTCAGGGCTGGCCCCTTCCTTGTGGGAGAAGGAGCCGGACGTTTGCCTTTTCGGAAAGAGGCTCTGCCGAGAACGAGCGCCGTGAGATATGCCGTCTGTGGTTAAGCACAGATGCCCAGTGCTGTTGTGCCTGTGGGTAGGGTGCACGGGGCCAGTGAAGACCAGCAAGAGCTTTCAGGGCTGGCCCCTTCCTTGTGGGACAAGGAGCCGGACGTTTGCCTTTTCGGAAAGAGGCTCTGCCGAGAGCGAACGCAGTGAGATGCTGAGTCTCTGGGAAAGCACAGATGCCCAGTGCTGTTGTGCCTGTGGGTAGGGTGCACGGGGACAGTGAAGACCAGCAAGAGCTTTCAGGGCTGGCCCCTTCCTTGTGGGAGAAGGAGCCGGACGTTTGCCTTTTCGGAAAGAGGCTCTGCCGAGAACGAGCGCCGTGAGATATGCCGTCTGTGGTTAAGCACAGATGCCCAGTGCTGTTGTGCCTGTGGGTAGGGTGCACGGGGCCAGTGAAGACCAGCAAGAGCTTTCAGGGCTGGCCCCTTCCTTGTGGGAGAAGGAGCCGGACGTTTGCCTTTTCGGAAAGAGGCTCTGCCGAGAACGAGCGCCGTGAGATGCTGAGTCTCTGGGAAAGCACAGATGCCCAGTGCTGTTGTGCCTGTGGGTAGGGTGCACGGGGACAGTGAAGACCAGCAAGAGCTTTCAGGGCTGGCCCCTTCCTTGTGGGAGAAGGAGCCGGACGTTTGCCTTTTCGGAAAGAGGCTCTGCCGAGAACGAGCGCCGTGAGATATGCCGTCTGTGGTTAAGCACAGATGCCCAGTGCTGTTGTGCCTGTGGGTAGGGTGCACGGGGCCAGTGAAGACCAGCAAGAGCTTTCAGGGCTGGCCCCTTCCTTGTGGGAGAAGGAGCCGGACGTTTGCCTTTTCGGAAGGAGGCTCTGCCGAGAACGAGCGCCGTGAGATATGCCGTCTGTGGTTAAGCACAGATGCCCAGTGCTGTTGTGCCTGTGGGTAGGGTGCACGGGGCCAGTGAAGACCAGCAAGAGCTTTCAGGGCTGGCCCCTTCCTTGTGGGAGAAGGAGCCGGACGTTTGCCTTTTCGGAAAGAGGCTCTGCCGAGAACGAGCGCCGTGAGATATGCCGTCTGTGGTTAAGCACAGATGCCCAGTGCTGTTGTGCCTGTGGGTAGGGTGCACGGGGCCAGTGAAGACCAGCAAGAGCTTTCAGGGCTGGCCCCTTCCTTGTGGGAGAAGGAGCCGGACGTTTGCCTTTTCGGAAAGAGGCTCTGCCGAGAACGAGCGCCGTGAGATATGCCGTCTGTGGTTAAGCACAGATGCCCAGTGCTGTTGTGCCTTTGGGTAGGGTGCACGGGGCCAGTGAAGACCAGCAAGAGCTTTCAGGGCTGGCCCCTTCCTTGTGGGAGAAGGAGCCGGACGTTTGCCTTTTCGGAAAGAGGCTCTGCCGAGAACGAGCGCCGTGAGATATGCCGTCTGTGGTTAAGCACAGATGCCCAGTGCTGTTGTGCCTGTGGGTAGGGTGCACGGGGCCAGTGAAGACCAGCAAGAGCTTTCAGGGCTGGCCCCTTCCTTGTGGGAGAAGGAGCCGGACGTTTGCCTTTTCGGAAAGAGGCTCTGCCGAGAACGAGCGCCGTGAGATGCTGACTCTCTGGGAAAGCACAGATGCCCAGTGCTGTTGTGCCTGTGGGTAGGGTGTTTGGGGATGGTTAAGACCAGCAAGAGCTTTCAGGGCTGGCCCCTTCCTTGTGGGAGAAGGAGCCGGACGTTTGCCTTTTCGGAAAGAGGCTCTGCCGAGAGCGAACGCAGTGAGATGCTGAGTCTCCGAGAAAGCACAGATGCCCAGTGCTGTTGTGCCTGTGGGTAGGGTGTTTGGGGATGGTTAAGACCAGCAAGAGCTTTCAGGGCTGGCCCCTTCCTTGTGGGAGAAGGAGCCGGACGTTTGCCTTTTCGGAAAGAGGCTCTGCCGAGAACGAGCGCCGTGAGATGCTGAGTCTCTGGGAAAGCACAGATGTCCAGTGCTGTTGTGCCTGTGGGTAGGGTGCACGGGGACAGTGAAGACCAGCAAGAGCTTTCAGGGCTGGCCCCTTCCTTGTGGGAGAAGGAGCCGGACGTTTGCCTTTTCGGAAAGAGGCTCTGCCGAGAACGAGCGCCGTAAGATATGCCGTCTGTGGTTAAGCACAGATGCCCAGTGCTGTTGTGCCTGTGGGTAGGGTGCACGGGGACAGTGAAGACCAGCAAGAGCTTTCAGGGCTGGCCCCTTCCTTGTGGGAGAAGGAGCCGGACGTTTGCCTTTTCGGAAAGAGGCTCTGGCGAGAGCGAACGCAGTGAGATGCTGAGTCTCTGGGAAAGCACAGATGCCCAGTGCTGTTGTGCCTGTGGGTAGGGTGCACGGGGCCAGTGAAGACCAGCAAGAGCTTTCAGGGCTGGCCCCTTCCTTGTGGGAGAAGGAGCCGGACGTTTGCCTTTTCGGAAAGAGGCTCTGCCGAGACCGAACGCAGTGAGATGCTGAGTCTCTGGGAAAGCACAGATGCCCAGTGCTGTTGTGCCTGTGGGTAGGGTGTTTGGGGATGGTTAAGACCAGCAAGAGCTTTCAGGGCTGGCCCCTTCCTTGTGGGAGAAGGAGCCGGACGTTTGCCTTTTCGGAAAGAGGCTCTGCCGAGAACGAGCGCCGTGAGATGCTGAGTCTCTGGGAAAGCACAGATGCCCAGTGCTGTTGTGCCTGTGGGTAGGGTGCACGGGGCCAGTGAAGACCAGCAAGAGCTTTCAGGGCTGGCCCCTTCCTTGTGGGAGAAGGAGCCGGACGTTTGCCTTTTCGGAAAGAGGCTCTGCCGAGAACGAGCGCCGTGAGATATGCCGTCTGTGGTTAAGCACAGATGCCCAGTGCTGTTGTGCCTGTGGGTAGGGTGCACGGGGACAGTGAAGACCAGCAAGAGCTTTCAGGGCTGGCCCCTTCCTTGTGGGAGAAGGAGCCGGACGTTTGCCTTTTCGGAAAGAGGCTCTGCCGAGAACGAGCGCCGTGAGATGCTGAGTCTCTGGGAAAGCACAGATGCCCAGTGCTGTTGTGCCTTTGGGTAGGGTGCACGGGGCCAGTGAAGACCAGCAAGAGCTTTCAGGGCTGGCCCCTTCCTTGTGGGAGAAGGAGCCGGACGTTTGCCTTTTCGGAAAGAGGCTCTGCCGAGAACGAGCGCCGTGAGATATGCCGTCTGTGGTTAAGCACAGATGCCCAGTGCTGTTGTGCCTGTGGATAGGGTGCACGGGGCCAGTGAAGACCAGCAAGAGCTTTCAGGGCTGGCCCCTTCCTTGTGGGAGAAGGAGCCGGACGTTTGCCTTTTCGGAAAGAGGCTCTGCCGAGAACGAGCGCCGTGAGATGCTGAGTCTCTGGGAAAGCACAGATGCCCAGTGCTGTTGTGCCTGTGGATAGGGTGCACGGGGCCAGTGAAGACCAGCAAGAGCTTTCAGGGCTGGCCCCTTCCTTGTGGGAGAAGGAGCCGGACGTTTGCCTTTTCGGAAAGAGGCTCTGCCGAGAACGAGCGCCGTGAGATATGCCCTCTGTGGTTAAGCACAGATGCCCAGTGCTGTTGTGCCTGTGGGTAGGGTGCACGGGGCCAGTGAAGACCAGCAAGAGCTTTCAGGGCTGGCCCCTTCCTTGTGGGAGAAGGAGCCGGACGTTTGCCTTTTCGGAAAGAGGCTCTGCCGAGAACGAGCGCCGTGAGATATGCCGTCTGTGGTTAAGCACAGATGCCCAGTGCTGTTGTGCCTGTGGGTAGGGTGCACGGGGCCAGTGAAGACCAGCAAGAGCTTTCAGGGCTGGCCCCTTCCTTGTGGGAGAAGGAGCCGGACGTTTGCCTTTTCGGAAAGAGGCTCTGCCGAGAACGAGCGCCGTGAGATATGCCGTCTGTGGTTAAGCACAGATGCCCAGTGCTGTTGTGCCTGTGGGTAGGGTGCACGGGGCCAGTGAAGACCAGCAAGAGCTTTCAGGGCTGGCCCCTTCCTTGTGGGAGAAGGAGCCGGACGTTTGCCTTTTCGGAAAGAGGCTCTGCCGAGAACGAGCGCCGTGAGATGCTGAGTCTCTGGGAAAGCACAGATGTCCAGTGCTGTTGTGCCTGTGGGTAGGGTGCACGGGGACAGTGAAGACCAGCAAGAGCTTTCAGGGCTGGCCCCTTCCTTGTGGGAGAAGGAGCCGGACGTTTGCCTTTTCGGAAAGAGGCTCTGCCGAGAACGAGCGCCGTGAGATATGCCGTCTGTGGTTAAGCACAGATGCCCAGTGCTGTTGTGCCTGTGGGTAGGGTGCACGGGGCCAGTGAAGACCAGCAAGAGCTTTCAGGGCTGGCCCCTTCCTTGTGGGAGAAGGAGCCGGACGTTTGCCTTTTCGGAAAGAGGCTCTGCCGAGAACGAGCGCCGTGAGATGCTGAGTCTCTGGGAAAGCACAGATGTCCAGTGCTGTTGTGCCTGTGGGTAGGGTGCACGGGGACAGTGAAGACCAGCAAGAGCTTTCAGGGCTGGCCCCTTCCTTGTGGGAGAAGGAGCCGGACATTTGCCTTTTCGGAAAGAGGCTCTGCCGAGAACGAGCGCCGTGAGATATGCCGTCTGTGGTTAAGCACAGATGCCCAGTGCTGTTGTGCCTGTGGATAGAGTGCACGGGGACAGTGAAGACCAGCAAGAGCTTTCAGGGCTGGCCCCTTCCTTGTGGGAGAAGGAGCCGGACGTTTGCCTTTTCGGAAAGAGGCTCTGCCGAGAGCGAACGCAGTGAGATGCTGAGTCTCTGGGAAAGCACAGATGCCCAGTGCTGTTGTGCCTGTGGATAGGGTGCACGGGGCCAGTGAAGACCAGCAAGAGCTTTCAGGGCTGGCCCCTTCCTTGTGGGAGAAGGAGCCGGACGTTTGCCTTTTCGGAAAGAGGCTCTGCCGAGAACGAGCGCCGTGAGATATGCCGTCTGTGGTTAAGCACAGATGCCGAGTGCTGTTGTGCCTGTGGGTAGGGTGCACGGGGCCAGTGAAGACCAGCAAGAGCTTTCAGGGCTGGCCCCTTCCTTGTGGGAGAAGGAGCCGGACGTTTGCCTTTTCGGAAAGAGGCTCTGCCGAGAACGAGCGCCGTGAGATGCTGAGTCTCTGGGAAAGCACAGATGTCCAGTGCTGTTGTGCCTGTGGGTAGGGTGCACGGGGACAGTGAAGACCAGCAAGAGCTTTCAGGGCTGGCCCCTTCCTTGTGGGAGAAGGAGCCGGACGTTTGCCTTTTCGGAAAGAGGCTCTGCCGAGAACGAGCGCCGTGAGATATGCCGTCTGTGGTTAAGCACAGATGCCCAGTGCTGTTGTGCCTGTGGGTAGGGTGCACGGGGCCAGTGAAGACCAGCAAGAGCTTTCAGGGCTGGCCCCTTCCTTGTGGGAGAAGGAGCCGGACGTTTGCCTTTTCGGAAAGAGGCTCTGCCGAGAGCGAACGCAGTGAGATGCTGAGTCTCTGGGAAAGCACAGATGCCCACTTTTGTTGTGCCTGTGGGTAGGGTGCACGGGGCCAGTGAAGACCAGCAAGAGCTTTCAGGGCTGGCCCCTTCCTTGTGGGAGAAGGAGCCGGACGTTTGCCTTTTCGGAAAGAGGCTCTGCCGAGAACGAGCGCCGTGAGATGCTGAGTCTCTGGGAAAGCACAGATGTCCAGTGCTGTTGTGCCTGTGGGTAGGGTGCACGGGGACAGTGAAGACCAGCAAGAGCTTTCAGGGCTGGCCCCTTCCTTGTGGGAGAAGGAGCCGGACGTTTGCCTTTTCGGAAAGAGGCTCTGCCGAGAACGAGCGCCGTGAGATATGCCGTCTGTGGTTAAGCACAGATGCCCAGTGCTGTTGTGCCTGTGGGTAGGGTGCACGGGGCCAGTGAAGACCAGCAAGAGCTTTCAGGGCTGGCCCCTTCCTTGTGGGAGAAGGAGCCGGACGTTTGCCTTTTCGGAAAGAGGCTCTGCCGAGAGCGAACGCAGTGAGATGCTGAGTCTCTGGGAAAGCACAGATGCCCACTTTTGTTGTGCCTGTGGGTAGGGTGCACGGGGCCAGTGAAGACCAGCAAGAGCTTTCAGGGCTGGCCCCTTCCTTGTGGGAGAAGGAGCCGGACGTTTGCCTTTTCGGAAAGAGGCTCTGCTGAGAACGAGCGCCGTGAGATATGCCGTCTGTGGTTAAGCACAGATGCCCAGTGCTGTTGTGCCTGTGGGTAGGGTGCATGGGGACAGTGAAGACCAGCAAGAGCTTTCAGGGCTGGCCCCTTCCTTGTGGGAGAAGGAGCCGGACGTTTGCCTTTTCGGAAAGAGGCTCTGCCGAGAACGAGCGCCGTGAGATGCTGAGTCTCTGGGAAAGCACAGATGCCCAGTGCTGTTGTGCCTGTGGGTAGGGTGCACGGGGACGGTGAAGACCAGCAAGAGCTTTCAGGGCTGGCCCCTTCCTTGTGGGAGAAGGAGCCGGACGTTTGCCTTTTCGGAAAGAGGCTCTGCCGAGAACGAGCGCCGTGAGATATGCCGTCTGTGGTTAAGCACAGATGCCCAGTGCTGTTGTGCCTGTGGGTAGGGTGCACGGGGCCAGTGAAGACCAGCAAGAGCTTTCAGGGCTGGCCCCTTCCTTGTGGGAGAAGGAGCCGGACGTTTGCCTTTTCGGAAAGAGGCTCTGCCGAGAACGAGCGCCGTGAGATATGCCGTCTGTGGTTAAGCACAGATGCCCAGTGCTGTTGTGCCTGTGGGTAGGGTGCACGGGGCCAGTGAAGACCAGCAAGAGCTTTCAGGGCTGGCCCCTTCCTTGTGGGAGAAGGAGCCGGACGTTTGCCTTTTCGGAAAGAGGCTCTGCCGAGAACGAGCGCCGTGAGATGCTGAGTCTCTGGGAAAGCACAGATGCCCAGTGCTGTTGTGCCTGTGGGTAGGGTGCACGGGGCCAGTGAAGACCAGCAAGAGCTTTCAGAGCTGGCCCCTTCCTTGTGGGAGAAGGAGCCGGACGTTTGCCTTTTCGGAAAGAGGCTCTGCCGAGAGCGAACGCAGTGAGATGCTGAGTCTCTGGGAAAGCACAGATGCCCAGTGCTGTTGTGCCTGTGGGTAGGGTGTTTGGGGATGGTTAAGACCAGCAAGAGCTTTCAGGGCTGGCCCCTTCCTTGTGGGAGAAGGAGCCGGACGTTTGCCTTTTCGGAAAGAGGCTCTGCCGAGAACGAGCGCCGTGAGATATGCCGTCTGTGGTTAAGCACAGATGCCCAGTGCTGTTGTGCCTGTGGGTAGGGTGCACGGGGCCAGTGAAGACCAGCAAGAGCTTTCAGGGCTGGCCCCTTCCTTGTGGGAGAAGGAGCCGGACGTTTGCCTTTTCGGAAAGAGGCTCTGCCGAGAACGAGCGCCGTGAGATATGCCGTCTGTGGTTAAGCACAGATGCCCAGTGCTGTTGTGCCTGTGGGTAGGGTGCACGGGGCCAGTGAAGACCAGCAAGAGCTTTCAGGGCTGGCCCCTTCCTTGTGGGAGAAGGAGCCGGACGTTTGCCTTTTCGGAAAGAGGCTCTGCCGAGAACGAGCGCCGTGAGATATGCCGTCTGTGGTTAAGCACAGATGCCCAGTGCTGTTGTGCCTGTGGGTAGGGTGCACGGGGCCAGTGAAGACCAGCAAGAGCTTTCAGGGCTGGCCCCTTCCTTGTGGGAGAAGGAGCCGGACGTTTGCCTTTTCGGAAAGAGGCTCTGCCGAGAACGAGCGCCGTGAGATGCTGAGTCTCTGGGAAAGCACAGATGTCCAGTGCTGTTGTGCCTGTGGGTAGGGTGCACGGGGACAGTGAAGACCAGCAAGAGCTTTCAGGGCTGGCCCCTTCCTTGTGGGAGAAGGAGCCGGACGTTTGCCTTTTCGGAAAGAGGCTCTGCCGAGAACGAGCGCCGTGAGATATGCCGTCTGTGGTTAAGCACAGATGCCCAGTGCTGTTGTGCCTGTGGGTAGGGTGCACGGGGCCAGTGAAGACCAGCAAGAGCTTTCAGGGCTGGCCCCTTCCTTGTGGGACAAGGAGCCGGACGTTTGCCTTTTCGGAAAGAGGCTCTGCCGAGAGCGAACGCAGTGAGATGCTGAGTCTCTGGGAAAGCACAGATGCCCAGTGCTGTTGTGCCTGTGGGTAGGGTGCACGGGGCCAGTGAAGACCAGCAAGAGCTTTCAGGGCTGGCCCCTTCCTTGTGGGAGAAGGAGCCGGACGTTTGCCTTTTCGGAAAGAGGCTCTGCCGAGAACGAGCGCCGTGAGATATGCCGTCTGTGGTTAAGCACAGATGCCCAGTGCTGTTGTGCCTGTGGGTAGGGTGCACGGGGCCAGTGAAGACCAGCAAGAGCTTTCAGGGCTGGCCCCTTCCTTGTGGGAGAAGGAGCCGGACGTTTGCCTTTTCGGAAAGAGGCTCTGCCGAGAACGAGCGCCGTGAGATGCTGAGTCTCTGGGAAAGCACAGATGCCCAGTGCTGTTGTGCCTGTGGGTAGGGTGCACGGGGCCAGTGAAGACCAGCAAGAGCTTTCAGGGCTGGCCCCTTCCTTGTGGGAGAAGGAGCCGGACGTTTGCCTTTTCGGAAAGAGGCTCTGCCGAGAACGAGCGCCGTGAGATATGCCGTCTGTGGTTAAGCACAGATGCCCATTGCTGCTGTGCCTGTGGATAGGGTGCACGGGGCCAGTGAAGACCAGCAAGAGCTTTCAGGGCTGGCCCCTTCCTTGTGGGAGAAGGAGCCGGACGTTTGCCTTTTCGGAAAGAGGCTCTGCCGAGAACGAGCGCCGTGAGATATGCCGTCTGTGGTTAAGCACAGATGCCCAGTGCTGTTGTGCCTGTGGATAGGGTGCACGGGGACAGTGAAGACCAGCAAGAGCTTTCAGGGCTGGCCCCTTCCTTGTGGGAGAAGGAGCCGGACGTTTGCCTTTTCGGAAAGAGGCTCTGCCGAGAACGAGCGCCGTGAGATATGCCGTCTGTGGTTAAGCACAGATGCCCAGTGCTGTTGTGCCTGTGGGTAGGGTGCACGGGGCCAGTGAAGACCAGCAAGAGCTTTCAGGGCTGGCCCCTTCCTTGTGGGAGAAGGAGCCGGACGTTTGCCTTTTCGGAAAGAGGCTCTGCCGAGAACGAGCGCCGTGAGATATGCCGTCTGTGGTTAAGCACAGATGCCCAGTGCTGTTGTGCCTGTGGGTAGGGTGCACGGGGCCAGTGAAGACCAGCAAGAGCTTTCAGGGCTGGCCCCTTCCTTGTGGGAGAAGGAGCCGGACGTTTGCCTTTTCGGAAAGAGGCTCTGCCGAGAACGAGCGCCGTGAGATATGCCGTCTGAGGTTAAGCACAGATGCCCAGTGCTGTTGTGCCTGTGGGTAGGGTGCACGGGGCCAGTGAAGACCAGCAAGAGCTTTCAGGGCTGGCCCCTTCCTTGTGGGAGAAGGAGCCGGACGTTTGCCTTTTCGGAAAGAGGCTCTGCCGAGAACGAGCGCAGTGAGATGCTGAGTCTCTGGGAAAGCACAGATGCCCAGTGCTGTTGTGCCTGTGGATAGGGTGCACGGGGCCAGTGAAGACCAGCAAGAGCTTTCAGGGCTGGCCCCTTCCTTGTGGGAGAAGGAGCCGGACGTTTGCCTTTTCGGAAAGAGGCTCTGCCGAGAACGAGCGCCGTGAGATATGCCGTCTCTGGGGAAGCACAGATGCCCAGTGCTGTTGTGCCTGTGGGTAGGGTGCACGGGGCCAGTGAAGACCAGCAAGAGCTTTCAGGGCTGGCCCCTTCCTTGTGGGAGAAGGAGCCGGACGTTTGCCTTTTCGGAAAGAGGCTCTGCCGAGAACGAGCGCCGTGAGATATGCCGTCTGTGGTTAAGCACAGATGCCCAGTGCTGTTGTGCCTGTGGGTAGGGTGCACGGGGCCAGTGAAGACCAGCAAGAGCTTTCAGGGCTGGCCCCTTCCTTGTGGGAGAAGGAGCCGGACGTTTGCCTTTTCGGAAAGAGGCTCTGCCGAGAGCGAACGCAGTGAGATGCTGAGTCTCTGGGAAAGCACAGATGCCCAGTGCTGTTGTGCCTGTGGGTAGGGTGCACGGGGCCAGTGAAGACCAGCAAGAGCTTTCAGGGCTGGCCCCTTCCTTGTGGGAGAAGGAGCCGGACGTTTGCCTTTTCGGAAAGAGGCTCTGCCGAGAACGAGCGCCGTGAGATATGCCGTCTGTGGTTAAGCACAGATGCCCAGTGCTGTTGTGCCTGTGGGTAGGGTGCACGGGGACAGTGAAGACCAGCAAGAGCTTTCAGGGCTGGCCCCTTCCTTGTGGGAGAAGGAGCCGGACGTTTGCCTTTTCGGAAAGAGGCTCTGCCGAGAACGAGCGCCGTGAGATGCTGAGTCTCTGGGAAAGCACAGATGTCCAGTGCTGTTGTGCCTGTGGGTAGGGTGCACGGGGCCAGTGAAGACCAGCAAGAGCTTTCAGGGCTGGCCCCTTCCTTGTGGGAGAAGGAGCCGGACGTTTGCCTTTTCGGAAAGAGGCTCTGCCGAGAACGAGCGCCGTGAGATATGCCGTCTGTGGTTAAGCACAGATGCCCAGTGCTGTTGTGCCTGTGGATAGGGTGCACGGGGCCAGTGAAGACCAGCAAGAGCTTTCAGGGCTGGCCCCTTCCTTGTGGGAGAAGGAGCCGGACGTTTGCCTTTTCGGAAAGAGGCTCTGCCGAGAACGAGCGCCGTGAGATATGCCATCTGTGGTTAAGCACAGATGCCCAGTGCTGTTGTGCCTGTGGGTAGGGTGCACGGGGCCAGTGAAGACCAGCAAGAGCTTTCAGGGCTGGCCCCTTCCTTGTGGGAGAAGGAGCCGGACGTTTGCCTTTTCGGAAAGAGGCTCTGCCGAGAACGAGCGCCGTGAGATATGCCGTCTGAGGTTAAGCACAGATGCCCAGTGCTGTTGTGCCTGTGGGTAGGGTGCACGGGGCCAGTGAAGACCAGCAAGAGCTTTCAGGGCTGGCCCCTTCCTTGTGGGAGAAGGAGCCGGACGTTTGCCTTTTCGGAAAGAGGCTCTGCCGAGAACGAGCGCCGTGAGATATGCCGTCTGTGGTTAAGCACAGATGCCCATTGCTGCTGTGCCTGTGGATAGGGTGCACGGGGCCAGTGAAGACCAGCAAGAGCTTTCAGGGCTGGCCCCTTCCTTGTGGGAGAAGGAGCCGGACGTTTGCCTTTTCGGAAAGAGGCTCTGCCGAGAGCGAACGCCGTGAGATGCTGAGTCTCTGGGAAAGCACAGATGCCCAGTGCTGTTGTGCCTGTGGGTAGGGTGCACGGGGCCAGTGAAGACCAGCAAGAGCTTTCAGGGCTGGCCCCTTCCTTGTGGGAGAAGGAGCCGGACGTTTGCCTTTTCGGAAAGAGGCTCTGCCGAGAACGAGCGCCGTGAGATATGCCGTCTGTGGTTAAGCACAGATGCCCAGTGCTGTTGTGCCTGTGGGTAGGGTGCACGGGGCCAGTGAAGACCAGCAAGAGCTTTCAGGGCTGGCCCCTTCCTTGTGGGACAAGGAGCCGGACGTTTGCCTTTTCGGAAAGAGGCTCTGCCGAGAACGAGCGCCGTGAGATGCTGAGTCTCTGGGAAAGCACAGATGCCCAGTGCTGTTGTGCCTGTGGGTATGGTGCACGGGGACAGTGAAGACCAGCAAGAGCTTTCAGGGCTGGCCCCTTCCTTGTGGGAGAAGGAGCCGGACGTTTGCCTTTTCGGAAAGAGGCTCTGCCGAGAGCGAACGCCATGAGATGCTGAGTCTCTGGGAAAGCACAGATGCCCAGTGCTGTTGTGCCTGTGGGTAGGGTGTTTGGGGATGGTTAAGACCAGCAAGAGCTTTCAGGGCTGGCCCCTTCCTTGTGGGAGAAGGAGCCGGACGTTTGCCTTTTCGGAAAGAGGCTCTGCCGAGAACGAGCGCCGTGAGATATGCCGTCTGTGGTTAAGCACAGATGCCCAGTGCTGTTGTGCCTGTGGGTAGGGTGCACGGGGACAAAGAAGACCAGCAAGCACTTTCAGGGCTGGCCCCTTCCTTATGGCAGAAGGAGCCGGACGTTTGCCTTTTCGGAAAGAGGCTCTGCCGAGAACGAGCGCCGTGAGATATGCCGTCTGTGGTTAAGCACAGATGCCCAGTGCTGTTGTGCCTTTGGGTAGGGTGCACGGGGACAGTGAAGACCAGCAAGAGCTTTCAGGGCTGGTCCCTTCCTTGTGGGAGAAGGAGCCGGACGTTTGCCTTTTCGGAAAGAGGCTCTGCCGAGAGCGAACGCAGTGAGATGCTGAGTCTCTGGGAAAGCACAGATGCCCAGTGCTGTTTTGCCTGTGGGTAGGGTGTTTGGGGATGGTTAAGACCAGCAAGAGCTTTCAGGGCTGGCCCCTTCCTTGTGGGAGAAGGAGCCGGACGTTTGCCTTTTCGGAAAGAGGCTCTGCCGAGAACGAGCGCCGTGAGATGCTGAGTCTCTGGGAAAGCACAGATGTCCAGTGCTGTTGTGCCTGTGGGTAGGGTGCACGGGGCCAGTGAAGACCAGCAAGAGCTTTCAGGGCTGGCCCCTTCCTTGTGGGAGAAGGAGCCGGACGTTTGCCTTTTCGGAAAGAGGCTCTGCCGAGAACGAGCGCCGTGAGATATGCCGTCTGTGGTTAAGCACAGATGCCCAGTGCTGTTGTGCCTGTGGATAGGGTGCACGGGGCCAGTGAAGACCAGCAAGAGCTTTCAGGGCTGGCCCCTTCCTTGTGGGAGAAGGAGCCGGACGTTTGCCTTTTCGGAAAGAGGCTCTGCCGAGAACGAGCGCCGTGAGATGCTGAGTCTCTGGGAAAGCACAGATGCCCAGTTCTGTTGTGCCTGTGGGTAGGGTGCACGGGGCCAGTGAAGACCAGCAAGAGCTTTCAGGGCTGGCCCCTTCCTTGTGGGAGAAGGAGCCGGACGTTTGCCTTTTCGGAAAGAGGCTCTGCCGAGAACGAGCGCCGTGAGATATGCCGTCTGTGGTTAAGCACAGATGCCCAGTGCTGTTGTGCCTGTGGGTAGGGTGCACGGGGCCAGTGAAGACCAGCAAGAGCTTTCAGGGCTGGCCCCTTCCTTGTGGGAGAAGGAGCCGGACGTTTGCCTTTTCGGAAAGAGGCTCTGCCGAGAACGAGCGCCGTGAGATATGCCGTCTGTGGTTAAGCACAGATGCCCAGTGCTGTTGTGCCTGTGGGTAGGGTGCACGGGGATAGTGAAGACCAGCAAGAGCTTTCAGGGCTGGCCCCTTCCTTGTGGGAGAAGGAGCCGGACGTTTGCCTTTTCGGAAAGAGGCTCTGCCGAGAACGAGCGCCGTGAGATATGCCGTCTGTGGTTAAGCACAGATGCCCAGTGCTGTTGTGCCTGTGGGTAGGGTGCACGGGGCCAGTGAAGACCAGCAAGAGCTTTCAGGGCTGGCCCCTTCCTTGTGGGAGAAGGAGCCGGACGTTTGCCTTTTCGGAAAGAGGCTCTGCCGAGAACGAGCGCCGTGAGATATGCCGTCTGTGGTTAAGCACAGATGCCCAGTGCTGTTGTGCCTGTGGGTAGGGTGCACGGGGCCAGTGAAGACCAGCAAGAGCTTTCAGGGCTGGCCCCTTCCTTGTGGGAGAAGGAGCCGGACGTTTGCCTTTTCGGAAAGAGGCTCTGCCGAGAGCGAACGCAGTGAGATGCTGAGTCTCTGGGAAAGCACAGATGCCCAGTGCTGTTGTGCCTGTGGGTAGGGTGCACGGGGCCAGTGAAGACCAGCAAGAGCTTTCAGGGCTGGCCCCTTCCTTGTGGGAGAAGGAGCCGGACGTTTGCCTTTTCGGAAAGAGGCTCTGCCGAGAACGAGCGCCGTGAGATATGCCGTCTGTGGTTAAGCACAGATGCCCAGTGCTGTTGTGCCTGTGGGTAGGGTGCACGGGGCCAGTGAAGACCAGCAAGAGCTTTCAGGGCTGGCCCCTTCCTTGTGGGAGAAGGAGCCGGACGTTTGCCTTTTCGGAAAGAGGCTCTGCCGAGAGCGAACGCAGTGAGATGCTGAGTCTCTGGGAAAGCACAGATGCCCAGTGCTGTTGTGCCTGTGGGTAGGGTGCACGGGGCCAGTGAAGACCAGCAAGAGCTTTCAGGGCTGGCCCCTTCCTTGTGGGAGAAGGAGCCGGACGTTTGCCTTTTCGGAAAGAGGCTCTGCCGAGAGCGAACGCAGTGAGATGCTGAGTCTCTGGGAAAGCACAGATGCCCAGTGCTGTTGTGCCTGTGGATAGGGTGCACGGGGCCAGTGAAGACCAGCAAGAGCTTTCAGGGCTGGCCGCTTCCTTGTGGGAGAAGGAGCCGGACGTTTGCCTTTTCAGAAAGAGGCTCTGCCGAGAACGAGCGCCGTGAGATATGCCGTCTGTGGTTAAGCACAGATGCCCAGTGCTGTTGTGCCTGTGGGTAGGGTGCACGGGGCCAGTGAAGACCAGCAAGAGCTTTCAGGGCTGGCCCCTTCCTTGTGGGAGAAGGAGCCGGACGTTTGCCTTTTCGGAAAGAGGCTCTGCCGAGAGCGAACGCAGTGAGATGCTGAGTCTCTGGGAAAGCACAGATGCCCAGTGCTGTTGTGCCTGTGGGTAGGGTGCACGGGGACAGTGAAGACCAGCAAGAGCTTTCAGGGCTGGCCCCTTCCTTGTGGGAGAAGGAGCCGGACGTTTGCCTTTTCGGAAAGAGGCTCTGCAGAGAACGAGCGCCGTGAGATATGCCGTCTGTGGTTAAGCACAGATGCCCATTGCTGCTGTGCCTGTGGATAGGGTGCACGGGGACAGTGAAGACCAGCAAGAGCTTTCAGGGCTGGCCCCTTCCTTGTGGGAGAAGGAGCCGGACGTTTGCCTTTTCGGAAAGAGGATCTGCCGAGAACGAACGCAGTGAGATGCTGAGTCTCTGGGAAAGCACAGATGCCCAGTGCTGTTGTGCCTGTGGATAGGGTGCACGGGGCCAGTGAAGACCAGCAAGAGCTTTCAGGGCTGGCCCCTTCCTTGTGGGAGAAGGAGCCGGACGTTTGCCTTTTCGGAAAGAGGCTCTGCCGAGAACGAGCGCCGTGAGATATGCCGTCTGTGGTTAAGCACAGATGCCCAGTGCTGTTGTGCCTGTGGGTAGGGTGCACGGGGCCAGTGAAGACCAGCAAGAGCTTTCAGGGCTGGCCCCTTCCTTGTGGGAGAAGGAGCCGGACGTTTGCCTTTTCGGAAAGAGGCTCTGCCGAGAACGAGCTCCGTGAGATATGCCGTCTGTGGTTAAGCACAGATGCCCATTGCTGCTGTGCCTGTGGATAGGGTGCACGGGGACAGTGAAGACCAGCAAGAGCTTTCAGGGCTGGCCCCTTCCTTGTGGGAGAAGGAGCCGGACGTTTGCCTTTTCGGAAAGAGGATCTGCCGAGAACGAGCGCCGTGAGATATGCCGTCTGTGGTTAAGCACAGATGCCCAGTGCTGTTGTGCCTGTGGGTAGGGTGCACGGGGCCAGTGAAGACCAGCAAGAGCTTTCAGGGCTGGTCCCTTCCTTGTGGGAGAAGGAGCCGGACGTTTGCCTTTTCGGAAAGAGGCTCTGCCGAGAGCGAACGCAGTGAGATGCTGAGTCTCCGGGAAAGCACAGATGCCCAGTGCTGTTGTGCCTGTGGGTAGGGTGTTTGGGGATGGTTAAGACCAGCAAGAGCTTTCAGGGCTGGCCCCTTCCTTGTGGGAGAAGGAGCCGGACGTTTGCCTTTTTGGAAAGAGGCTCTGCCGAGAACGAGCGCCGTGAGATATGCCGTCTGTGGTTAAGCACAGATGCCCAGTGCTGTTGTGCCTGTGGGTAGGGTGCACGGGGCCAGTGAAGACCAGCAAGAGCTTTCAGGGCTGGCCCCTTCCTTGTGGGAGAAGGAGCCGGACGTTTGCCTTTTCGGAAAGAGGCTCTGCCGAGAGCGAACGCAGTGAGATGCTGAGTCTCTGGGAAAGCACAGATGCCCAGTGCTGTTGTGCCTGTGGGTAGGGTGCACGGGGCCAGTGAAGACCAGCAAGAGCTTTCAGGGCTGGCCCCTTCCTTGTGGGAGAAGGAGCCGGACGTTTGCCTTTTCGGAAAGAGGCTCTGCCGAGAGCGAACGCAGTGAGATGCTGAGTCTCTGGGAAAGCACAGATGCCCAGTGCTGTTGTGCCTGTGGATAGGGTGCACGGGGCCAGTGAAGACCAGCAAGAGCTTTCAGGGCTGGCCCCTTCCTTGTGGGAGAAGGAGCCGGACGTTTGCCTTTTCAGAAAGAGGCTCTGCCGAGAACGAGCGCCGTGAGATATGCCGTCTGTGGTTAAGCACAGATGCCCAGTGCTGTTGTGCCTGTGGGTAGGGTGCACGGGGCCAGTGAAGACCAGCAAGAGCTTTCAGGGCTGGCCCCTTCCTTGTGGGACAAGGAGCCGGACGTTTGCCTTTTCGGAAAGAGGCTCTGCCGAGAGCGAACGCAGTGAGATGCTGAGTCTCTGGGAAAGCACAGATGCCCAGTGCTGTTGTGCCTGTGGGTAGGGTGCACGGGGCCAGTGAAGACCAGCAAGAGCTTTCAGGGCTGGCCCCTTCCTTGTGGGAGAAGGAGCCGGACGTTTGCCTTTTCGGAAAGAGGCTCTGCCGAGAACGAGCGCCGTGAGATGCTGAGTCTCTGGGAAAGCACAGATGTCCAGTGCTGTTGTGCCTGTGGGTAGGGTGCACGGGGCCAGTGAAGACCAGCAAGAGCTTTCAGGGCTGGCCCCTTCCTTGTGGGAGAAGGAGCCGGACGTTTGCCTTTTCGGAAAGAGGCTCTGCCGAGAACGAGCGCCGTGAGATGCTGAGTCTCTGGGAAAGCACAGATGCCCAGTGCTGTTGTGCCTGTGGGTAGGGTGCACGGGGACGGTTAAGACCAGCAAGAGCTTTCAGGGCTGGCCCCTTCCTTGTGGGAGAAGGAGCCGGACGTTTGCCTTTTCGGAAAGAGGCTCTGCCGAGAACGAGCGCCGTGAGATATGCCGTCTGTGGTTAAGCACAGATGCCCAGTGCTGTTGTGCCTGTGGGTAGGGTGCACGGGGCCAGTGAAGACCATCAAGAGCTTTCAGGGCTGGCCCCTTCCTTGTGGGAGAAGGAGCCGGACGTTTGCCTTTTCGGAAAGAGGCTCTGCCGAGAACGAGCGCCGTGAGATATGCCGTCTGTGGTTAAGCACAGATGCCCAGTGCTGTTGTGCCTGTGGGTAGGGTGTTTGGGGATGGTTAAGACCAGCAAGAGCTTTCAGGGCTGGCCCCTTCCTTGTGGGAGAAGGAGCCGGACGTTTGCCTTTTCGGAAAGAGGCTCTGCCGAGAACGAGCGCCGTGAGATATGCCGTCTGTGGTTAAGCACAGATGCCCAGTGCTGTTGTGCCTGTGGGTAGGGTGCACGGGGCCAGTGAAGACCAGCAAGAGCTTTCAGGGCTGGCCCCTTCCTTGTGGGAGAAGGAGCCGGACGTTTGCCTTTTCGGAAAGAGGCTCTGCCGAGAGCGAACGCAGTGAGATGCTGAGTCTCTGGGAAAGCACAGATGCCCAGTGCTGTTGTGCCTGTGGGTAGGGTGCACGGGGCCAGTGAAGACCAGCAAGAGCTTTCAGGGCTGGCCCCTTCCTTGTGGGAGAAGGAGCCGGACGTTTGCCTTTTCGGAAAGAGGCTCTGCCGAGAGCGAACGCAGTGAGATGCTGAGTCTCTGGGAAAGCACAGATGCCCAGTGCTGTTGTGCCTGTGGATAGGGTGCACGGGGCCAGTGAAGACCAGCAAGAGCTTTCAGGGCTGGCCCCTTCCTTGTGGGAGAAGGAGCCGGACGTTTGCCTTTTCAGAAAGAGGCTCTGCCGAGAACGAGCGCCGTGAGATATGCCGTCTGTGGTTAAGCACAGATGCCCAGTGCTGTTGTGCCTGTGGGTAGGGTGCACGGGGCCAGTGAAGACCAGCAAGAGCTTTCAGGGCTGGCCCCTTCCTTGTGGGAGAAGGAGCCGGACGTTTGCCTTTTCGGAAAGAGGCTCTGCCGAGAGCGAACGCAGTGAGATGCTGAGTCTCTGGGAAAGCACAGATGCCCAGTGCTGTTGTGCCTGTGGGTAGGGTGCACGGGGCCAGTGAAGACCAGCAAGAGCTTTCAGGGCTGGCCCCTTCCTTGTGGGAGAAGGAGCCGGACGTTTGCCTTTTCGGAAAGAGGCTCTGCCGAGAACGAGCGCCGTGAGATATGCCGTCTGTGGTTAAGCACAGATGCCCATTGCTGCTGTGCCTGTGGATAGGGTGCACGGGGACAGTGAAGACCAGCAAGAGCTTTCAGGGCTGGCCCCTTCCTTGTGGGAGAAGGAGCCGGACGTTTGCCTTTTCGGAAAGAGGATCTGCCGAGAACGAACGCAGTGAGATGCTGAGTCTCTGGGAAAGCACAGATGCCCAGTGCTGTTGTGCCTGTGGATAGGGTGCACGGGGCCAGTGAAGACCAGCAAGAGCTTTCAGGGCTGGACCCTTCCTTGTGGGAGAAGGAGCCGGACGTTTGCCTTTTCGGAAAGAGGCTCTGCCGAGAACGAGCGCCGTGAGATATGCCGTCTGTGGTTAAGCACAGATGCCCAGTGCTGTTGTGCCTGTGGGTAGGGTGCACGGGGACAGTGAAGACCAGCAAGAGCTTTCAGGGCTGGCCCCTTCCTTGTGGGAGAAGGAGCCGGACGTTTGCCTTTTCGGAAAGAGGCTCTGCCGAGAACGAGCTCCGTGAGATATGCCGTCTGTGGTTAAGCACAGATGCCCATTGCTGCTGTGCCTGTGGATAGGGTGCACGGGGACAGTGAAGACCAGCAAGAGCTTTCAGGGCTGGCCCCTTCCTTGTGGGAGAAGGAGCCGGACGTTTGCCTTTTCGGAAAGAGGATCTGCCGAGAACGAGCGCCGTGAGATATGCCGTCTGTGGTTAAGCACAGATGCCCAGTGCTGTTGTGCCTGTGGGTAGGGTGCACGGGGCCAGTGAAGACCAGCAAGAGCTTTCAGGGCTGGCCCCTTCCTTGTGGGAGAAGGAGCCGGACGTTTGCCTTTTCGGAAAGAGGCTCTGCCGAGAGCGAACGCAGTGAGATGCTGAGTCTCTGGGAAAGCACAGATGCCCAGTGCTGTTGTGCCTGTGGATAGGGTGCACGGGGCCAGTGAAGACCAGCAAGAGCTTTCAGGGCTGGCCCCTTCCTTGTGGGAGAAGGAGCCGGACGTTTGCCTTTTCGGAAAGAGGCTCTGCCGAGAACGAGCGCCGTGAGATATGCCGTCTGTGGTTAAGCACAGATGCCCAGTGCTGTTGTGCCTGTGGGTAGGGTGCACGGGGCCAGTGAAGACCAGCAAGAGCTTTCAGGGCTGGCCCCTTCCTTGTGGGAGAAGGAGCCGGACGTTTGCCTTTTCGGAAAGAGGCTCTGCCGAGAGCGAACGCAGTGAGATGCTGAGTCTCTGGGAAAGCACAGATGCCCAGTGCTGTTGTGCCTGTGGGTAGGGTGCACGGGGACAGTGAAGACCAGCAAGAGCTTTCAGGGCTGGCCCCTTCCTTGTGGGAGAAGGAGCCGGACGTTTGCCTTTTCGGAAAGAGGCTCTGCCGAGAACGAGCGCCGTGAGATATGCCGTCTGTGGTTAAGCACAGATGCCCATTGCTGCTGTGCCTGTGGATAGGGTGCACGGGGACAGTGAAGACCAGCAAGAGCTTTCAGGGCTGGCCCCTTCCTTGTGGGAGAAGGAGCCGGACGTTTGCCTTTTCGGAAAGAGGATCTGCCGAGAACGAACGCAGTGAGATGCTGAGTCTCTGGGAAAGCACAGATGCCCAGTGCTGTTGTGCCTGTGGATAGGGTGCACGGGGCCAGTGAAGACCAGCAAGAGCTTTCAGGGCTGGCCCCTTCCTTGTGGGAGAAGGAGCCGGACGTTTGCCTTTTCGGAAAGAGGCTCTGCCGAGAACGAGCGCCGTGAGATATGCCGTCTGTGGTTAAGCACAGATGCCCAGTGCTGTTGTGCCTGTGGGTAGGGTGCACGGGGCCAGTGAAGACCAGCAAGAGCTTTCAGGGCTGGCCCCTTCCTTGTGGGAGAAGGAGCCGGACGTTTGCCTTTTCGGAAAGAGGCTCTGCCGAGAACGAGCGCCGTGAGATATGCCGTCTGTGGTTAAGCACAGATGCCCAGTGCTGTTGTGCCTGTGGGTAGGGTGCACGGGGCCAGTGAAGACCAGCAAGAGCTTTCAGGGCTGGCCCCTTCCTTGTGGGAGAAGGAGCCGGACGTTTGCCTTTTCGGAAAGAGGCTCTGCCGAGAACGAGCGCCGTGAGATGCTGAGTCTCTGGGAAAGCACAGATGCCCAGTGCTGTTGTGCCTGTGGGTAGGGTGCACGGGGCCAGTGAAGACCAGCAAGAGCTTTCAGGGCTGGCCCCTTCCTTGTGGGAGAAGGAGCCGGACGTTTGCCTTTTCGGAAAGAGGCTCTGCCGAGAACGAGCGCCGTGAGATGCTGAGTCTCTGGGAAAGCACAGATGCCCAGTGCTGTTGTGCCTGTGGGTAGGGTGCACGGGGCCAGTGAAGACCATCAAGAGCTTTCAGGGCTGGCCCCTTCCTTGTGGGAGAAGGAGCCGGACGTTTGCCTTTTCGGAAAGAGGCTCTGCCGAGAACGAGCGCCGTGAGATATGCCGTCTGTGGTTAAGCACAGATGCCCAGTGCTGTTGTGCCTGTGGGTAGGGTGCACGGGGACAGTGAAGACCAGCAAGAGCTTTCAGGGCTGGCCCCTTCCTTGTGGGAGAAGGAGCCGGACGTTTGCCTTTTCGGAAAGAGGCTCTGCCGAGAACGAGCGCCGTGAGATATGCCGTCTGTGGTTAAGCACAGATGCCCAGTGCTGTTGTGCCTGTGGGTAGGGTGCACGGGGCCAGTGAAGACCAGCAAGAGCTTTCAGGGCTGGCCCCTTCCTTGTGGGAGAAGGAGCCGGACGTTTGCCTTTTCGGAAAGAGGCTCTGCCGAGAACGAGCGCCGTGAGATGCTGAGTCTCTGGGAAAGCACAGATGCCCAGTGCTGTTGTGCCTGTGGGTAGGGTGTTTGGGGATGGTTAAGACCAGCAAGAGCTTTCAGGGCTGGCCCCTTCCTTGTGGGAGAAGGAGCCGGACGTTTGCCTTTTCGGAAAGAGGCTCTGCCGAGAACGAGCGCCGTGAGATGCTGAGTCTCTGGGAAAGCACAGATGCCCAGTGCTGTTGTGCCTGTGGGTAGGGTGCACGGGGCCAGTGAAGACCAGCAAGAGCTTTCAGGGCTGGCCCCTTCCTTGTGGGAGAAGGAGCCGGACGTTTGCCTTTTCGGAAAGAGGCTCTGCCGAGACCGAACGCAGTGAGATATGCCGTCTGTGGTTAAGCACAGATGCCCAGTGCTGTTGTGCCTGTGGGTAGGGTGCACGGGGCCAGTGAAGACCAGCAAGAGCTTTCAGGGCTGGCCCCTTCCTTGTGGGAGAAGGAGCCGGACGTTTGCCTTTTCGGAAAGAGGCTCTGCTGAGAACGAGCGCCGTGAGATATGCCGTCTGTGGTTAAGCACAGATGCCCAGTGCTGTTGTGCCTGTGGGTAGGGTGCACGGGGCCAGTGAAGACCAGCAAGAGCTTTCAGGGCTGGCCCCTTCCTTGTGGGAGAAGGAGCCGGACGTTTGCCTTTTCGGAAAGAGGCTCTGCCGAGAACGAGCGCCGTGAGATGCTGAGTCTCTGGGAAAGCACAGATGCCCAGTGCTGTTGTGCCTGTGGGTAGGGTGCACGGGGCCAGTGAAGACCAGCAAGAGCTTTCAGGGCTGGCCCCTTCCTTGTGGGAGAAGGAGCCGGACGTTTGCCTTTTCGGAAAGAGGCTCTGCCGAGAACGAGCGCCGTGAGATGCTGAGTCTCTGGGAAAGCACAGATGCCCAGTGCTGTTGTGCCTGTGGGTAGGGTGCACGGGGCCAGTGAAGACCATCAAGAGCTTTCAGGGCTGGCCCCTTCCTTGTGGGAGAAGGAGCCGGACGTTTGCCTTTTCGGAAAGAGGCTCTGCCGAGAACGAGCGCCGTGAGATATGCCGTCTGTGGTTAAGCACAGATGCCCAGTGCTGTTGTGCCTGTGGGTAGGGTGCACGGGGCCAGTGAAGACCAGCAAGAGCTTTCAGGGCTGGCCCCTTCCTTGTGGGAGAAGGAGCCGGACGTTTGCCTTTTCGGAAAGAGGCTCTGCCGAGAACGAGCGCCGTGAGATATGCCGTCTGTGGTTAAGCACAGATGCCCAGTGCTGTTGTGCCTGTGGGTAGGGTGCACGGGGCCAGTGAAGACCAGCAAGAGCTTTCAGGGCTGGCCCCTTCCTTGTGGGAGAAGGAGCCGGACGTTTGCCTTTTCGGAAAGAGGCTCTGCCGAGAACGAGCGCCGTGAGATGCTGAGTCTCTGGGAAAGCACAGATGCCCAGTGCTGTTGTGCCTGTGGGTAGGGTGTTTGGGGATGGTTAAGACCAGCAAGAGCTTTCAGGGCTGGCCCCTTCCTTGTGGGAGAAGGAGCCGGACGTTTGCCTTTTCGGAAAGAGGCTCTGCCGAGAACGAGCGCCGTGAGATGCTGAGTCTCTGGGAAAGCACAGATGCCCAGCGCTGTTGTGCCTGTGGGTAGGGTGCACGGGGACAAAGAAGACCAGCAAGAGCTTTCAGGGCTGGCCCCTTCCTTGTGGGAGAAGGAGGCGGACGTTTGCCTTTTCGGAAAGAGGCTCTGCCGAGAACGAGCGCCGTGAGATATGCCGTCTGTGGTTAAGCACAGATGCCCAGTGCTGTTGTGCCTGTGGGTAGGGTGCACGGGGCCAGTGAAGACCAGCAAGAGCTTTCAGGGCTGGCCCCTTCCTTGTGGGAGAAGGAGCCGGACGTTTGCCTTTTCGGAAAGAGGCTCTGCCGAGACCGAACGCAGTGAGATATGCCGTCTGTGGTTAAGCACAGATGCCCAGTGCTGTTGTGCCTGTGGGTAGGGTGCACGGGGCCAGTGAAGACCAGCAAGAGCTTTCAGGGCTGGCCCCTTCCTTGTGGGAGAAGGAGCCGGACGTTTGCCTTTTCGGAAAGAGGCTCTGCCGAGAACGAGCGCCGTGAGATATGCCGTCTGTGGTTAAGCACAGATGCCCAGTGCTGTTGTGCCTGTGGGTAGGGTGCACGGGGCCAGTGAAGACCAGCAAGAGCTTTCAGGGCTGGCCCCTTCCTTGTGGGAGAAGGAGCCGGACGTTTGCCTTTTCGGAAAGAGGCTCTGCCGAGAGCGAACGCAGTGAGATGCTGAGTCTCTGGGAAAGCACAGATGCCCAGTGCTGTTGTGCCTGTGGGTAGGGTGCACGGGGCCAGTGAAGACCAGCAAGAGCTTTCAGGGCTGGCCCCTTCTTTATGGCAGAAGGAGCCGGACGTTTGCCTTTTTGGAAAGAGGCTCTGCCGAGAACGAGCGCCGTGAGATATGCCGTCTGTGGTTAAGCACAGATGCCCAGTGCTGTTGTGCCTGTGGGTAGGGTGCACGGGGCCAGTGAAGACCAGCAAGAGCTTTCAGGGCTGGCCCCTTCCTTGTGGGAGAAGGAGCCGGACGTTTGCCTTTTCGGAAAGAGGCTCTGCCGAGAACGAGCGCCGTGAGATATGCCGTCTGTGGTTAAGCACAGATGCCCATTGCTGCTGTGCCTGTGGATAGGGTGCACGGGGCCAGTGAAGACCAGCAAGAGCTTTCAGGGCTGGCCCCTTCCTTGTGGGAGAAGGAGCCGGACGTTTGCCTTTTCGGAAAGAGGCTCTGCCGAGAACGAGCGCCGTGAGATATGCCGTCTGTGGTTAAGCACAGATGCCCAGTGCTGTTGTGCCTGTGGGTAGGGTGCACGGGGCCAGTGAAGACCAGCAAGAGCTTTCAGGGCTGGCCCCTTCCTTGTGGGAGAAGGAGCCGGACGTTTGCCTTTTCGGAAAGAGGCTCTGCCGAGAGCGAACACAGTGAGATGCTGAGTCTCTGGGAAAGCACAGATGCCCAGTGCTGTTGTGCCTGTGGGTAGGGTGCACGGGGCCAGTGAAGACCAGCAAGAGCTTTCAGGGCTGGCCCCTTCCTTGTGGGAGAAGGAGCCGGACGTTTGCCTTTTCGGAAAGAGGCTCTGCCGAGAACGAGCGCCGTGAGATATGCCGTCTGTGGTTAAGCACAGATGCCCAGTGCTGTTGTGCCTGTGGGTAGGGTGCACGGGGCCAGTGAAGACCAGCAAGAGCTTTCAGGGCTGGCCCCTTCCTTGTGGGACAAGGAGCCGGACGTTTGCCTTTTCGGAAAGAGGCTCTGCTGAGAACGAGCGCCGTGAGATATGCCGTCTGTGGTTAAGCACAGATGCCCAGTGCTGTTGTGCCTGTGGGTATGGTGCACGGGGCCAGTGAAGACCAGCAAGAGCTTTCAGGGCTGGCCCCTTCCTTGTGGGAGAAGGAGCCGGACGTTTGCCTTTTCGGAAATAGGCTCTGCCGAGAGCGAACGCAGTGAGATGCTGAGTCTCTGGGAAAGCACAGATGCCCAGTGCTGTTGTGCCTGTGGGTAGGGTGTTTGGGGATGGTTAAGACCAGCAAGAGCTTTCAGGGCTGGCCCCTTCCTTGTGGGAGAAGGAGCCAGACGTTTGCCTTTTCGGAAAGAGGCTCTGCCGAGAACGAGCGCCGTGAGATATGCCGTCTGTGGTTAAGCACAGATGCCCAGTGCTGTTGTGCCTGTGGGTAGGGTGCACGGGGACAAAGAAGACCAGCAAGCACTTTCAGGGCTGGCCCCTTCCTTATGGCAGAAGGAGCCGGACGTTTGCCTTTTCGGAAAGAGGCTCTGCCGAGAACGAGCGCCGTGAGATATGCCGTCTGTGGTTAAGCACAGATGCCCAGTGCTGTTGTGCCTGTGGGTAGGGTGCACGGGGACAGTGAAGACCAGCAAGAGCTTTCAGGGCTGGTCCCTTCCTTGTGGGAGAAGGAGCCGGACGTTTGCCTTTTTGGAAAGAGGCTCTGCCGAGAGCGAACGCAGTGAGATGCTGAGTCTCCGGGAAAGCACAGATGCCCAGTGCTGTTTTGCCTGTGGGTAGGGTGCACGGGGCCAGTGAAGACCAGCAAGAGCTTTCAGGGCTGGCCCCTTCCTTGTGGGAGAAGGAGCCGGACGTTTGCCTTTTCGGAAAGAGGCTCTGCCGAGAGCGAACGCAGTGAGATGCTGAGTCTCTGGGAAAGCACAGATGTCCAGTGCTGTTGTGCCTGTGGGTAGGGTGCACGGGGCCAGTGAAGACCAGCAAGAGCTTTCAGGGCTGGCCCCTTCCTTGTGGGAGAAGGAGCCGGACGTTTGCCTTTTCGGAAAGAGGCTCTGCCGAGAGCGAGCGCCGTGAGATGCTGAGTCTCTGGGAAAGCACAGATGCCCAGTGCTGTTGTGCCTGTGGGTAGGGTGCACGGGGACAGTGAAGACCAGCAAGAGCTTTCAGGGCTGGCCCCTTCCTTGTGGGAGAAGGAGCCGGACGTTTGCCTTTTCGGAAAGAGGCTCTGCCGAGAACGAGCGCCGTGAGATATGCCGTCTGTGGTTAAGCACAGATGCCCAGTGCTGTTGTGCCTGTGGGTAGGGTGCACGGGGACAGTGAAGACCAGCAAGAGCTTTCAGGGCTGGCCCCTTCCTTGTGGGAGAAGGAGCCGGACGTTTGCCTTTTCGGAAAGAGGCTCTGCCGAGAACGAGCGCCGTGAGATATGCCGTCTGTGGTTAAGCACAGATGCCCAGTGCTGTTGTGCCTGTGGGTAGGGTGCACGGGGATAGTGAAGACCAGCAAGAGCTTTCAGGGCTGGCCCCTTCCTTGTGGGAGAAGGAGCCGGACGTTTGCCTTTTCGGAAAGAGGCTCTGCCGAGAACGAGCGCCGTGAGATATGCCGTCTGTGGTTAAGCACAGATGCCCAGTGCTGTTGTGCCTGTGGGTAGGGTGCACGGGGCCAGTGAAGACCAGCAAGAGCTTTCAGGGCTGGCCCCTTCCTTGTGGGAGAAGGAGCCGGACGTTTGCCTTTTCGGAAAGAGGCTCTGCCGAGAGCGAACGCAGTGAGATGCTGAGTCTCTGGGAAAGCACAGATGCCCAGTGCTGTTGTGCCTGTGGGTAGGGTGCACGGGGCCAGTGAAGACCAGCAAGAGCTTTCAGGGCTGGCCCCTTCCTTGTGGGAGAAGGAGCCGGACGTTTGCCTTTTCGGAAAGAGGCTCTGCCGAGAACGAGCGCCGTGAGATATGCCGTCTGTGGTTAAGCACAGATGCCCAGTGCTGTTGTGCCTGTGGGTAGGGTGCACGGGGCCAGTGAAGACCAGCAAGAGCTTTCAGGGCTGGCCCCTTCCTTGTGGGAGAAGGAGCCGGACGTTTGCCTTTTCGGAAAGAGGCTCTGCCGAGAGCGAACGCAGTGAGATGCTGAGTCTCTGGGAAAGCACAGATGCCCAGTGCTGTTGTGCCTGTGGGTAGGGTGCACGGGGCCAGTGAAGACCAGCAAGAGCTTTCAGGGCTGGCCCCTTCCTTGTGGGAGAAGGAGCCGGACGTTTGCCTTTTCGGAAAGAGGCTCTGCCGAGAGCGAACGCAGTGAGATGCTGAGTCTCTGGGAAAGCACAGATGCCCAGTGCTGTTGTGCCTGTGGATAGGGTGCACGGGGCCAGTGAAGACCAGCAAGAGCTTTCAGGGCTGGCCCCTTCCTTGTGGGAGAAGGAGCCGGACGTTTGCCTTTTCGGAAAGAGGCTCTGCCGAGAACGAGCGCCGTGAGATATGCCGTCTGTGGTTAAGCACAGATGCCCAGTGCTGTTGTGCCTGTGGGTAGGGTGCACGGGGCCAGTGAAGACCAGCAAGAGCTTTCAGGGCTGGCCCCTTCCTTGTGGGAGAAGGAGCCGGACGTTTGCCTTTTCGGAAAGAGGCTCTGCCGAGAGCGAACGCAGTGAGATGCTGAGTCTCTGGGAAAGCACAGATGCCCAGTGCTGTTGTGCCTGTGGGTAGGGTGCACGGGGACAGTGAAGACCAGCAAGAGCTTTCAGGGCTGGCCCCTTCCTTGTGGGAGAAGGAGCCGGACGTTTGCCTTTTCGGAAAGAGGCTCTGCAGAGAACGAGCGCCGTGAGATATGCCGTCTGTGGTTAAGCACAGATGCCCATTGCTGCTGTGCCTGTGGATAGGGTGCACGGGGCCAGTGAAGACCAGCAAGAGCTTTCAGGGCTGGCCCCTTCCTTGTGGGAGAAGGAGCCGGACGTTTGCCTTTTCGGAAAGAGGATCTGCCGAGAACGAACGCAGTGAGATGCTGAGTCTCTGGGAAAGCACAGATGCCCAGTGCTGTTGTGCCTGTGGATAGGGTGCACGGGGCCAGTGAAGACCAGCAAGAGCTTTCAGGGCTGGCCCCTTCCTTGTGGGAGAAGGAGCCGGACGTTTGCCTTTTCGGAAAGAGGCTCTGCCGAGAACGAGCGCCGTGAGATATGCCGTCTGTGGTTAAGCACAGATGCCCAGTGCTGTTGTGCCTGTGGGTAGGGTGCACGGGGCCAGTGAAGACCAGCAAGAGCTTTCAGGGCTGGCCCCTTCCTTGTGGGAGAAGGAGCCGGACGTTTGCCTTTTCGGAAAGAGGCTCTGCCGAGAACGAGCTCCGTGAGATATGCCGTCTGTGGTTAAGCACAGATGCCCATTGCTGCTGTGCCTGTGGATAGGGTGCACGGGGACAGTGAAGACCAGCAAGAGCTTTCAGGGCTGGCCCCTTCCTTGTGGGAGAAGGAGCCGGACGTTTGCCTTTTCGGAAAGAGGCTCTGCCGAGAACGAGCGCCGTGAGATATGCCGTCTGTGGTTAAGCACAGATGCCCAGTGCTGTTGTGCCTGTGGGTAGGGTGCACGGGGCCAGTGAAGACCAGCAAGAGCTTTCAGGGCTGGTCCCTTCCTTGTGGGAGAAGGAGCCGGACGTTTGCCTTTTCGGAAAGAGGCTCTGCCGAGAACGAGCGCCGTGAGATATGCCGTCTGTGGTTAAGCACAGATGCCCAGTGCTGTTGTGCCTGTGGGTAGGGTGCACGGGGCCAGTGAAGACCAGCAAGAGCTTTCAGGGCTGGTCCCTTCCTTGTGGGAGAAGGAGCCGGACGTTTGCCTTTTCGGAAAGAGGCTCTGCCGAGAGCGAACGCAGTGAGATGCTGAGTCTCCGGGAAAGCACAGATGCCCAGTGCTGTTGTGCCTGTGGGTAGGGTGTTTGGGGATGGTTAAGACCAGCAAGAGCTTTCAGGGCTGGCCCCTTCCTTGTGGGAGAAGGAGCCGGACGTTTGCCTTTTCGGAAAGAGGCTCTGCCGAGAACGAGCGCCGTGAGATATGCCGTCTGTGGTTAAGCACAGATGCCCAGTGCTGTTGTGCCTGTGGGTAGGGTGCACGGGGCCAGTGAAGACCAGCAAGAGCTTTCAGGGCTGGCCCCTTCCTTGTGGGAGAAGGAGCCGGACGTTTGCCTTTTCGGAAAGAGGCTCTGCCGAGAGCGAACGCAGTGAGATGCTGAGTCTCTGGGAAAGCACAGATGCCCAGTGCTGTTGTGCCTGTGGGTAGGGTGCACGGGGCCAGTGAAGACCAGCAAGAGCTTTCAGGGCTGGCCCCTTCCTTGTGGGAGAAGGAGCCGGACGTTTGCCTTTTCGGAAAGAGGCTCTGCCGAGAGCGAACGCAGTGAGATGCTGAGTCTCTGGGAAAGCACAGATGCCCAGTGCTGTTGTGCCTGTGGATAGGGTGCACGGGGCCAGTGAAGACCAGCAAGAGCTTTCAGGGCTGGCCCCTTCCTTGTGGGAGAAGGAGCCGGACGTTTGCCTTTTCAGAAAGAGGCTCTGCCGAGAACGAGCGCCGTGAGATATGCCGTCTGTGGTTAAGCACAGATGCCCAGTGCTGTTGTGCCTGTGGGTAGGGTGCACGGGGCCAGTGAAGACCAGCAAGAGCTTTCAGGGCTGGCCCCTTCCTTGTGGGAGAAGGAGCCGGACGTTTGCCTTTTCGGAAAGAGGCTCTGCCGAGAGCGAACGCAGTGAGATGCTGAGTCTCTGGGAAAGCACAGATGCCCAGTGCTGTTGTGCCTGTGGGTAGGGTGCACGGGGCCAGTGAAGACCAGCAAGAGCTTTCAGGGCTGGCCCCTTCCTTGTGGGAGAAGGAGCCGGACGTTTGCCTTTTCGGAAAGAGGCTCTGCCGAGAACGAGCGCCGTGAGATGCTGAGTCTCTGGGAAAGCACAGATGTCCAGTGCTGTTGTGCCTGTGGGTAGGGTGCACGGGGCCAGTGAAGACCAGCAAGAGCTTTCAGGGCTGGCCCCTTCCTTGTGGGAGAAGGAGCCGGACGTTTGCCTTTTCGGAAAGAGGCTCTGCCGAGAACGAGCGCCGTGAGATATGCCGTCTGTGGTTAAGCACAGATGCCCAGTGCTGTTGTGCCTGTGGGTAGGGTGCACGGGGCCAGTGAAGACCAGCAAGAGCTTTCAGGGCTGGCCCCTTCCTTGTGGGAGAAGGAGCCGGACGTTTGCCTTTTCGGAAAGAGGCTCTGCCGAGAGCGAACGCAGTGAGATGCTGAGTCTCTGGGAAAGCACAGATGCCCAGTGCTGTTGTGCCTGTGGGTAGGGTGCACGGGGCCAGTGAAGACCAGCAAGAGCTTTCAGGGCTGGCCCCTTCCTTGTGGGAGAAGGAGCCGGACGTTTGCCTTTTCGGAAAGAGGCTCTGCCGAGAGCGAACGCAGTGAGATGCTGAGTCTCTGGGAAAGCACAGATGCCCAGTGCTGTTGTGCCTGTGGATAGGGTGCACGGGGCCAGTGAAGACCAGCAAGAGCTTTCAGGGCTGGCCCCTTCCTTGTGGGAGAAGGAGCCGGACGTTTGCCTTTTCGGAAAGAGGCTCTGCCGAGAACGAGCGCCGTGAGATATGCCGTCTGTGGTTAAGCACAGATGCCCAGTGCTGTTGTGCCTGTGGGTAGGGTGCACGGGGCCAGTGAAGACCAGCAAGAGCTTTCAGGGCTGGCCCCTTCCTTGTGGGAGAAGGAGCCGGACGTTTGCCTTTTCGGAAAGAGGCTCTGCCGAGAGCGAACGCAGTGAGATGCTGAGTCTCTGGGAAAGCACAGATGCCCAGTGCTGTTGTGCCTGTGGGTAGGGTGCACGGGGACAGTGAAGACCAGCAAGAGCTTTCAGGGCTGGCCCCTTCCTTGTGGGAGAAGGAGCCGGACGTTTGCCTTTTCGGAAAGAGGCTCTGCCGAGAACGAGCGCCGTGAGATATGCCGTCTGTGGTTAAGCACAGATGCCCATTGCTGCTGTGCCTGTGGATAGGGTGCACGGGGCCAGTGAAGACCAGCAAGAGCTTTCAGGGCTGGCCCCTTCCTTGTGGGAGAAGGAGCCGGACGTTTGCCTTTTCGGAAAGAGGATCTGCCGAGAACGAACGCAGTGAGATGCTGAGTCTCTGGGAAAGCACAGATGCCCAGTGCTGTTGTGCCTGTGGATAGGGTGCACGGGGCCAGTGAAGACCAGCAAGAGCTTTCAGGGCTGGCCCCTTCCTTGTGGGAGAAGGAGCCGGACGTTTGCCTTTTCGGAAAGAGGCTCTGCCGAGAACGAGCGCCGTGAGATATGCCGTCTGTGGTTAAGCACAGATGCCCAGTGCTGTTGTGCCTGTGGGTAGGGTGCACGGGGCCAGTGAAGACCAGCAAGAGCTTTCAGGGCTGGCCCCTTCCTTGTGGGAGAAGGAGCCGGACGTTTGCCTTTTCGGAAAGAGGCTCTGCCGAGAACGAGCTCCGTGAGATATGCCGTCTGTGGTTAAGCACAGATGCCCATTGCTGCTGTGCCTGTGGATAGGGTGCACGGGGACAGTGAAGACCAGCAAGAGCTTTCAGGGCTGGCCCCTTCCTTGTGGGAGAAGGAGCCGGACGTTTGCCTTTTCGGAAAGAGGCTCTGCCGAGAACGAGCGCCGTGAGATATGCCGTCTGTGGTTAAGCACAGATGCCCAGTGCTGTTGTGCCTGTGGGTAGGGTGCACGGGGCCAGTGAAGACCAGCAAGAGCTTTCAGGGCTGGTCCCTTCCTTGTGGGAGAAGGAGCCGGACGTTTGCCTTTTCGGAAAGAGGCTCTGCCGAGAACGAGCGCCGTGAGATATGCCGTCTGTGGTTAAGCACAGATGCCCAGTGCTGTTGTGCCTGTGGGTAGGGTGCACGGGGCCAGTGAAGACCAGCAAGAGCTTTCAGGGCTGGTCCCTTCCTTGTGGGAGAAGGAGCCGGACGTTTGCCTTTTCGGAAAGAGGCTCTGCCGAGAGCGAACGCAGTGAGATGCTGAGTCTCCGCGAAAGCACAGATGCCCAGTGCTGTTGTGCCTGTGGGTAGGGTGTTTGGGGATGGTTAAGACCAGCAAGAGCTTTCAGGGCTGGCCCCTTCCTTGTGGGAGAAGGAGCCGGACGTTTGCCTTTTCGGAAAGAGGCTCTGCCGAGAACGAGCGCCGTGAGATATGCCGTCTGTGGTTAAGCACAGATGCCCAGTGCTGTTGTGCCTGTGGGTAGGGTGCACGGGGCCAGTGAAGACCAGCAAGAGCTTTCAGGGCTGGCCCCTTCCTTGTGGGAGAAGGAGCCGGACGTTTGCCTTTTCGGAAAGAGGCTCTGCCGAGAGCGAACGCAGTGAGATGCTGAGTCTCTGGGAAAGCACAGATGCCCAGTGCTGTTGTGCCTGTGGGTAGGGTGCACGGGGACAGTGAAGACCAGCAAGAGCTTTCAGGGCTGGCCCCTTCCTTGTGGGAGAAGGAGCCGGACGTTTGCCTTTTCGGAAAGAGGCTCTGCCGAGAGCGAACGCAGTGAGATGCTGAGTCTCTGGGAAAGCACAGATGCCCAGTGCTGTTGTGCCTGTGGATAGGGTGCACGGGGCCAGTGAAGACCAGCAAGAGCTTTCAGGGCTGGCCCCTTCCTTGTGGGAGAAGGAGCCGGACGTTTGCCTTTTCAGAAAGAGGCTCTGCCGAGAACGAGCGCCGTGAGATATGCCGTCTGTGGTTAAGCACAGATGCCCAGTGCTGTTGTGCCTGTGGGTAGGGTGCACGGGGCCAGTGAAGACCAGCAAGAGCTTTCAGGGCTGGCCCCTTCCTTGTGGGAGAAGGAGCCGGACGTTTGCCTTTTCGGAAAGAGGCTCTGCCGAGAGCGAACGCAGTGAGATGCTGAGTCTCTGGGAAAGCACAGATGCCCAGTGCTGTTGTGCCTGTGGGTAGGGTGCACGGGGCCAGTGAAGACCAGCAAGAGCTTTCAGGGCTGGCCCCTTCCTTGTGGGAGAAGGAGCCGGACGTTTGCCTTTTCGGAAAGAGGCTCTGCCGAGAACGAGCGCCGTGAGATGCTGAGTCTCTGGGAAAGCACAGATGCCCAGTGCTGTTGTGCCTGTGGGTAGGGTGCACGGGGCCAGTGAAGACCAGCAAGAGCTTTCAGGGCTGGCCCCTTCCTTGTGGGAGAAGGAGCCGGACGTTTGCCTTTTCGGAAAGAGGCTCTGCCGAGAACGAGCGCCGTGAGATGCTGAGTCTCTGGGAAAGCACAGATGCCCAGTGCTGTTGTGCCTGTGGGTAGGGTGCACGGGGACGGTTTAAGACCAGCAAGAGCTTTCAGGGCTGGCCCCTTCCTTGTGGGAGAAGGAGCCGGACGTTTGCCTTTTCGGAAAGAGGCTCTGCCGAGAACGAGCGCCGTGAGATATGCCGTCTGTGGTTAAGCACAGATGCCCAGTGCTGTTGTGCCTGTGGGTAGGGTGCACGGGGCCAGTGAAGACCAGCAAGAGCTTTCAGGGCTGGCCCCTTCCTTGTGGGAGAAGGAGCCGGACGTTTGCCTTTTCGGAAAGAGGCTCTGCCGAGAACGAGCGCCGTGAGATATGCCGTCTGTGGTTAAGCACAGATGCCCAGTGCTGTTGTGCCTGTGGGTAGGGTGCACGGGGCCAGTGAAGACCAGCAAGAGCTTTCAGGGCTGGCCCCTTCCTTGTGGGAGAAGGAGCCGGACGTTTGCCTTTTCGGAAAGAGGCTCTGCCGAGAGCGAACGCAGTGAGATGCTGAGTCTCTGGGAAAGCACAGATGCCCAGTGCTGTTGTGCCTGTGGGTAGGGTGCACGGGGCCAGTGAAGACCAGCAAGAGCTTTCAGGGCTGGCCCCTTCTTTATGGCAGAAGGAGCCGGACGTTTGCCTTTTCGGAAAGAGGCTCTGCCGAGAACGAGCGCCGTGAGATATGCCGTCTGTGGTTAAGCACAGATGCCCAGTGCTGTTGTGCCTGTGGGTAGGGTGCACGGGGCCAGTGAAGACCAGCAAGAGCTTTCAGGGCTGGCCCCTTCCTTGTGGGAGAAGGAGCCGGACGTTTGCCTTTTCGGAAAGAGGCTCTGCCGAGAACGAGCGCCGTGAGATATGCCGTCTGTGGTTAAGCACAGATGCCCATTGCTGCTGTGCCTGTGGATAGGGTGCACGGGGCCAGTGAAGACCAGCAAGAGCTTTCAGGGCTGGCCCCTTCCTTGTGGGAGAAGGAGCCGGACGTTTGCCTTTTCGGAAAGAGGCTCTGCCGAGAACGAGCGCCGTGAGATATGCCGTCTGTGGTTAAGCACAGATGCCCAGTGCTGTTGTGCCTGTGGGTAGGGTGCACGGGGCCAGTGAAGACCAGCAAGAGCTTTCAGGGCTGGCCCCTTCCTTGTGGGAGAAGGAGCCGGACGTTTGCCTTTTCGGAAAGAGGCTCTGCCGAGAGCGAACGCAGTGAGATGCTGAGTCTCTGGGAAAGCACAGATGCCCAGTGCTGTTGTGCCTGTGGGTAGGGTGCACGGGGCCAGTGAAGACCAGCAAGAGCTTTCAGGGCTGGCCCCTTCCTTGTGGGAGAAGGAGCCGGACGTTTGCCTTTTCGGAAAGAGGCTCTGCCGAGAACGAGCGCCGTGAGATATGCCGTCTGTGGTTAAGCACAGATGCCCAGTGCTGTTGTGCCTGTGGGTAGGGTGCACGGGGCCAGTGAAGACCAGCAAGAGCTTTCAGGGCTGGCCCCTTCCTTGTGGGAGAAGGAGCCGGACGTTTGCCTTTTCGGAAAGAGGCTCTGCCGAGAACGAGCGCCGTGAGATATGCCGTCTGTGGTTAAGCACAGATGCCCAGTGCTGTTGTGCCTGTGGGTAGGGTGCACGGGGACAGTGAAGACCAGCAAGAGCTTTCAGGGCTGGCCCCTTCCTTGTGGGAGAAGGAGCCGGACGTTTGCCTTTTCGGAAATAGGCTCTGCCGAGAGCGAACGCAGTGAGATGCTGAGTCTCTGGGAAAGCACAGATGCCCAGTGCTGTTGTGCCTGTGGGTAGGGTGTTTGGGGATGGTTAAGACCAGCAAGAGCTTTCAGGGCTGGCCCCTTCCTTGTGGGAGAAGGAGCCAGACGTTTGCCTTTTCGGAAAGAGGCTCTGCCGAGAACGAGCGCCGTGAGATATGCCGTCTGTGGTTAAGCACAGATGCCCATTGCTGCTGTGCCTGTGGATAGGGTGCACGGGGACAGTGAAGACCAGCAAGAGCTTTCAGGGCTGGCCCCTTCCTTGTGGGAGAAGGAGCCGGACGTTTGCCTTTTCGGAAAGAGGATCTGCCGAGAACGAACGCAGTGAGATGCTGAGTCTCTGGGAAAGCACAGATGCCCAGTGCTGTTGTGCCTGTGGATAGGGTGCACGGGGCCAGTGAAGACCAGCAAGAGCTTTCAGGGCTGGCCCCTTCCTTGTGGGAGAAGGAGCCGGACGTTTGCCTTTTCGGAAAGAGGCTCTGCCGAGAACGAGCGCCGTGAGATATGCCGTCTGTGGTTAAGCACAGATGCCCAGTGCTGTTGTGCCTGTGGGTAGGGTGCACGGGGCCAGTGAAGACCAGCAAGAGCTTTCAGGGCTGGCCCCTTCCTTGTGGGAGAAGGAGCCGGACGTTTGCCTTTTCGGAAAGAGGCTCTGCCGAGAACGAGCTCCGTGAGATATGCCGTCTGTGGTTAAGCACAGATGCCCATTGCTGCTGTGCCTGTGGATAGGGTGCACGGGGACAGTGAAGACCAGCAAGAGCTTTCAGGGCTGGCCCCTTCCTTGTGGGAGAAGGAGCCGGACGTTTGCCTTTTCGGAAAGAGGATCTGCCGAGAACGAGCGCCGTGAGATATGCCGTCTGTGGTTAAGCACAGATGCCCAGTGCTGTTGTGCCTGTGGGTAGGGTGCACGGGGCCAGTGAAGACCAGCAAGAGCTTTCAGGGCTGGTCCCTTCCTTGTGGGAGAAGGAGCCGGACGTTTGCCTTTTCGGAAAGAGGCTCTGCCGAGAGCGAACGCAGTGAGATGCTGAGTCTCCGGGAAAGCACAGATGCCCAGTGCTGTTGTGCCTGTGGGTAGGGTGTTTGGGGATGGTTAAGACCAGCAAGAGCTTTCAGGGCTGGCCCCTTCCTTGTGGGAGAAGGAGCCGGACGTTTGCCTTTTCGGAAAGAGGCTCTGCCGAGAACGAGCGCCGTGAGATATGCCGTCTGTGGTTAAGCACAGATGCCCAGTGCTGTTGTGCCTGTGGGTAGGGTGCACGGGGCCAGTGAAGACCAGCAAGAGCTTTCAGGGCTGGCCCCTTCCTTGTGGGAGAAGGAGCCGGACGTTTGCCTTTTCGGAAAGAGGCTCTGCCGAGAGCGAACGCAGTGAGATGCTGAGTCTCTGGGAAAGCACAGATGCCCAGTGCTGTTGTGCCTGTGGGTAGGGTGCACGGGGCCAGTGAAGACCAGCAAGAGCTTTCAGGGCTGGCCCCTTCCTTGTGGGAGAAGGAGCCGGACGTTTGCCTTTTCGGAAAGAGGCTCTGCCGAGAGCGAACGCAGTGAGATGCTGAGTCTCTGGGAAAGCACAGATGCCCAGTGCTGTTGTGCCTGTGGATAGGGTGCACGGGGCCAGTGAAGACCAGCAAGAGCTTTCAGGGCTGGCCCCTTCCTTGTGGGAGAAGGAGCCGGACGTTTGCCTTTTCAGAAAGAGGCTCTGCCGAGAACGAGCGCCGTGAGATATGCCGTCTGTGGTTAAGCACAGATGCCCAGTGCTGTTGTGCCTGTGGGTAGGGTGCACGGGGCCAGTGAAGACCAGCAAGAGCTTTCAGGGCTGGCCCCTTCCTTGTGGGACAAGGAGCCGGACGTTTGCCTTTTCGGAAAGAGGCTCTGCCGAGAGCGAACGCAGTGAGATGCTGAGTCTCTGGGAAAGCACAGATGCCCAGTGCTGTTGTGCCTGTGGGTAGGGTGCACGGGGCCAGTGAAGACCAGCAAGAGCTTTCAGGGCTGGCCCCTTCCTTGTGGGAGAAGGAGCCGGACGTTTGCCTTTTCGGAAAGAGGCTCTGCCGAGAACGAGCGCCGTGAGATGCTGAGTCTCTGGGAAAGCACAGATGTCCAGTGCTGTTGTGCCTGTGGGTAGGGTGCACGGGGCCAGTGAAGACCAGCAAGAGCTTTCAGGGCTGGCCCCTTCCTTGTGGGAGAAGGAGCCGGACGTTTGCCTTTTCGGAAAGAGGCTCTGCCGAGAACGAGCGCCGTGAGATGCTGAGTCTCTGGGAAAGCACAGATGCCCAGTGCTGTTGTGCCTGTGGGTAGGGTGCACGGGGACGGTTAAGACCAGCAAGAGCTTTCAGGGCTGGCCCCTTCCTTGTGGGAGAAGGAGCCGGACGTTTGCCTTTTCGGAAAGAGGCTCTGCCGAGAACGAGCGCCGTGAGATATGCCGTCTGTGGTTAAGCACAGATGCCCAGTGCTGTTGTGCCTGTGGGTAGGGTGCACGGGGCCAGTGAAGACCATCAAGAGCTTTCAGGGCTGGCCCCTTCCTTGTGGGAGAAGGAGCCGGACGTTTGCCTTTTCGGAAAGAGGCTCTGCCGAGAACGAGCGCCGTGAGATATGCCGTCTGTGGTTAAGCACAGATGCCCAGTGCTGTTGTGCCTGTGGGTAGGGTGTTTGGGGATGGTTAAGACCAGCAAGAGCTTTCAGGGCTGGCCCCTTCCTTGTGGGAGAAGGAGCCGGACGTTTGCCTTTTCGGAAAGAGGCTCTGCCGAGAACGAGCGCCGTGAGATATGCCGTCTGTGGTTAAGCACAGATGCCCAGTGCTGTTGTGCCTGTGGGTAGGGTGCACGGGGCCAGTGAAGACCAGCAAGAGCTTTCAGGGCTGGCCCCTTCCTTGTGGGAGAAGGAGCCGGACGTTTGCCTTTTCGGAAAGAGGCTCTGCCGAGAGCGAACGCAGTGAGATGCTGAGTCTCTGGGAAAGCACAGATGCCCAGTGCTGTTGTGCCTGTGGGTAGGGTGCACGGGGCCAGTGAAGACCAGCAAGAGCTTTCAGGGCTGGCCCCTTCCTTGTGGGAGAAGGAGCCGGACGTTTGCCTTTTCGGAAAGAGGCTCTGCCGAGAGCGAACGCAGTGAGATGCTGAGTCTCTGGGAAAGCACAGATGCCCAGTGCTGTTGTGCCTGTGGATAGGGTGCACGGGGCCAGTGAAGACCAGCAAGAGCTTTCAGGGCTGGCCCCTTCCTTGTGGGAGAAGGAGCCGGACGTTTGCCTTTTCAGAAAGAGGCTCTGCCGAGAACGAGCGCCGTGAGATATGCCGTCTGTGGTTAAGCACAGATGCCCAGTGCTGTTGTGCCTGTGGGTAGGGTGCACGGGGCCAGTGAAGACCAGCAAGAGCTTTCAGGGCTGGCCCCTTCCTTGTGGGAGAAGGAGCCGGACGTTTGCCTTTTCGGAAAGAGGCTCTGCCGAGAGCGAACGCAGTGAGATGCTGAGTCTCTGGGAAAGCACAGATGCCCAGTGCTGTTGTGCCTGTGGGTAGGGTGCACGGGGCCAGTGAAGACCAGCAAGAGCTTTCAGGGCTGGCCCCTTCCTTGTGGGAGAAGGAGCCGGACGTTTGCCTTTTCGGAAAGAGGCTCTGCCGAGAACGAGCGCCGTGAGATATGCCGTCTGTGGTTAAGCACAGATGCCCATTGCTGCTGTGCCTGTGGATAGGGTGCACGGGGACAGTGAAGACCAGCAAGAGCTTTCAGGGCTGGCCCCTTCCTTGTGGGAGAAGGAGCCGGACGTTTGCCTTTTCGGAAAGAGGATCTGCCGAGAACGAACGCAGTGAGATGCTGAGTCTCTGGGAAAGCACAGATGCCCAGTGCTGTTGTGCCTGTGGATAGGGTGCACGGGGCCAGTGAAGACCAGCAAGAGCTTTCAGGGCTGGACCCTTCCTTGTGGGAGAAGGAGCCGGACGTTTGCCTTTTCGGAAAGAGGCTCTGCCGAGAACGAGCGCCGTGAGATATGCCGTCTGTGGTTAAGCACAGATGCCCAGTGCTGTTGTGCCTGTGGGTAGGGTGCACGGGGACAGTGAAGACCAGCAAGAGCTTTCAGGGCTGGCCCCTTCCTTGTGGGAGAAGGAGCCGGACGTTTGCCTTTTCGGAAAGAGGCTCTGCCGAGAACGAGCTCCGTGAGATATGCCGTCTGTGGTTAAGCACAGATGCCCATTGCTGCTGTGCCTGTGGATAGGGTGCACGGGGACAGTGAAGACCAGCAAGAGCTTTCAGGGCTGGCCCCTTCCTTGTGGGAGAAGGAGCCGGACGTTTGCCTTTTCGGAAAGAGGATCTGCCGAGAACGAGCGCCGTGAGATATGCCGTCTGTGGTTAAGCACAGATGCCCAGTGCTGTTGTGCCTGTGGGTAGGGTGCACGGGGCCAGTGAAGACCAGCAAGAGCTTTCAGGGCTGGTCCCTTCCTTGTGGGAGAAGGAGCCGGACGTTTGCCTTTTCGGAAAGAGGCTCTGCCGAGAGCGAACGCAGTGAGATGCTGAGTCTCTGGGAAAGCACAGATGCCCAGTGCTGTTGTGCCTGTGGATAGGGTGCACGGGGCCAGTGAAGACCAGCAAGAGCTTTCAGGGCTGGCCCCTTCCTTGTGGGAGAAGGAGCCGGACGTTTGCCTTTTCGGAAAGAGGCTCTGCCGAGAACGAGCGCCGTGAGATATGCCGTCTGTGGTTAAGCACAGATGCCCAGTGCTGTTGTGCCTGTGGGTAGGGTGCACGGGGCCAGTGAAGACCAGCAAGAGCTTTCAGGGCTGGCCCCTTCCTTGTGGGAGAAGGAGCCGGACGTTTGCCTTTTCGGAAAGAGGCTCTGCCGAGAGCGAACGCAGTGAGATGCTGAGTCTCTGGGAAAGCACAGATGCCCAGTGCTGTTGTGCCTGTGGGTAGGGTGCACGGGGACAGTGAAGACCAGCAAGAGCTTTCAGGGCTGGCCCCTTCCTTGTGGGAGAAGGAGCCGGACGTTTGCCTTTTCGGAAAGAGGCTCTGCCGAGAACGAGCGCCGTGAGATATGCCGTCTGTGGTTAAGCACAGATGCCCATTGCTGCTGTGCCTGTGGATAGGGTGCACGGGGACAGTGAAGACCAGCAAGAGCTTTCAGGGCTGGCCCCTTCCTTGTGGGAGAAGGAGCCGGACGTTTGCCTTTTCGGAAAGAGGATCTGCCGAGAACGAACGCAGTGAGATGCTGAGTCTCTGGGAAAGCACAGATGCCCAGTGCTGTTGTGCCTGTGGATAGGGTGCACGGGGCCAGTGAAGACCAGCAAGAGCTTTCAGGGCTGGCCCCTTCCTTGTGGGAGAAGGAGCCGGACGTTTGCCTTTTCGGAAAGAGGCTCTGCCGAGAACGAGCGCCGTGAGATATGCCGTCTGTGGTTAAGCACAGATGCCCAGTGCTGTTGTGCCTGTGGGTAGGGTGCACGGGGCCAGTGAAGACCAGCAAGAGCTTTCAGGGCTGGCCCCTTCCTTGTGGGAGAAGGAGCCGGACGTTTGCCTTTTCGGAAAGAGGCTCTGCCGAGAACGAGCGCCGTGAGATATGCCGTCTGTGGTTAAGCACAGATGCCCAGTGCTGTTGTGCCTGTGGGTAGGGTGCACGGGGCCAGTGAAGACCAGCAAGAGCTTTCAGGGCTGGCCCCTTCCTTGTGGGAGAAGGAGCCGGACGTTTGCCTTTTCGGAAAGAGGCTCTGCCGAGAACGAGCGCCGTGAGATGCTGAGTCTCTGGGAAAGCACAGATGCCCAGTGCTGTTGTGCCTGTGGGTAGGGTGCACGGGGCCAGTGAAGACCAGCAAGAGCTTTCAGGGCTGGCCCCTTCCTTGTGGGAGAAGGAGCCGGACGTTTGCCTTTTCGGAAAGAGGCTCTGCCGAGAACGAGCGCCGTGAGATGCTGAGTCTCTGGGAAAGCACAGATGCCCAGTGCTGTTGTGCCTGTGGGTAGGGTGCACGGGGCCAGTGAAGACCATCAAGAGCTTTCAGGGCTGGCCCCTTCCTTGTGGGAGAAGGAGCCGGACGTTTGCCTTTTCGGAAAGAGGCTCTGCCGAGAACGAGCGCCGTGAGATATGCCGTCTGTGGTTAAGCACAGATGCCCAGTGCTGTTGTGCCTGTGGGTAGGGTGCACGGGGACAGTGAAGACCAGCAAGAGCTTTCAGGGCTGGCCCCTTCCTTGTGGGAGAAGGAGCCGGACGTTTGCCTTTTCGGAAAGAGGCTCTGCCGAGAACGAGCGCCGTGAGATATGCCGTCTGTGGTTAAGCACAGATGCCCAGTGCTGTTGTGCCTGTGGGTAGGGTGCACGGGGCCAGTGAAGACCAGCAAGAGCTTTCAGGGCTGGCCCCTTCCTTGTGGGAGAAGGAGCCGGACGTTTGCCTTTTCGGAAAGAGGCTCTGCCGAGAACGAGCGCCGTGAGATGCTGAGTCTCTGGGAAAGCACAGATGCCCAGTGCTGTTGTGCCTGTGGGTAGGGTGTTTGGGGATGGTTAAGACCAGCAAGAGCTTTCAGGGCTGGCCCCTTCCTTGTGGGAGAAGGAGCCGGACGTTTGCCTTTTCGGAAAGAGGCTCTGCCGAGAACGAGCGCCGTGAGATGCTGAGTCTCTGGGAAAGCACAGATGCCCAGTGCTGTTGTGCCTGTGGGTAGGGTGCACGGGGCCAGTGAAGACCAGCAAGAGCTTTCAGGGCTGGCCCCTTCCTTGTGGGAGAAGGAGCCGGACGTTTGCCTTTTCGGAAAGAGGCTCTGCCGAGACCGAACGCAGTGAGATATGCCGTCTGTGGTTAAGCACAGATGCCCAGTGCTGTTGTGCCTGTGGGTAGGGTGCACGGGGCCAGTGAAGACCAGCAAGAGCTTTCAGGGCTGGCCCCTTCCTTGTGGGAGAAGGAGCCGGACGTTTGCCTTTTCGGAAAGAGGCTCTGCCGAGAACGAGCGCCGTGAGATATGCCGTCTGTGGTTAAGCACAGATGCCCAGTGCTGTTGTGCCTGTGGGTAGGGTGCACGGGGCCAGTGAAGACCAGCAAGAGCTTTCAGGGCTGGCCCCTTCCTTGTGGGAGAAGGAGCCGGACGTTTGCCTTTTCGGAAAGAGGCTCTGCCGAGAGCGAACGCAGTGAGATGCTGAGTCTCTGGGAAAGCACAGATGCCCAGTGCTGTTGTGCCTGTGGGTAGGGTGCACGGGGCCAGTGAAGACCAGCAAGAGCTTTCAGGGCTGGCCCCTTCTTTATGGCAGAAGGAGCCGGACGTTTGCCTTTTCGGAAAGAGGCTCTGCCGAGAACGAGCGCCGTGAGATATGCCGTCTGTGGTTAAGCACAGATGCCCAGTGCTGTTGTGCCTGTGGGTAGGGTGCACGGGGCCAGTGAAGACCAGCAAGAGCTTTCAGGGCTGGCCCCTTCCTTGTGGGAGAAGGAGCCGGACGTTTGCCTTTTCGGAAAGAGGCTCTGCCGAGAACGAGCGCCGTGAGATATGCCGTCTGTGGTTAAGCACAGATGCCCATTGCTGCTGTGCCTGTGGATAGGGTGCACGGGGCCAGTGAAGACCAGCAAGAGCTTTCAGGGCTGGCCCCTTCCTTGTGGGAGAAGGAGCCGGACGTTTGCCTTTTCGGAAAGAGGCTCTGCCGAGAACGAGCGCCGTGAGATATGCCGTCTGTGGTTAAGCACAGATGCCCAGTGCTGTTGTGCCTGTGGGTAGGGTGCACGGGGCCAGTGAAGACCAGCAAGAGCTTTCAGGGCTGGCCCCTTCCTTGTGGGAGAAGGAGCCGGACGTTTGCCTTTTCGGAAAGAGGCTCTGCCGAGAGCGAACGCAGTGAGATGCTGAGTCTCTGGGAAAGCACAGATGCCCAGTGCTGTTGTGCCTGTGGGTAGGGTGCACGGGGCCAGTGAAGACCAGCAAGAGCTTTCAGGGCTGGCCCCTTCCTTGTGGGAGAAGGAGCCGGACGTTTGCCTTTTCGGAAAGAGGCTCTGCCGAGAACGAGCGCCGTGAGATATGCCGTCTGTGGTTAAGCACAGATGCCCAGTGCTGTTGTGCCTGTGGGTAGGGTGCACGGGGCCAGTGAAGACCAGCAAGAGCTTTCAGGGCTGGCCCCTTCCTTGTGGGACAAGGAGCCGGACGTTTGCCTTTTCGGAAAGAGGCTCTGCTGAGAACGAGCGCCGTGAGATATGCCGTCTGTGGTTAAGCACAGATGCCCAGTGCTGTTGTGCCTGTGGGTATGGTGCACGGGGCCAGTGAAGACCAGCAAGAGCTTTCAGGGCTGGCCCCTTCCTTGTGGGAGAAGGAGCCGGACGTTTGCCTTTTCGGAAATAGGCTCTGCCGAGAGCGAACGCAGTGAGATGCTGAGTCTCTGGGAAAGCACAGATGCCCAGTGCTGTTGTGCCTGTGGGTAGGGTGTTTGGGGATGGTTAAGACCAGCAAGAGCTTTCAGGGCTGGCCCCTTCCTTGTGGGAGAAGGAGCCAGACGTTTGCCTTTTCGGAAAGAGGCTCTGCCGAGAACGAGCGCCGTGAGATATGCCGTCTGTGGTTAAGCACAGATGCCCAGTGCTGTTGTGCCTGTGGGTAGGGTGCACGGGGACAAAGAAGACCAGCAAGCACTTTCAGGGCTGGCCCCTTCCTTATGGCAGAAGGAGCCGGACGTTTGCCTTTTCGGAAAGAGGCTCTGCCGAGAACGAGCGCCGTGAGATATGCCGTCTGTGGTTAAGCACAGATGCCCAGTGCTGTTGTGCCTGTGGGTAGGGTGCACGGGGACAGTGAAGACCAGCAAGAGCTTTCAGGGCTGGTCCCTTCCTTGTGGGAGAAGGAGCCGGACGTTTGCCTTTTTGGAAAGAGGCTCTGCCGAGAGCGAACGCAGTGAGATGCTGAGTCTCCGGGAAAGCACAGATGCCCAGTGCTGTTGTGCCTGTGGGTAGGGTGCACGGGGCCAGTGAAGACCAGCAAGAGCTTTCAGGGCTGGCCCCTTCCTTGTGGGAGAAGGAGCCGGACGTTTGCCTTTTCGGAAAGAGGCTCTGCCGAGAGCGAACGCAGTGAGATGCTGAGTCTCTGGGAAAGCACAGATGTCCAGTGCTGTTGTGCCTGTGGGTAGGGTGCACGGGGCCAGTGAAGACCAGCAAGAGCTTTCAGGGCTGGCCCCTTCCTTGTGGGAGAAGGAGCCGGACGTTTGCCTTTTCGGAAAGAGGCTCTGCCGAGAGCGAGCGCCGTGAGATGCTGAGTCTCTGGGAAAGCACAGATGCCCAGTGCTGTTGTGCCTGTGGGTAGGGTGCACGGGGACAGTGAAGACCAGCAAGAGCTTTCAGGGCTGGCCCCTTCCTTGTGGGAGAAGGAGCCGGACGTTTGCCTTTTCGGAAAGAGGCTCTGCCGAGAACGAGCGCCGTGAGATATGCCGTCTGTGGTTAAGCACAGATGCCCAGTGCTGTTGTGCCTGTGGGTAGGGTGCACGGGGACAGTGAAGACCAGCAAGAGCTTTCAGGGCTGGCCCCTTCCTTGTGGGAGAAGGAGCCGGACGTTTGCCTTTTCGGAAAGAGGCTCTGCCGAGAACGAGCGCCGTGAGATATGCCGTCTGTGGTTAAGCACAGATGCCCAGTGCTGTTGTGCCTGTGGGTAGGGTGCACGGGGATAGTGAAGACCAGCAAGAGCTTTCAGGGCTGGCCCCTTCCTTGTGGGAGAAGGAGCCGGACGTTTGCCTTTTCGGAAAGAGGCTCTGCCGAGAACGAGCGCCGTGAGATATGCCGTCTGTGGTTAAGCACAGATGCCCAGTGCTGTTGTGCCTGTGGGTAGGGTGCACGGGGCCAGTGAAGACCAGCAAGAGCTTTCAGGGCTGGCCCCTTCCTTGTGGGAGAAGGAGCCGGACGTTTGCCTTTTCGGAAAGAGGCTCTGCCGAGAGCGAACGCAGTGAGATGCTGAGTCTCTGGGAAAGCACAGATGCCCAGTGCTGTTGTGCCTGTGGGTAGGGTGCACGGGGCCAGTGAAGACCAGCAAGAGCTTTCAGGGCTGGCCCCTTCCTTGTGGGAGAAGGAGCCGGACGTTTGCCTTTTCGGAAAGAGGCTCTGCCGAGAACGAGCGCCGTGAGATATGCCGTCTGTGGTTAAGCACAGATGCCCAGTGCTGTTGTGCCTGTGGGTAGGGTGCACGGGGCCAGTGAAGACCAGCAAGAGCTTTCAGGGCTGGCCCCTTCCTTGTGGGAGAAGGAGCCGGACGTTTGCCTTTTCGGAAAGAGGCTCTGCCGAGAGCGAACGCAGTGAGATGCTGAGTCTCTGGGAAAGCACAGATGCCCAGTGCTGTTGTGCCTGTGGGTAGGGTGCACGGGGCCAGTGAAGACCAGCAAGAGCTTTCAGGGCTGGCCCCTTCCTTGTGGGAGAAGGAGCCGGACGTTTGCCTTTTCGGAAAGAGGCTCTGCCGAGAGCGAACGCAGTGAGATGCTGAGTCTCTGGGAAAGCACAGATGCCCAGTGCTGTTGTGCCTGTGGATAGGGTGCACGGGGCCAGTGAAGACCAGCAAGAGCTTTCAGGGCTGGCCCCTTCCTTGTGGGAGAAGGAGCCGGACGTTTGCCTTTTCGGAAAGAGGCTCTGCCGAGAACGAGCGCCGTGAGATATGCCGTCTGTGGTTAAGCACAGATGCCCAGTGCTGTTGTGCCTGTGGGTAGGGTGCACGGGGCCAGTGAAGACCAGCAAGAGCTTTCAGGGCTGGCCCCTTCCTTGTGGGAGAAGGAGCCGGACGTTTGCCTTTTCGGAAAGAGGCTCTGCCGAGAGCGAACGCAGTGAGATGCTGAGTCTCTGGGAAAGCACAGATGCCCAGTGCTGTTGTGCCTGTGGGTAGGGTGCACGGGGACAGTGAAGACCAGCAAGAGCTTTCAGGGCTGGCCCCTTCCTTGTGGGAGAAGGAGCCGGACGTTTGCCTTTTCGGAAAGAGGCTCTGCAGAGAACGAGCGCCGTGAGATATGCCGTCTGTGGTTAAGCACAGATGCCCATTGCTGCTGTGCCTGTGGATAGGGTGCACGGGGCCAGTGAAGACCAGCAAGAGCTTTCAGGGCTGGCCCCTTCCTTGTGGGAGAAGGAGCCGGACGTTTGCCTTTTCGGAAAGAGGATCTGCCGAGAACGAACGCAGTGAGATGCTGAGTCTCTGGGAAAGCACAGATGCCCAGTGCTGTTGTGCCTGTGGATAGGGTGCACGGGGCCAGTGAAGACCAGCAAGAGCTTTCAGGGCTGGCCCCTTCCTTGTGGGAGAAGGAGCCGGACGTTTGCCTTTTCGGAAAGAGGCTCTGCCGAGAACGAGCGCCGTGAGATATGCCGTCTGTGGTTAAGCACAGATGCCCAGTGCTGTTGTGCCTGTGGGTAGGGTGCACGGGGCCAGTGAAGACCAGCAAGAGCTTTCAGGGCTGGCCCCTTCCTTGTGGGAGAAGGAGCCGGACGTTTGCCTTTTCGGAAAGAGGCTCTGCCGAGAACGAGCTCCGTGAGATATGCCGTCTGTGGTTAAGCACAGATGCCCATTGCTGCTGTGCCTGTGGATAGGGTGCACGGGGACAGTGAAGACCAGCAAGAGCTTTCAGGGCTGGCCCCTTCCTTGTGGGAGAAGGAGCCGGACGTTTGCCTTTTCGGAAAGAGGCTCTGCCGAGAACGAGCGCCGTGAGATATGCCGTCTGTGGTTAAGCACAGATGCCCAGTGCTGTTGTGCCTGTGGGTAGGGTGCACGGGGCCAGTGAAGACCAGCAAGAGCTTTCAGGGCTGGTCCCTTCCTTGTGGGAGAAGGAGCCGGACGTTTGCCTTTTCGGAAAGAGGCTCTGCCGAGAACGAGCGCCGTGAGATATGCCGTCTGTGGTTAAGCACAGATGCCCAGTGCTGTTGTGCCTGTGGGTAGGGTGCACGGGGCCAGTGAAGACCAGCAAGAGCTTTCAGGGCTGGTCCCTTCCTTGTGGGAGAAGGAGCCGGACGTTTGCCTTTTCGGAAAGAGGCTCTGCCGAGAGCGAACGCAGTGAGATGCTGAGTCTCCGGGAAAGCACAGATGCCCAGTGCTGTTGTGCCTGTGGGTAGGGTGTTTGGGGATGGTTAAGACCAGCAAGAGCTTTCAGGGCTGGCCCCTTCCTTGTGGGAGAAGGAGCCGGACGTTTGCCTTTTCGGAAAGAGGCTCTGCCGAGAACGAGCGCCGTGAGATATGCCGTCTGTGGTTAAGCACAGATGCCCAGTGCTGTTGTGCCTGTGGGTAGGGTGCACGGGGCCAGTGAAGACCAGCAAGAGCTTTCAGGGCTGGCCCCTTCCTTGTGGGAGAAGGAGCCGGACGTTTGCCTTTTCGGAAAGAGGCTCTGCCGAGAGCGAACGCAGTGAGATGCTGAGTCTCTGGGAAAGCACAGATGCCCAGTGCTGTTGTGCCTGTGGGTAGGGTGCACGGGGCCAGTGAAGACCAGCAAGAGCTTTCAGGGCTGGCCCCTTCCTTGTGGGAGAAGGAGCCGGACGTTTGCCTTTTCGGAAAGAGGCTCTGCCGAGAGCGAACGCAGTGAGATGCTGAGTCTCTGGGAAAGCACAGATGCCCAGTGCTGTTGTGCCTGTGGATAGGGTGCACGGGGCCAGTGAAGACCAGCAAGAGCTTTCAGGGCTGGCCCCTTCCTTGTGGGAGAAGGAGCCGGACGTTTGCCTTTTCAGAAAGAGGCTCTGCCGAGAACGAGCGCCGTGAGATATGCCGTCTGTGGTTAAGCACAGATGCCCAGTGCTGTTGTGCCTGTGGGTAGGGTGCACGGGGCCAGTGAAGACCAGCAAGAGCTTTCAGGGCTGGCCCCTTCCTTGTGGGAGAAGGAGCCGGACGTTTGCCTTTTCGGAAAGAGGCTCTGCCGAGAGCGAACGCAGTGAGATGCTGAGTCTCTGGGAAAGCACAGATGCCCAGTGCTGTTGTGCCTGTGGGTAGGGTGCACGGGGCCAGTGAAGACCAGCAAGAGCTTTCAGGGCTGGCCCCTTCCTTGTGGGAGAAGGAGCCGGACGTTTGCCTTTTCGGAAAGAGGCTCTGCCGAGAACGAGCGCCGTGAGATGCTGAGTCTCTGGGAAAGCACAGATGTCCAGTGCTGTTGTGCCTGTGGGTAGGGTGCACGGGGCCAGTGAAGACCAGCAAGAGCTTTCAGGGCTGGCCCCTTCCTTGTGGGAGAAGGAGCCGGACGTTTGCCTTTTCGGAAAGAGGCTCTGCCGAGAACGAGCGCCGTGAGATATGCCGTCTGTGGTTAAGCACAGATGCCCAGTGCTGTTGTGCCTGTGGGTAGGGTGCACGGGGCCAGTGAAGACCAGCAAGAGCTTTCAGGGCTGGCCCCTTCCTTGTGGGAGAAGGAGCCGGACGTTTGCCTTTTCGGAAAGAGGCTCTGCCGAGAGCGAACGCAGTGAGATGCTGAGTCTCTGGGAAAGCACAGATGCCCAGTGCTGTTGTGCCTGTGGGTAGGGTGCACGGGGCCAGTGAAGACCAGCAAGAGCTTTCAGGGCTGGCCCCTTCCTTGTGGGAGAAGGAGCCGGACGTTTGCCTTTTCGGAAAGAGGCTCTGCCGAGAGCGAACGCAGTGAGATGCTGAGTCTCTGGGAAAGCACAGATGCCCAGTGCTGTTGTGCCTGTGGATAGGGTGCACGGGGCCAGTGAAGACCAGCAAGAGCTTTCAGGGCTGGCCCCTTCCTTGTGGGAGAAGGAGCCGGACGTTTGCCTTTTCGGAAAGAGGCTCTGCCGAGAACGAGCGCCGTGAGATATGCCGTCTGTGGTTAAGCACAGATGCCCAGTGCTGTTGTGCCTGTGGGTAGGGTGCACGGGGCCAGTGAAGACCAGCAAGAGCTTTCAGGGCTGGCCCCTTCCTTGTGGGAGAAGGAGCCGGACGTTTGCCTTTTCGGAAAGAGGCTCTGCCGAGAGCGAACGCAGTGAGATGCTGAGTCTCTGGGAAAGCACAGATGCCCAGTGCTGTTGTGCCTGTGGGTAGGGTGCACGGGGACAGTGAAGACCAGCAAGAGCTTTCAGGGCTGGCCCCTTCCTTGTGGGAGAAGGAGCCGGACGTTTGCCTTTTCGGAAAGAGGCTCTGCAGAGAACGAGCGCCGTGAGATATGCCGTCTGTGGTTAAGCACAGATGCCCATTGCTGCTGTGCCTGTGGATAGGGTGCACGGGGCCAGTGAAGACCAGCAAGAGCTTTCAGGGCTGGCCCCTTCCTTGTGGGAGAAGGAGCCGGACGTTTGCCTTTTCGGAAAGAGGATCTGCCGAGAACGAACGCAGTGAGATGCTGAGTCTCTGGGAAAGCACAGATGCCCAGTGCTGTTGTGCCTGTGGATAGGGTGCACGGGGCCAGTGAAGACCAGCAAGAGCTTTCAGGGCTGGCCCCTTCCTTGTGGGAGAAGGAGCCGGACGTTTGCCTTTTCGGAAAGAGGCTCTGCCGAGAACGAGCGCCGTGAGATATGCCGTCTGTGGTTAAGCACAGATGCCCAGTGCTGTTGTGCCTGTGGGTAGGGTGCACGGGGCCAGTGAAGACCAGCAAGAGCTTTCAGGGCTGGCCCCTTCCTTGTGGGAGAAGGAGCCGGACGTTTGCCTTTTCGGAAAGAGGCTCTGCCGAGAACGAGCTCCGTGAGATATGCCGTCTGTGGTTAAGCACAGATGCCCATTGCTGCTGTGCCTGTGGATAGGGTGCACGGGGACAGTGAAGACCAGCAAGAGCTTTCAGGGCTGGCCCCTTCCTTGTGGGAGAAGGAGCCGGACGTTTGCCTTTTCGGAAAGAGGCTCTGCCGAGAACGAGCGCCGTGAGATATGCCGTCTGTGGTTAAGCACAGATGCCCAGTGCTGTTGTGCCTGTGGGTAGGGTGCACGGGGCCAGTGAAGACCAGCAAGAGCTTTCAGGGCTGGTCCCTTCCTTGTGGGAGAAGGAGCCGGACGTTTGCCTTTTCGGAAAGAGGCTCTGCCGAGAACGAGCGCCGTGAGATATGCCGTCTGTGGTTAAGCACAGATGCCCAGTGCTGTTGTGCCTGTGGGTAGGGTGCACGGGGCCAGTGAAGACCAGCAAGAGCTTTCAGGGCTGGTCCCTTCCTTGTGGGAGAAGGAGCCGGACGTTTGCCTTTTCGGAAAGAGGCTCTGCCGAGAGCGAACGCAGTGAGATGCTGAGTCTCCGGGAAAGCACAGATGCCCAGTGCTGTTGTGCCTGTGGGTAGGGTGTTTGGGGATGGTTAAGACCAGCAAGAGCTTTCAGGGCTGGCCCCTTCCTTGTGGGAGAAGGAGCCGGACGTTTGCCTTTTCGGAAAGAGGCTCTGCCGAGAACGAGCGCCGTGAGATATGCCGTCTGTGGTTAAGCACAGATGCCCAGTGCTGTTGTGCCTGTGGGTAGGGTGCACGGGGCCAGTGAAGACCAGCAAGAGCTTTCAGGGCTGGCCCCTTCCTTGTGGGAGAAGGAGCCGGACGTTTGCCTTTTCGGAAAGAGGCTCTGCCGAGAGCGAACGCAGTGAGATGCTGAGTCTCTGGGAAAGCACAGATGCCCAGTGCTGTTGTGCCTGTGGGTAGGGTGCACGGGGACAGTGAAGACCAGCAAGAGCTTTCAGGGCTGGCCCCTTCCTTGTGGGAGAAGGAGCCGGACGTTTGCCTTTTCGGAAAGAGGCTCTGCCGAGAGCGAACGCAGTGAGATGCTGAGTCTCTGGGAAAGCACAGATGCCCAGTGCTGTTGTGCCTGTGGATAGGGTGCACGGGGCCAGTGAAGACCAGCAAGAGCTTTCAGGGCTGGCCCCTTCCTTGTGGGAGAAGGAGCCGGACGTTTGCCTTTTCAGAAAGAGGCTCTGCCGAGAACGAGCGCCGTGAGATATGCCGTCTGTGGTTAAGCACAGATGCCCAGTGCTGTTGTGCCTGTGGGTAGGGTGCACGGGGCCAGTGAAGACCAGCAAGAGCTTTCAGGGCTGGCCCCTTCCTTGTGGGAGAAGGAGCCGGACGTTTGCCTTTTCGGAAAGAGGCTCTGCCGAGAGCGAACGCAGTGAGATGCTGAGTCTCTGGGAAAGCACAGATGCCCAGTGCTGTTGTGCCTGTGGGTAGGGTGCACGGGGCCAGTGAAGACCAGCAAGAGCTTTCAGGGCTGGCCCCTTCCTTGTGGGAGAAGGAGCCGGACGTTTGCCTTTTCGGAAAGAGGCTCTGCCGAGAACGAGCGCCGTGAGATGCTGAGTCTCTGGGAAAGCACAGATGCCCAGTGCTGTTGTGCCTGTGGGTAGGGTGCACGGGGCCAGTGAAGACCAGCAAGAGCTTTCAGGGCTGGCCCCTTCCTTGTGGGAGAAGGAGCCGGACGTTTGCCTTTTCGGAAAGAGGCTCTGCCGAGAACGAGCGCCGTGAGATGCTGAGTCTCTGGGAAAGCACAGATGCCCAGTGCTGTTGTGCCTGTGGGTAGGGTGCACGGGGACGGTTTAAGACCAGCAAGAGCTTTCAGGGCTGGCCCCTTCCTTGTGGGAGAAGGAGCCGGACGTTTGCCTTTTCGGAAAGAGGCTCTGCCGAGAACGAGCGCCGTGAGATATGCCGTCTGTGGTTAAGCACAGATGCCCAGTGCTGTTGTGCCTGTGGGTAGGGTGCACGGGGCCAGTGAAGACCAGCAAGAGCTTTCAGGGCTGGCCCCTTCCTTGTGGGAGAAGGAGCCGGACGTTTGCCTTTTCGGAAAGAGGCTCTGCCGAGAACGAGCGCCGTGAGATATGCCGTCTGTGGTTAAGCACAGATGCCCAGTGCTGTTGTGCCTGTGGGTAGGGTGCACGGGGCCAGTGAAGACCAGCAAGAGCTTTCAGGGCTGGCCCCTTCCTTGTGGGAGAAGGAGCCGGACGTTTGCCTTTTCGGAAAGAGGCTCTGCCGAGAGCGAACGCAGTGAGATGCTGAGTCTCTGGGAAAGCACAGATGCCCAGTGCTGTTGTGCCTGTGGGTAGGGTGCACGGGGCCAGTGAAGACCAGCAAGAGCTTTCAGGGCTGGCCCCTTCTTTATGGCAGAAGGAGCCGGACGTTTGCCTTTTCGGAAAGAGGCTCTGCCGAGAACGAGCGCCGTGAGATATGCCGTCTGTGGTTAAGCACAGATGCCCAGTGCTGTTGTGCCTGTGGGTAGGGTGCACGGGGCCAGTGAAGACCAGCAAGAGCTTTCAGGGCTGGCCCCTTCCTTGTGGGAGAAGGAGCCGGACGTTTGCCTTTTCGGAAAGAGGCTCTGCCGAGAACGAGCGCCGTGAGATATGCCGTCTGTGGTTAAGCACAGATGCCCATTGCTGCTGTGCCTGTGGATAGGGTGCACGGGGCCAGTGAAGACCAGCAAGAGCTTTCAGGGCTGGCCCCTTCCTTGTGGGAGAAGGAGCCGGACGTTTGCCTTTTCGGAAAGAGGCTCTGCCGAGAACGAGCGCCGTGAGATATGCCGTCTGTGGTTAAGCACAGATGCCCAGTGCTGTTGTGCCTGTGGGTAGGGTGCACGGGGCCAGTGAAGACCAGCAAGAGCTTTCAGGGCTGGCCCCTTCCTTGTGGGAGAAGGAGCCGGACGTTTGCCTTTTCGGAAAGAGGCTCTGCCGAGAGCGAACGCAGTGAGATGCTGAGTCTCTGGGAAAGCACAGATGCCCAGTGCTGTTGTGCCTGTGGGTAGGGTGCACGGGGCCAGTGAAGACCAGCAAGAGCTTTCAGGGCTGGCCCCTTCCTTGTGGGAGAAGGAGCCGGACGTTTGCCTTTTCGGAAAGAGGCTCTGCCGAGAACGAGCGCCGTGAGATATGCCGTCTGTGGTTAAGCACAGATGCCCAGTGCTGTTGTGCCTGTGGGTAGGGTGCACGGGGCCAGTGAAGACCAGCAAGAGCTTTCAGGGCTGGCCCCTTCCTTGTGGGAGAAGGAGCCGGACGTTTGCCTTTTCGGAAAGAGGCTCTGCCGAGAACGAGCGCCGTGAGATATGCCGTCTGTGGTTAAGCACAGATGCCCAGTGCTGTTGTGCCTGTGGGTAGGGTGCACGGGGACAGTGAAGACCAGCAAGAGCTTTCAGGGCTGGCCCCTTCCTTGTGGGAGAAGGAGCCGGACGTTTGCCTTTTCGGAAATAGGCTCTGCCGAGAGCGAACGCAGTGAGATGCTGAGTCTCTGGGAAAGCACAGATGCCCAGTGCTGTTGTGCCTGTGGGTAGGGTGTTTGGGGATGGTTAAGACCAGCAAGAGCTTTCAGGGCTGGCCCCTTCCTTGTGGGAGAAGGAGCCAGACGTTTGCCTTTTCGGAAAGAGGCTCTGCCGAGAACGAGCGCCGTGAGATATGCCGTCTGTGGTTAAGCACAGATGCCCAGTGCTGTTGTGCCTGTGGGTAGGGTGCACGGGGACAAAGAAGACCAGCAAGCACTTTCAGGGCTGGCCCCTTCCTTATGGCAGAAGGAGCCGGACGTTTGCCTTTTCGGAAAGAGGCTCTGCCGAGAACGAGCGCCGTGAGATATGCCGTCTGTGGTTAAGCACAGATGCCCAGTGCTGTTGTGCCTGTGGGTAGGGTGCACGGGGACAGTGAAGACCAGCAAGAGCTTTCAGGGCTGGTCCCTTCCTTGTGGGAGAAGGAGCCGGACGTTTGCCTTTTTGGAAAGAGGCTCTGCCGAGAGCGAACGCAGTGAGATGCTGAGTCTCCGGGAAAGCACAGATGTCCAGTGCTGTTTTGCCTGTGGGTAGGGTGCACGGGGCCAGTGAAGACCAGCAAGAGCTTTCAGGGCTGGCCCCTTCCTTGTGGGAGAAGGAGCCGGACGTTTGCCTTTTCGGAAAGAGGCTCTGCCGAGAGCGAACGCAGTGAGATGCTGAGTCTCTGGGAAAGCACAGATGCCCAGTGCTGTTGTGCCTGTGGGTAGGGTGCACGGGGCCAGTGAAGACCAGCAAGAGCTTTCAGGGCTGGCCCCTTCCTTGTGGGAGAAGGAGCCGGACGTTTGCCTTTTCGGAAAGAGGCTCTGCCGAGAGCGAGCGCCGTGAGATGCTGAGTCTCTGGGAAAGCACAGATGCCCAGTTCTGTTGTGCCTGTGGGTAGGGTGCACGGGGACAGTGAAGACCAGCAAGAGCTTTCAGGGCTGGCCCCTTCCTTGTGGGAGAAGGAGCCGGACGTTTGCCTTTTCGGAAAGAGGCTCTGCCGAGAACGAGCGCCGTGAGATATGCCGTCTGTGGTTAAGCACAGATGCCCAGTGCTGTTGTGCCTGTGGGTAGGGTGCACGGGGATAGTGAAGACCAGCAAGAGCTTTCAGGGCTGGCCCCTTCCTTGTGGGAGAAGGAGCCGGACGTTTGCCTTTTCGGAAAGAGGCTCTGCCGAGAACGAGCGCCGTGAGATATGCCATCTGTGGTTAAGCACAGATGCCCAGTGCTGTTGTGCCTGTGGGTAGGGTGCACGGGGCCAGTGAAGACCAGCAAGAGCTTTCAGGGCTGGCCCCTTCCTTGTGGGAGAAGGAGCCGGACGTTTGCCTTTTCGGAAAGAGGCTCTGCCGAGAACGAGCGCCGTGAGATATGCCGTCTGTGGTTAAGCACAGATGCCCAGTGCTGTTGTGCCTGTGGGTAGGGTGCACGGGGCCAGTGAAGACCAGCAAGAGCTTTCAGGGCTGGCCCCTTCCTTGTGGGAGAAGGAGCCGGACGTTTGCCTTTTCGGAAAGAGGCTCTGCCGAGAGCGAACGCAGTGAGATGCTGAGTCTCTGGGAAAGCACAGATGCCCAGTGCTGTTGTGCCTGTGGGTAGGGTGCACGGGGCCAGTGAAGACCAGCAAGAGCTTTCAGGGCTGGCCCCTTCCTTGTGGGAGAAGGAGCCGGACGTTTGCCTTTTCGGAAAGAGGCTCTGCCGAGAACGAGCGCCGTGAGATATGCCGTCTGTGGTTAAGCACAGATGCCCAGTGCTGTTGTGCCTGTGGGTAGGGTGCACGGGGCCAGTGAAGACCAGCAAGAGCTTTCAGGGCTGGCCCCTTCCTTGTGGGAGAAGGAGCCGGACGTTTGCCTTTTCGGAAAGAGGCTCTGCCGAGAGCGAACGCAGTGAGATGCTGAGTCTCTGGGAAAGCACAGATGCCCAGTGCTGTTGTGCCTGTGGGTAGGGTGCACGGGGCCAGTGAAGACCAGCAAGAGCTTTCAGGGCTGGCCCCTTCCTTGTGGGAGAAGGAGCCGGACGTTTGCCTTTTCGGAAAGAGGCTCTGCCGAGAGCGAACGCAGTGAGATGCTGAGTCTCTGGGAAAGCACAGATGCCCAGTGCTGTTGTGCCTGTGGATAGGGTGCACGGGGCCAGTGAAGACCAGCAAGAGCTTTCAGGGCTGGCCCCTTCCTTGTGGGAGAAGGAGCCGGACGTTTGCCTTTTCGGAAAGAGGCTCTGCCGAGAACGAGCGCCGTGAGATATGCCGTCTGTGGTTAAGCACAGATGCCCAGTGCTGTTGTGCCTGTGGGTAGGGTGCACGGGGCCAGTGAAGACCAGCAAGAGCTTTCAGGGCTGGCCCCTTCCTTGTGGGAGAAGGAGCCGGACGTTTGCCTTTTCGGAAAGAGGCTCTGCCGAGAGCGAACGCAGTGAGATGCTGAGTCTCTGGGAAAGCACAGATGCCCAGTGCTGTTGTGCCTGTGGGTAGGGTGCACGGGGACAGTGAAGACCAGCAAGAGCTTTCAGGGCTGGCCCCTTCCTTGTGGGAGAAGGAGCCGGACGTTTGCCTTTTCGGAAAGAGGCTCTGCAGAGAACGAGCGCCGTGAGATATGCCGTCTGTGGTTAAGCACAGATGCCCATTGCTGCTGTGCCTGTGGATAGGGTGCACGGGGCCAGTGAAGACCAGCAAGAGCTTTCAGGGCTGGCCCCTTCCTTGTGGGAGAAGGAGCCGGACGTTTGCCTTTTCGGAAAGAGGCTCTGCCGAGAGCGAACGCAGTGAGATGCTGAGTCTCTGGGAAAGCACAGATGCCCAGTGCTGTTGTGCCTGTGGATAGGGTGCACGGGGCCAGTGAAGACCAGCAAGAGCTTTCAGGGCTGGCCCCTTCCTTGTGGGAGAAGGAGCCGGACGTTTGCCTTTTCGGAAAGAGGCTCTGCCGAGAACGAGCGCCGTGAGATATGCCGTCTGTGGTTAAGCACAGATGCCCAGTGCTGTTGTGCCTGTGGGTAGGGTGCACGGGGCCAGTGAAGACCAGCAAGAGCTTTCAGGGCTGGCCCCTTCCTTGTGGGAGAAGGAGCCGGACGTTTGCCTTTTCGGAAAGAGGCTCTGCCGAGAACGAGCTCCGTGAGATATGCCGTCTGTGGTTAAGCACAGATGCCCATTGCTGCTGTGCCTGTGGATAGGGTGCACGGGGACAGTGAAGACCAGCAAGAGCTTTCAGGGCTGGCCCCTTCCTTGTGGGAGAAGGAGCCGGACGTTTGCCTTTTCGGAAAGAGGCTCTGCCGAGAACGAGCGCCGTGAGATATGCCGTCTGTGGTTAAGCACAGATGCCCAGTGCTGTTGTGCCTGTGGGTAGGGTGCACGGGGCCAGTGAAGACCAGCAAGAGCTTTCAGGGCTGGTCCCTTCCTTGTGGGAGAAGGAGCCGGACGTTTGCCTTTTCGGAAAGAGGCTCTGCCGAGAACGAGCGCCGTGAGATATGCCGTCTGTGGTTAAGCACAGATGCCCAGTGCTGTTGTGCCTGTGGGTAGGGTGCACGGGGCCAGTGAAGACCAGCAAGAGCTTTCAGGGCTGGTCCCTTCCTTGTGGGAGAAGGAGCCGGACGTTTGCCTTTTCGGAAAGAGGCTCTGCCGAGAGCGAACGCAGTGAGATGCTGAGTCTCCGGGAAAGCACAGATGCCCAGTGCTGTTGTGCCTGTGGGTAGGGTGTTTGGGGATGGTTAAGACCAGCAAGAGCTTTCAGGGCTGGCCCCTTCCTTGTGGGAGAAGGAGCCGGACGTTTGCCTTTTCGGAAAGAGGCTCTGCCGAGAACGAGCGCCGTGAGATATGCCGTCTGTGGTTAAGCACAGATGCCCAGTGCTGTTGTGCCTGTGGGTAGGGTGCACGGGGCCAGTGAAGACCAGCAAGAGCTTTCAGGGCTGGCCCCTTCCTTGTGGGAGAAGGAGCCGGACGTTTGCCTTTTCGGAAAGAGGCTCTGCCGAGAGCGAACGCAGTGAGATGCTGAGTCTCTGGGAAAGCACAGATGCCCAGTGCTGTTGTGCCTGTGGGTAGGGTGCACGGGGACAGTGAAGACCAGCAAGAGCTTTCAGGGCTGGCCCCTTCCTTGTGGGAGAAGGAGCCGGACGTTTGCCTTTTCGGAAAGAGGCTCTGCCGAGAGCGAACGCAGTGAGATGCTGAGTCTCTGGGAAAGCACAGATGCCCAGTGCTGTTGTGCCTGTGGATAGGGTGCACGGGGCCAGTGAAGACCAGCAAGAGCTTTCAGGGCTGGCCCCTTCCTTGTGGGAGAAGGAGCCGGACGTTTGCCTTTTCAGAAAGAGGCTCTGCCGAGAACGAGCGCCGTGAGATATGCCGTCTGTGGTTAAGCACAGATGCCCAGTGCTGTTGTGCCTGTGGGTAGGGTGCACGGGGCCAGTGAAGACCAGCAAGAGCTTTCAGGGCTGGCCCCTTCCTTGTGGGAGAAGGAGCCGGACGTTTGCCTTTTCGGAAAGAGGCTCTGCCGAGAGCGAACGCAGTGAGATGCTGAGTCTCTGGGAAAGCACAGATGCCCAGTGCTGTTGTGCCTGTGGGTAGGGTGCACGGGGCCAGTGAAGACCAGCAAGAGCTTTCAGGGCTGGCCCCTTCCTTGTGGGAGAAGGAGCCGGACGTTTGCCTTTTCGGAAAGAGGCTCTGCCGAGAACGAGCGCCGTGAGATGCTGAGTCTCTGGGAAAGCACAGATGTCCAGTGCTGTTGTGCCTGTGGGTAGGGTGCACGGGGACAGTGAAGACCAGCAAGAGCTTTCAGGGCTGGCCCCTTCCTTGTGGGAGAAGGAGCCGGACGTTTGCCTTTTCGGAAAGAGGCTCTGCCGAGAACGAGCGCCGTGAGATATGCCGTCTGTGGTTAAGCACAGATGCCCATTGCTGTTGTGCCTGTGGGTAGGGTGCACGGGGACAGTGAAGACCAGCAAGAGCTTTCAGGGCTGGCCCCTTCCTTGTGGGAGAAGGAGCCGGACGTTTGCCTTTTCGGAAAGAGGCTCTGCCGAGAACGAGCGCCGTGAGATGCTGAGTCTCTGGGAAAGCACAGATGCCCAGTGCTGTTGTGCCTGTGGTTAGGGTGCACGGGGACGGTTTAAGACCAGCAAGAGCTTTCAGGGCTGGCCCCTTCCTTGTGGGAGAAGGAGCCGGACGTTTGCCTTTTCGGAAAGAGGCTCTGCCGAGAACGAGCGCCGTGAGATATGCCGTCTGTGGTTAAGCACAGATGCCCAGTGCTGTTGTGCCTGTGGGTAGGGTGCACGGGGACAGTGAAGACCAGCAAGAGCTTTCAGGGCTGGCCCCTTCCTTGTGGGAGAAGGAGCCGGACGTTTGCCTTTTCGGAAAGAGGCTCTGCCGAGAACGAGCGCCGTGAGATATGCCGTCTGTGGTTAAGCACAGATGCCCAGTGCTGTTGTGCCTGTGGGTAGGGTGCACGGGGCCAGTGAAGACCAGCAAGAGCTTTCAGGGCTGGCCCCTTCCTTGTGGGAGAAGGAGCCGGACGTTTGCCTTTTCGGAAAGAGGCTCTGCCGAGAGCGAACGCAGTGAGATGCTGAGTCTCTGGGAAAGCACAGATGCCCAGTGCTGTTGTGCCTGTGGGTAGGGTGCACGGGGCCAGTGAAGACCAGCAAGAGCTTTCAGGGCTGGCCCCTTCCTTGTGGGAGAAGGAGCCGGACGTTTGCCTTTTCGGAAAGAGGCTCTGCCGAGAACGAGCGCCGTGAGATATGCCGTCTGTGGTTAAGCACAGATGCCCAGTGCTGTTGTGCCTGTGGGTAGGGTGCACGGGGACAGTGAAGACCAGCAAGAGCTTTCAGGGCTGGCCCCTTCCTTGTGGGAGAAGGAGCCGGACGTTTGCCTTTTCGGAAAGAGGCTCTGCCGAGAGCGAACGCAGTGAGATGCTGAGTCTCTGGGAAAGCACAGATGCCCAGTGCTGTTGTGCCTGTGGATAGGGTGTTTGGGGATGGTTAAGACCAGCAAGAGCTTTCAGGGCTGGCCCCTTCCTTGTGGGAGAAGGAGCCGGACGTTTGCCTTTTCAGAAAGAGGCTCTGCCGAGAACGAGCGCCGTGAGATATGCCGTCTGTGGTTAAGCACAGATGCCCAGTGCTGTTGTGCCTGTGGGTAGGGTGCACGGGGCCAGTGAAGACCAGCAAGAGCTTTCAGGGCTGGCCCCTTCCTTGTGGGAGAAGGAGCCGGACGTTTGCCTTTTCAGAAAGAGGCTCTGCCGAGAGCGAACGCAGTGAGATGCTGAGTCTCTGGGAAAGCACAGATGCCCAGTGCTGTTGTGCCTGTGGGTAGGGTGCACGGGGCCAGTGAAGACCAGCAAGAGCTTTCAGGGCTGGCCCCTTCCTTGTGGGAGAAGGAGCCGGACGTTTGCCTTTTCGGAAAGAGGCTCTGCCGAGAACGAGCGCCGTGAGATATGCCGTCTGTGGTTAAGCACAGATGCCCATTGCTGCTGTGCCTGTGGATAGGGTGCACGGGGACAGTGAAGACCAGCAAGAGCTTTCAGGGCTGGCCCCTTCCTTGTGGGAGAAGGAGCCGGACGTTTGCCTTTTCGGAAAGAGGATCTGCCGAGAACGAACGCAGTGAGATGCTGAGTCTCTGGGAAAGCACAGATGCCCAGTGCTGTTGTGCCTGTGGATAGGGTGCACGGGGCCAGTGAAGACCAGCAAGAGCTTTCAGGGCTGGCCCCTTCCTTGTGGGAGAAGGAGCCGGACGTTTGCCTTTTCGGAAAGAGGCTCTGCCGAGAACGAGCGCCGTGAGATATGCCGTCTGTGGTTAAGCACAGATGCCCAGTGCTGTTGTGCCTGTGGGTAGGGTGTTTGGGGATGGTTAAGACCAGCAAGAGCTTTCAGGGCTGGCCCCTTCCTTGTGGGAGAAGGAGCCGGACGTTTGCCTTTTCGGAAAGAGGCTCTGCCGAGAACGAGCGCCGTGAGATATGCCGTCTGTGGTTAAGCACAGATGCCCAGTGCTGTTGTGCCTGTGGGTAGGGTGCACGGGGCCAGTGAAGACCAGCAAGAGCTTTCAGGGCTGGCCCCTTCCTCGTGGGAGAAGGAGCCGGACGTTTGCCTTTTCGGAAAGAGGCTCTGCCGAGAGCGAACGCAGTGAGATGCTGAGTCTCTGGGAAAGCACAGATGCCCAGTGCTGTTGTGCCTGTGGATAGGGTGCACGGGGCCAGTGAAGACCAGCAAGAGCTTTCAGGGCTGGCCCCTTCCTTGTGGGAGAAGGAGCCGGACGTTTGCCTTTTCGGAAAGAGGCTCTGCCGAGAACGAGCGCCGTGAGATATGCCGTCTGTGGTTAAGCACAGATGCCCAGTGCTGTTGTGCCTGTGGGTAGGGTGCACGGGGCCAGTGAAGACCAGCAAGAGCTTTCAGGGCTGGCCCCTTCCTTGTGGGAGAAGGAGCCGGACGTTTGCCTTTTCGGAAAGAGGCTCTGCCGAGAGCGAACGCAGTGAGATGCTGAGTCTCTGGGAAAGCACAGATGCCCAGTGCTGTTGTGCCTGTGGGTAGGGTGCACGGGGCCAGTGAAGACCAGCAAGAGCTTTCAGGGCTGGCCCCTTCCTTGTGGGAGAAGGAGCCGGACGTTTGCCTTTTCGGAAAGAGGCTCTGCCGAGAACGAGCGCCGTGAGATATGCCGTCTGTGGTTAAGCACAGATGCCCATTGCTGCTGTGCCTGTGGATAGGGTGCACGGGGACAGTGAAGACCAGCAAGAGCTTTCAGGGCTGGCCCCTTCCTTGTGGGAGAAGGAGCCGGACGTTTGCCTTTTCGGAAAGAGGATCTGCCGAGAACGAGCGCCGTGAGATATGCCGTCTGTGGTTAAGCACAGATGCCCAGTGCTGTTGTGCCTGTGGGTAGGGTGCACGGGGCCAGTGAAGACCAGCAAGAGCTTTCAGGGCTGGCCCCTTCCTTGTGGGAGAAGGAGCCGGACGTTTGCCTTTTCGGAAAGAGGCTCTGCCGAGAACGAGCGCCGTGAGATATGCCGTCTGTGGTTAAGCACAGATGCCCAGTGCTGTTGTGCCTGTGGGTAGGGTGCACGGGGCCAGTGAAGACCAGCAAGAGCTTTCAGGGCTGGCCCCTTCCTTGTGGGAGAAGGAGCCGGACGTTTGCCTTTTCGGAAAGAGGCTCTGCCGAGAACGAGCGCCGTGAGATGCTGAGTCTCTGGGAAAGCACAGATGCCCAGTGCTGTTGTGCCTGTGGGTAGGGTGCACGGGGACAGTGAAGACCAGCAAGAGCTTTCAGGGCTGGCCCCTTCCTTGTGGGAGAAGGAGCCGGACGTTTGCCTTTTCGGAAAGAGGCTCTGCCGAGAACGAGCGCCGTGAGATGCTGAGTCTCTGGGAAAGCACAGATGCCCAGTGCTGTTGTGCCTGTGGGTAGGGTGCACGGGGCCAGTGAAGACCATCAAGAGCTTTCAGGGCTGGCCCCTTCCTTGTGGGAGAAGGAGCCGGACGTTTGCCTTTTCGGAAAGAGGCTCTGCCGAGAACGAGCGCCGTGAGATATGCCGTCTGTGGTTAAGCACAGATGCCCAGTGCTGTTGTGCCTGTGGGTAGGGTGCACGGGGACAGTGAAGACCAGCAAGAGCTTTCAGGGCTGGCCCCTTCCTTGTGGGAGAAGGAGCCGGACGTTTGCCTTTTCGGAAAGAGGCTCTGCCGAGAACGAGCGCCGTGAGATATGCCGTCTGTGGTTAAGCACAGATGCCCAGTGCTGTTGTGCCTGTGGGTAGGGTGCACGGGGCCAGTGAAGACCAGCAAGAGCTTTCAGGGCTGGCCCCTTCCTTGTGGGAGAAGGAGCCGGACGTTTGCCTTTTCGGAAAGAGGCTCTGCCGAGAACGAGCGCCGTGAGATGCTGAGTCTCTGGGAAAGCACAGATGCCCAGTGCTGTTGTGCCTGTGGGTAGGGTGTTTGGGGATGGTTAAGACCAGCAAGAGCTTTCAGGGCTGGCCCCTTCCTTGTGGGAGAAGGAGCCGGACGTTTGCCTTTTCGGAAAGAGGCTCTGCCGAGAACGAGCGCCGTGAGATGCTGAGTCTCTGGGAAAGCACAGATGTCCAGTGCTGTTGTGCCTGTGGGTAGGGTGCACGGGGCCAGTGAAGACCAGCAAGAGCTTTCAGGGCTGGCCCCTTCCTTGTGGGAGAAGGAGCCGGACGTTTGCCTTTTCGGAAAGAGGCTCTGCCGAGACCGAACGCAGTGAGATATGCCGTCTGTGGTTAAGCACAGATGCCCAGTGCTGTTGTGCCTGTGGGTAGGGTGCACGGGGCCAGTGAAGACCAGCAAGAGCTTTCAGGGCTGGCCCCTTCCTTGTGGGAGAAGGAGCCGGACGTTTGCCTTTTCGGAAAGAGGCTCTGCCGAGAACGAGCGCCGTGAGATATGCCGTCTGTGGTTAAGCACAGATGCCCAGTGCTGTTGTGCCTGTGGGTAGGGTGCACGGGGCCAGTGAAGACCAGCAAGAGCTTTCAGGGCTGGCCCCTTCCTTGTGGGAGAAGGAGCCGGACGTTTGCCTTTTCGGAAAGAGGCTCTGCCGAGAGCGAACGCAGTGAGATGCTGAGTCTCTGGGAAAGCACAGATGCCCAGTGCTGTTGTGCCTGTGGGTAGGGTGCACGGGGCCAGTGAAGACCAGCAAGAGCTTTCAGGGCTGGCCCCTTCCTTGTGGGAGAAGGAGCCGGACGTTTGCCTTTTCGGAAAGAGGCTCTGCCGAGAACGAGCGCCGTGAGATATGCCGTCTGTGGTTAAGCACAGATGCCCATTGCTGCTGTGCCTGTGGGTAGGGTGCACGGGGACAGTGAAGACCAGCAAGAGCTTTCAGGGCTGGCCCCTTCCTTATGGCAGAAGGAGCCGGACGTTTGCCTTTTCGGAAAGAGGCTCTGCCGAGAACGAGCGCCGTGAGATATGCCGTCTGTGGTTAAGCACAGATGCCCAGTGCTGTTGTGCCTTTGGGTAGGGTGCACGGGGACAGTGAAGACCAGCAAGAGCTTTCAGGGCTGGCCCCTTCCTTGTGGGAGAAGGAGCCGGACGTTTGCCTTTTCGGAAAGAGGCTCTGCCGAGAACGAGCGCCGTGAGATGCTGAGTCTCTGGGAAAGCACAGATGCCCAGCGCTGTTGTGCCTGTGGGTAGGGTGCACGGGGACAAAGAAGACCAGCAAGAGCTTTCAGGGCTGGCCCCTTCCTTGTGGGAGAAGGAGGCGGACGTTTGCCTTTTCGGAAAGAGGCTCTGCCGAGAACGAGCGCCGTGAGATATGCCGTCTGTGGTTAAGCACAGATGCCCAGTGCTGTTGTGCCTGTGGGTAGGGTGCACGGGGCCAGTGAAGACCAGCAAGAGCTTTCAGGGCTGGCCCCTTCCTTGTGGGAGAAGGAGCCGGACGTTTGCCTTTTCGGAAAGAGGCTCTGCCGAGACCGAACGCAGTGAGATATGCCGTCTGTGGTTAAGCACAGATGCCCAGTGCTGTTGTGCCTGTGGGTAGGGTGCACGGGGCCAGTGAAGACCAGCAAGAGCTTTCAGGGCTGGCCCCTTCCTTGTGGGAGAAGGAGCCGGACGTTTGCCTTTTCGGAAAGAGGCTCTGCCGAGAACGAGCGCCGTGAGATATGCCGTCTGTGGTTAAGCACAGATGCCCAGTGCTGTTGTGCCTGTGGGTAGGGTGCACGGGGCCAGTGAAGACCAGCAAGAGCTTTCAGGGCTGGCCCCTTCCTTGTGGGAGAAGGAGCCGGACGTTTGCCTTTTCGGAAAGAGGCTCTGCCGAGAGCGAACGCAGTGAGATGCTGAGTCTCTGGGAAAGCACAGATGCCCAGTGCTGTTGTGCCTGTGGGTAGGGTGCACGGGGCCAGTGAAGACCAGCAAGAGCTTTCAGGGCTGGCCCCTTCCTTGTGGGAGAAGGAGCCGGACGTTTGCCTTTTCGGAAAGAGGCTCTGCCGAGAACGAGCGCCGTGAGATATGCCGTCTGTGGTTAAGCACAGATGCCCATTGCTGCTGTGCCTGTGGATAGGGTGCACGGGGACAGTGAAGACCAGCAAGAGCTTTCAGGGCTGGCCCCTTCCTTGTGGGAGAAGGAGCCGGACGTTTGCCTTTTCGGAAAGAGGATCTGCCGAGAACGAGCGCCGTGAGATATGCCGTCTGTGGTTAAGCACAGATGCCCAGTGCTGTTGTGCCTGTGGGTAGGGTGCACGGGGACAGTGAAGACCAGCAAGAGCTTTCAGGGCTGGCCCCTTCCTTATGGCAGAAGGAGCCGGACGTTTGCCTTTTCGGAAAGAGGCTCTGCCGAGAACGAGCGCCGTGAGTTGCTGAGTCTCTGGGAAAGCACAGATGCCCAGCGCTGTTGTGCCTGTGGGTAGGGTGCACGGGGACAAAGAAGACCAGCAAGAGCTTTCAGGGCTGGCCCCTTCCTTGTGGGAGAAGGAGCCGGACGTTTGCCTTTTCGGAAAGAGGCTCTGCCGAGAACGAGCGCCGTGAGATGCTGAGTCTCTGGGAAAGCACAGATGCCCAGTGCTGTTGTGCCTGTGGGTAGGGTGCACGGGGCCAGTGAAGACCAGCAAGAGCTTTCAGGGCTGGTCCCTTCCTTGTGGGAGAAGGAGCCGGACGTTTGCCTTTTCGGAAAGAGGCTCTGCCGAGAACGAGCGCCGTGAGATATGCCGTCTGTGGTTAAGCACAGATGCCCAGTGCTGTTGTGCCTGTGGGTAGGGTGCACGGGGCCAGTGAAGACCAGCAAGAGCTTTCAGGGCTGGCCCCTTCCTTGTGGGAGAAGGAGCCGGACGTTTTGCCTTTTCGGAAAGAGGCTCTGCCGAGAACGAGCGCCGTGAGATGCTGAGTCTCTGGGAAAGCACAGATTCCCAGTGCTGTTGTGCCTGTGGGTAGGGTGTTTGGGGATGGTTAAGACCAGCAAGATCTTTCAGGGCTGGCCCCTTCCTTGTGGGAGAAGGAGCCGGACGTTTGCCTTTTCGGAAAGAGGCTCTGCCGAGAACGAGCGCCGTGAGATGCTGAGTCTCTGGGAAAGCACAGATGCCCAGTGCTGTTGTGCCTGTGGGTAGGGTGCACGGGGACAGTGAAGACCAGCAAGAGCTTTCAGGGCTGGCCCCTTCCTTGTGGGAGAAGGAGCCGGACGTTTGCCTTTTCGGAAAGAGGCTCTGCCGAGAACGAGCGCCGTGAGATATGCCGTCTGTGGTTAAGCACAGATGCCCAGTGCTGTTGTGCCTGTGGGTAGGGTGCACGGGGCCAGTGAAGACCAGCAAGAGCTTTCAGGGCTGGCCCCTTCCTTGTGGGAGAAGGAGCCGGACGTTTGCCTTTTCGGAAAGAGGCTCTGCCGAGAACGAGCGCCGTGAGATATGCCGTCTGTGGTTAAGCACAGATGCCCAGTGCTGTTGTGCCTGTGGGTAGGGTGCACGGGGCCAGTGAAGACCAGCAAGAGCTTTCAGGGCTGGCCCGTTCCTTGTGGGAGAAGGAGCCGGACGTTTGCCTTTTCGGAAAGAGGCTCTGCCGAGAACGAGCGCCGTGAGATGCTGAGCCTCTGAAAAAGGCAAAGATGCCCATTGTTGTTGATCCTGTGGATAGGGTGCACGGGGCCAGTGAAGACCAGCAAGAGCTTTCAGGGCTGGCCCCTTCCTTGTGGGAGAAGGAGCCGGACGTTTGCCTTTTCGGAAAGAGGCTCTGCCGAGAACGAGCGCCGTGAGATATGCCGTCTGTGGTTAAGCACAGATGCCCAGTGCTGTTGTGCCTGTGGGTAGGGTGCACGGGGCCAGTGAAGACCAGCAAGAGCTTTCAGGGCTGGCCCCTTCCTTGTGGGAGAAGGAGCCGGACGTTTGCCTTTTCGGAAAGAGGCTCTGCCGAGAGCGAACGCAGTGAGATGCTGAGTCTCTGGGAAAGCACAGATGCCCAGTGCTGTTGTGCCTGTGGGTAGGGTGCACGGGGCCAGTGAAGACCAGCAAGAGCTTTCAGGGCTGGCCCCTTCCTTGTGGGAGAAGGAGCCGGACGTTTGCCTTTTCGGAAAGAGGCTCTGCCGAGAACGAGCGCCGTGAGATATGCCGTCTGTGGTTAAGCACAGATGCCCAGTGCTGTTGTGCCTGTGGGTAGGGTGCACGGGGACAGTGAAGACCAGCAAGAGCTTTCAGGGCTGGCCCCTTCCTTGTGGGAGAAGGAGCCGGACGTTTGCCTTTTCGGAAAGAGGCTCTGCCGAGAACGAGCGACGTGAGATGCTGAGTCTCTGGGAAAGCACAGATGCCCATTGCTGTTGTGCCTGTGGGTAGGGTGCACAGGGACGGTTAAGACCAGCAAGAGCTTTCAGGGCTGGCCCCTTCCTTGTGGGAGAAGGAGCCGGACGTTTGCCTTTTCGGAAAGAGGCTCTGCCGAGAGCGAACGCCATGAGATGCTGAGTCTCTGGGAAAGCACAGATGCCCATTGTTGTTGATCCTGTGGATAGGGTGCACGGGGACAGTGAAGACCAGCAAGAGCTTTCAGGGCTGGCCCCTTCCTTGTGGGAGAAGGAGCCGGACGTTTGCCTTTTCGGAAAGAGGCTCTGCCGAGAACGAGCGCCGTGAGATATGCCGTCTGTGGTTAAGCACAGATGCCCAGTGCTGTTGTGCCTGTGGGTAGGGTGCACGGGGCCAGTGAAGACCAGCAAGAGCTTTCAGGGCTGGCCCCTTCCTTGTGGGAGAAGGAGCCGGACGTTTGCCTTTTCGGAAAGAGGCTCTGCCGAGAGCGAACGCAGTGAGATGCTGAGTCTCTGGGAAAGCACAGATGCCCAGTGCTGTTGTGCCTGTGGGTAGGGTGCACGGGGCCAGTGAAGACCAGCAAGAGCTTTCAGGGCTGGCCCCTTCCTTGTGGGAGAAGGAGCCGGACGTTTGCCTTTTCGGAAAGAGGCTCTGCCGAGAACGAGCGCCGTGAGATATGCCGTCTGTGGTTAAGCACAGATGCCCATTGCTGCTGTGCCTGTGGGTAGGGTGCACGGGGACAGTGAAGACCAGCAAGAGCTTTCAGGGCTGGCCCCTTCCTTGTGGGAGAAGGAGCCGGACGTTTGCCTTTTCGGAAAGAGGATCTGCCGAGAACGAGCGCCGTGAGATATGCCGTCTGTGGTTAAGCACAGATGCCCAGTGCTGTTGTGCCTGTGGGTAGGGTGCACGGGGACAGTGAAGACCAGCAAGAGCTTTCAGGGCTGGCCCCTTCCTTATGGCAGAAGGAGCCGGACGTTTGCCTTTTCGGAAAGAGGCTCTGCCGAGAACGAGCGCCGTGAGATGCTGAGTCTCTGGGAAAGCACAGATGCCCAGCGCTGTTGTGCCTGTGGGTAGGGTGCACGGGGACAAAGAAGACCAGCAAGAGCTTTCAGGGCTGGCCCCTTCCTTGTGGGAGAAGGAGCCGGACGTTTGCCTTTTCGGAAAGAGGCTCTGCCGAGAACGAGCGCCGTGAGATGCTGAGTCTCTGGGAAAGCACAGATGCCCAGTGCTGTTGTGCCTGTGGGTAGGGTGCACGGGGACAGTGAAGACCAGCAAGAGCTTTCAGGGCTGGCCCCTTCCTTGTGGGAGAAGGAGCCGGACGTTTGCCTTTTCGGAAAGAGGCTCTGCCGAGAACGAGCGCCGTGAGATATGCCGTCTGTGGTTAAGCACAGATGCCCAGTGCTGTTGTGCCTGTGGGTAGGGTGCACGGGGCCAGTGAAGACCAGCAAGAGCTTTCAGGGCTGGCCCCTTCCTTGTGGGAGAAGGAGCCGGACGTTTTGCCTTTTCGGAAAGAGGCTCTGCCGAGAACGAGCGCCGTGAGATGCTGAGTCTCTGGGAAAGCACAGATTCCCAGTGCTGTTGTGCCTGTGGGTAGGGTGTTTGGGGATGGTTAAGACCAGCAAGATCTTTCAGGGCTGGCCCCTTCCTTGTGGGAGAAGGAGCCGGACGTTTGCCTTTTCGGAAAGAGGCTCTGCCGAGAACGAGCGCCGTGAGATGCTGAGTCTCTGGGAAAGCACAGATGTCCAGTGCTGTTGTGCCTGTGGGTAGGGTGCACGGGGACAGTGAAGACCAGCAAGAGCTTTCAGGGCTGGCCCCTTCCTTGTGGGAGAAGGAGCCGGACGTTTGCCTTTTCGGAAAGAGGCTCTGCCGAGAACGAGCGCCGTGAGATATGCCGTCTGTGGTTAAGCACAGATGCCCAGTGCTGTTGTGCCTGTGGGTAGGGTGCACGGGGCCAGTGAAGACCAGCAAGAGCTTTCAGGGCTGGCCCCTTCCTTGTGGGAGAAGGAGCCGGACGTTTGCCTTTTCGGAAAGAGGCTCTGCCGAGAACGAGCGCCGTGAGATATGCCGTCTGTGGTTAAGCACAGATGCCCAGTGCTGTTGTGCCTGTGGGTAGGGTGCACGGGGCCAGTGAAGACCAGCAAGAGCTTTCAGGTCTGGCCCGTTCCTTGTGGGAGAAGGAGCCGGACGTTTGCCTTTTCGGAAAGAGGCTCTGCCGAGAACGAGCGCCGTGAGATGCTGAGCCTCTGAAAAAGGCAAAGATGCCCATTGTTGTTGATCCTGTGGATAGGGTGCACGGGGCCAGTGAAGACCAGCAAGAGCTTTCAGGGCTGGCCCCTTCCTTGTGGGAGAAGGAGCCGGACGTTTGCCTTTTCGGAAAGAGGCTCTGCCGAGAACGAGCGCCGTGAGATATGCCGTCTGTGGTTAAGCACAGATGCCCAGTGCTGTTGTGCCTGTGGGTAGGGTGCACGGGGCCAGTGAAGACCAGCAAGAGCTTTCAGGGCTGGCCCCTTCCTTGTGGGAGAAGGAGCCGGACGTTTGCCTTTTCGGAAAGAGGCTCTGCCGAGAGCGAACGCAGTGAGATGCTGAGTCTCTGGGAAAGCACAGATGCCCAGTGCTGTTGTGCCTGTGGGTAGGGTGCACGGGGCCAGTGAAGACCAGCAAGAGCTTTCAGGGCTGGCCCCTTCCTTGTGGGAGAAGGAGCCGGACGTTTGCCTTTTCGGAAAGAGGCTCTGCCGAGAACGAGCGCCGTGAGATATGCCGTCTGTGGTTAAGCACAGATGCCCAGTGCTGTTGTGCCTGTGGGTAGGGTGCACGGGGCCAGTGAAGACCAGCAAGAGCTTTCAGGGCTGGCCCCTTCCTTGTGGGAGAAGGAGCCGGACGTTTGCCTTTTCGGAAAGAGGCTCTGCCGAGAGCGAACGCAGTGAGATGCTGAGTCTCTGGGAAAGCACAGATGCCCAGTGCTGTTGTGCCTGTGGGTAGGGTGCACGGGGCCAGTGAAGACCAGCAAGAGCTTTCAGGGCTGGCCCCTTCCTTGTGGGAGAAGGAGCCGGACGTTTGCCTTTTCGGAAAGAGGCTCTGCCGAGAACGAGCGCCGTGAGATATGCCGTCTGTGGTTAAGCACAGATGCCCATTGCTGCTGTGCCTGTGGATAGGGTGCACGGGGACAGTGAAGACCAGCAAGAGCTTTCAGGGCTGGCCCCTTCCTTGTGGGAGAAGGAGCCGGACGTTTGCCTTTTCGGAAAGAGGATCTGCCGAGAACGAGCGCCGTGAGATATGCCGTCTGTGGTTAAGCACAGATGCCCAGTGCTGTTGTGCCTGTGGGTAGGGTGCACGGGGACAGTGAAGACCAGCAAGAGCTTTCAGGGCTGGCCCCTTCCTTATGGCAGAAGGAGCCGGACGTTTGCCTTTTCGGAAAGAGGCTCTGCCGAGAACGAGCGCCGTGAGTTGCTGAGTCTCTGGGAAAGCACAGATGCCCAGCGCTGTTGTGCCTGTGGGTAGGGTGCACGGGGACAAAGAAGACCAGCAAGAGCTTTCAGGGCTGGCCCCTTCCTTGTGGGAGAAGGAGCCGGACGTTTGCCTTTTCGGAAAGAGGCTCTGCCGAGAACGAGCGCCGTGAGATGCTGAGTCTCTGGGAAAGCACAGATGCCCAGTGCTGTTGTGCCTGTGGGTAGGGTGCACGGGGCCAGTGAAGACCAGCAAGAGCTTTCAGGGCTGGTCCCTTCCTTGTGGGAGAAGGAGCCGGACGTTTGCCTTTTCGGAAAGAGGCTCTGCCGAGAACGAGCGCCGTGAGATATGCCGTCTGTGGTTAAGCACAGATGCCCAGTGCTGTTGTGCCTGTGGGTAGGGTGCACGGGGCCAGTGAAGACCAGCAAGAGCTTTCAGGGCTGGCCCCTTCCTTGTGGGAGAAGGAGCCGGACGTTTTGCCTTTTCGGAAAGAGGCTCTGCCGAGAACGAGCGCCGTGAGATGCTGAGTCTCTGGGAAAGCACAGATTCCCAGTGCTGTTGTGCCTGTGGGTAGGGTGTTTGGGGATGGTTAAGACCAGCAAGATCTTTCAGGGCTGGCCCCTTCCTTGTGGGAGAAGGAGCCGGACGTTTGCCTTTTCGGAAAGAGGCTCTGCCGAGAACGAGCGCCGTGAGATGCTGAGTCTCTGGGAAAGCACAGATGCCCAGTGCTGTTGTGCCTGTGGGTAGGGTGCACGGGGACAGTGAAGACCAGCAAGAGCTTTCAGGGCTGGCCCCTTCCTTGTGGGAGAAGGAGCCGGACGTTTGCCTTTTCGGAAAGAGGCTCTGCCGAGAACGAGCGCCGTGAGATATGCCGTCTGTGGTTAAGCACAGATGCCCAGTGCTGTTGTGCCTGTGGGTAGGGTGCACGGGGCCAGTGAAGACCAGCAAGAGCTTTCAGGGCTGGCCCCTTCCTTGTGGGAGAAGGAGCCGGACGTTTGCCTTTTCGGAAAGAGGCTCTGCCGAGAACGAGCGCCGTGAGATATGCCGTCTGTGGTTAAGCACAGATGCCCAGTGCTGTTGTGCCTGTGGGTAGGGTGCACGGGGCCAGTGAAGACCAGCAAGAGCTTTCAGGGCTGGCCCGTTCCTTGTGGGAGAAGGAGCCGGACGTTTGCCTTTTCGGAAAGAGGCTCTGCCGAGAACGAGCGCCGTGAGATGCTGAGCCTCTGAAAAAGGCAAAGATGCCCATTGTTGTTGATCCTGTGGATAGGGTGCACGGGGCCAGTGAAGACCAGCAAGAGCTTTCAGGGCTGGCCCCTTCCTTGTGGGAGAAGGAGCCGGACGTTTGCCTTTTCGGAAAGAGGCTCTGCCGAGAACGAGCGCCGTGAGATATGCCGTCTGTGGTTAAGCACAGATGCCCAGTGCTGTTGTGCCTGTGGGTAGGGTGCACGGGGCCAGTGAAGACCAGCAAGAGCTTTCAGGGCTGGCCCCTTCCTTGTGGGAGAAGGAGCCGGACGTTTGCCTTTTCGGAAAGAGGCTCTGCCGAGAGCGAACGCAGTGAGATGCTGAGTCTCTGGGAAAGCACAGATGCCCAGTGCTGTTGTGCCTGTGGGTAGGGTGCACGGGGCCAGTGAAGACCAGCAAGAGCTTTCAGGGCTGGCCCCTTCCTTGTGGGAGAAGGAGCCGGACGTTTGCCTTTTCGGAAAGAGGCTCTGCCGAGAACGAGCGCCGTGAGATATGCCGTCTGTGGTTAAGCACAGATGCCCAGTGCTGTTGTGCCTGTGGGTAGGGTGCACGGGGACAGTGAAGACCAGCAAGAGCTTTCAGGGCTGGCCCCTTCCTTGTGGGAGAAGGAGCCGGACGTTTGCCTTTTCGGAAAGAGGCTCTGCCGAGAACGAGCGACGTGAGATGCTGAGTCTCTGGGAAAGCACAGATGCCCATTGCTGTTGTGCCTGTGGGTAGGGTGCACAGGGACGGTTAAGACCAGCAAGAGCTTTCAGGGCTGGCCCCTTCCTTGTGGGAGAAGGAGCCGGACGTTTGCCTTTTCGGAAAGAGGCTCTGCCGAGAGCGAACGCCATGAGATGCTGAGTCTCTGGGAAAGCACAGATGCCCATTGTTGTTGATCCTGTGGATAGGGTGCACGGGGACAGTGAAGACCAGCAAGAGCTTTCAGGGCTGGCCCCTTCCTTGTGGGAGAAGGAGCCGGACGTTTGCCTTTTCGGAAAGAGGCTCTGCCGAGAACGAGCGCCGTGAGATATGCCGTCTGTGGTTAAGCACAGATGCCCAGTGCTGTTGTGCCTGTGGGTAGGGTGCACGGGGCCAGTGAAGACCAGCAAGAGCTTTCAGGGCTGGCCCCTTCCTTGTGGGAGAAGGAGCCGGACGTTTGCCTTTTCGGAAAGAGGCTCTGCCGAGAGCGAACGCAGTGAGATGCTGAGTCTCTGGGAAAGCACAGATGCCCAGTGCTGTTGTGCCTGTGGGTAGGGTGCACGGGGCCAGTGAAGACCAGCAAGAGCTTTCAGGGCTGGCCCCTTCCTTGTGGGAGAAGGAGCCGGACGTTTGCCTTTTCGGAAAGAGGCTCTGCCGAGAACGAGCGCCGTGAGATATGCCGTCTGTGGTTAAGCACAGATGCCCATTGCTGCTGTGCCTGTGGATAGGGTGCACGGGGACAGTGAAGACCAGCAAGAGCTTTCAGGGCTGGCCCCTTCCTTGTGGGAGAAGGAGCCGGACGTTTGCCTTTTCGGAAAGAGGATCTGCCGAGAACGAGCGCCGTGAGATATGCCGTCTGTGGTTAAGCACAGATGCCCAGTGCTGTTGTGCCTGTGGGTAGGGTGCACGGGGACAGTGAAGACCAGCAAGAGCTTTCAGGGCTGGCCCCTTCCTTATGGCAGAAGGAGCCGGACGTTTGCCTTTTCGGAAAGAGGCTCTGCCGAGAACGAGCGCCGTGAGATGCTGAGTCTCTGGGAAAGCACAGATGCCCAGCGCTGTTGTGCCTGTGGGTAGGGTGCACGGGGACAAAGAAGACCAGCAAGAGCTTTCAGGGCTGGCCCCTTCCTTGTGGGAGAAGGAGCCGGACGTTTGCCTTTTCGGAAAGAGGCTCTGCCGAGAACGAGCGCCGTGAGATGCTGAGTCTCTGGGAAAGCACAGATGCCCAGTGCTGTTGTGCCTGTGGGTAGGGTGCACGGGGACAGTGAAGACCAGCAAGAGCTTTCAGGGCTGGCCCCTTCCTTGTGGGAGAAGGAGCCGGACGTTTGCCTTTTCGGAAAGAGGCTCTGCCGAGAACGAGCGCCGTGAGATATGCCGTCTGTGGTTAAGCACAGATGCCCAGTGCTGTTGTGCCTGTGGGTAGGGTGCACGGGGCCAGTGAAGACCAGCAAGAGCTTTCAGGGCTGGCCCCTTCCTTGTGGGAGAAGGAGCCGGACGTTTTGCCTTTTCGGAAAGAGGCTCTGCCGAGAACGAGCGCCGTGAGATGCTGAGTCTCTGGGAAAGCACAGATTCCCAGTGCTGTTGTGCCTGTGGGTAGGGTGTTTGGGGATGGTTAAGACCAGCAAGATCTTTCAGGGCTGGCCCCTTCCTTGTGGGAGAAGGAGCCGGACGTTTGCCTTTTCGGAAAGAGGCTCTGCCGAGAACGAGCGCCGTGAGATGCTGAGTCTCTGGGAAAGCACAGATGTCCAGTGCTGTTGTGCCTGTGGGTAGGGTGCACGGGGACAGTGAAGACCAGCAAGAGCTTTCAGGGCTGGCCCCTTCCTTGTGGGAGAAGGAGCCGGACGTTTGCCTTTTCGGAAAGAGGCTCTGCCGAGAACGAGCGCCGTGAGATATGCCGTCTGTGGTTAAGCACAGATGCCCAGTGCTGTTGTGCCTGTGGGTAGGGTGCACGGGGCCAGTGAAGACCAGCAAGAGCTTTCAGGGCTGGCCCCTTCCTTGTGGGAGAAGGAGCCGGACGTTTGCCTTTTCGGAAAGAGGCTCTGCCGAGAACGAGCGCCGTGAGATATGCCGTCTGTGGTTAAGCACAGATGCCCAGTGCTGTTGTGCCTGTGGGTAGGGTGCACGGGGCCAGTGAAGACCAGCAAGAGCTTTCAGGTCTGGCCCGTTCCTTGTGGGAGAAGGAGCCGGACGTTTGCCTTTTCGGAAAGAGGCTCTGCCGAGAACGAGCGCCGTGAGATGCTGAGCCTCTGAAAAAGGCAAAGATGCCCATTGTTGTTGATCCTGTGGATAGGGTGCACGGGGCCAGTGAAGACCAGCAAGAGCTTTCAGGGCTGGCCCCTTCCTTGTGGGAGAAGGAGCCGGACGTTTGCCTTTTCGGAAAGAGGCTCTGCCGAGAACGAGCGCCGTGAGATATGCCGTCTGTGGTTAAGCACAGATGCCCAGTGCTGTTGTGCCTGTGGGTAGGGTGCACGGGGCCAGTGAAGACCAGCAAGAGCTTTCAGGGCTGGCCCCTTCCTTGTGGGAGAAGGAGCCGGACGTTTGCCTTTTCGGAAAGAGGCTCTGCCGAGAGCGAACGCAGTGAGATGCTGAGTCTCTGGGAAAGCACAGATGCCCAGTGCTGTTGTGCCTGTGGGTAGGGTGCACGGGGCCAGTGAAGACCAGCAAGAGCTTTCAGGGCTGGCCCCTTCCTTGTGGGAGAAGGAGCCGGACGTTTGCCTTTTCGGAAAGAGGCTCTGCCGAGAACGAGCGCCGTGAGATATGCCGTCTGTGGTTAAGCACAGATGCCCAGTGCTGTTGTGCCTGTGGGTAGGGTGCACGGGGACAGTGAAGACCAGCAAGAGCTTTCAGGGCTGGCCCCTTCCTTGTGGGAGAAGGAGCCGGACGTTTGCCTTTTCGGAAAGAGGCTCTGCCGAGAACGAGCGACGTGAGATGCTGAGTCTCTGGGAAAGCACAGATGCCCATTGCTGTTGTGCCTGTGGGTAGGGTGCACAGGGACGGTTAAGACCAGCAAGAGCTTTCAGGGCTGGCCCCTTCCTTGTGGGAGAAGGAGCCGGACGTTTGCCTTTTCGGAAAGAGGCTCTGCCGAGAGCGAACGCCATGAGATGCTGAGTCTCTGGGAAAGCACAGATGCCCATTGTTGTTGATCCTGTGGATAGGGTGCACGGGGCCAGTGAAGACCAGCAAGAGCTTTCAGGGCTGGCCCCTTCCTTGTGGGAGAAGGAGCCGGACGTTTGCCTTTTCGGAAAGAGGCTCTGCCGAGAACGAGCGCCGTGAGATATGCCGTCTGTGGTTAAGCACAGATGCCCAGTGCTGTTGTGCCTGTGGGTAGGGTGCACGGGGCCAGTGAAGACCAGCAAGAGCTTTCAGGGCTGGCCCCTTCCTTGTGGGAGAAGGAGCCGGACGTTTGCCTTTTCGGAAAGAGGCTCTGCCGAGAGCGAACGCAGTGAGATGCTGAGTCTCTGGGAAAGCACAGATGCCCAGTGCTGTTGTGCCTGTGGGTAGGGTGCACGGGGCCAGTGAAGACCAGCAAGAGCTTTCAGGGCTGGCCCCTTCCTTGTGGGAGAAGGAGCCGGACGTTTGCCTTTTCGGAAAGAGGCTCTGCCGAGAACGAGCGCCGTGAGATATGCCGTCTGTGGTTAAGCACAGATGCCCAGTGCTGTTGTGCCTGTGGGTAGGGTGCACGGGGACAGTGAAGACCAGCAAGAGCTTTCAGGGCTGGCCCCTTCCTTGTGGGAGAAGGAGCCGGACGTTTGCCTTTTCGGAAAGAGGCTCTGCCGAGAACGAGCGACGTGAGATGCTGAGTCTCTGGGAAAGCACAGATGCCCATTGTTGTTGATCCTGTGGATAGGGTGCACGGGGACAGTGAAGACCAGCAAGAGCTTTCAGGGCTGGCCCCTTCCTTGTGGGAGAAGGAGCCGGACGTTTGCCTTTTCGGAAAGAGGCTCTGCCGAGAACGAGCGCCGTGAGATATGCCGTCTGTGGTTAAGCACAGATGCCCAGTGCTGTTGTGCCTGTGGGTAGGGTGCACGGGGACAGTGAAGACCAGCAAGAGCTTTCAGGGCTGGCCCCTTCCTTGTGGGAGAAGGAGCCGGACGTTTGCCTTTTCGGAAAGAGGCTCTGCCGAGAGCGAACGCAGTGAGATGCTGAGTCTCTGGGAAAGCACAGATGCCCAGTGCTGTTGTGCCTGTGGGTAGGGTGCACGGGGCCAGTGAAGACCAGCAAGAGCTTTCAGGGCTGGCCCCTTCCTTGTGGGAGAAGGAGCCGGACGTTTGCCTTTTCGGAAAGAGGCTCTGCCGAGAACGAGCGCCGTGAGATGCTGAGCCTCTGAAAAAGGCACAGAAGCCCAGTGCTGTTGTGCCTGTGGATAGGGTGCACGGGGCCAGTGAAGACCAGCAAGAGCTTTCAGGGCTGGCCCCTTCCTTGTGGGAGAAGGAGGCGGACGTTTGCCTTTTCGGAAAGAGGCTCTGCCGAGAACGAGCGCCGTGAGATATGCCGTCTGTGGTTAAGCACAGATGCCCAGTGCTGTTGTGCCTGTGGGTAGGGTGCACGGGGCCAGTGAAGACCAGCAAGAGCTTTCAGGGCTGGCCCCTTCCTTGTGGGAGAAGGAGCCGGACGTTTGCCTTTTCGGAAAGAGGCTCTGCCGAGAACGAGCGCCGTGAGATATGCCGTCTGTGGTTAAGCACAGATGCCCAGTGCTGTTGTGCCTGTGGGTAGGGTGCACGGGGCCAGTGAAGACCAGCAAGAGCTTTCAGGGCTGGCCCCTTCCTTGTGGGAGAAGGAGCCGGACGTTTGCCTTTTCGGAAAGAGGCTCTGCCGAGAACGAGCGCCGTGAGATGCTGAGCCTCTGAAAAAGGCAAAGATGCCCATTGTTGTTGATCCTGTGGATAGGGTGCACGGGGCCAGTGAAGACCAGCAAGAGCTTTCAGGGCTGGCCCCTTCCTTGTGGGAGAAGGAGCCGGACGTTTGCCTTTTCGGAAAGAGGCTCTGCCGAGAACGAGCGCCGTGAGATATGCCGTCTGTGGTTAAGCACAGATGCCCAGTGCTGTTGTGCCTGTGGGTAGGGTGCACGGGGCCAGTGAAGACCAGCAAGAGCTTTCAGGGCTGGCCCCTTCCTTGTGGGAGAAGGAGCCGGACGTTTGCCTTTTCGGAAAGAGGCTCTGCCGAGAGCGAACGCAGTGAGATGCTGAGTCTCTGGGAAAGCACAGATGCCCAGTGCTGTTGTGCCTGTGGGTAGGGTGCACGGGGCCAGTGAAGACCAGCAAGAGCTTTCAGGGCTGGCCCCTTCCTTGTGGGAGAAGGAGCCGGACGTTTGCCTTTTCGGAAAGAGGCTCTGCCGAGAACGAGCGCCGTGAGATATGCCGTCTGTGGTTAAGCACAGATGCCCAGTGCTGTTGTGCCTGTGGGTAGGGTGCACGGGGACAGTGAAGACCAGCAAGAGTTTTCAGGGCTGGCCCCTTCCTTGTGGGAGAAGGAGCCGGACGTTTGCCTTTTCGGAAAGAGGCTCTGCCGAGAACGAGCGCCGTGAGATGCTGAGTCTCTGGGAAAGCACAGATGCCCAGTGCTGTTGTGCCTGTGGGTAGGGTGCACGGGGACGGTTAAGACCAGCAAGAGCTTTCAGGGCTGGCCCCTTCCTTGTGGGAGAAGGAGCCGGACGTTTGCCTTTTCGGAAAGAGGCTCTGCCGAGAACGAGCGCCATGAGATGCTGAGTCTCTGGGAAAGCACAGATGCCCATTGTTGTTGATCCTGTGGATAGGGTGCACGGGGACAGTGAAGACCAGCAAGAGCTTTCAGGGCTGGCCCCTTCCTTGTGGGAGAAGGAGCCGGACGTTTGCCTTTTCGGAAAGAGGCTCTGCCGAGAGCGAACGCAGTGAGATGCTGAGTCTCTGGGAAAGCACAGATGTCCAGTGCTGTTGTGCCTGTGGGTAGGGTGCACGGGGCCAGTGAAGACCAGCAAGAGCTTTCAGGGCTGGCCCCTTCCTTGTGGGAGAAGGAGCCGGACGTTTGCCTTTTCGGAAAGAGGCTCTGCCGAGAACGAGCGCCGTGAGATGCTGAGCCTCTGAAAAAGGCACAGAAGCCCACTGCTGTTGTGCCTGTGGATAGGGTGCACGGGGACAGTGAAGACCAGCAAGAGCTTTCAGGGCTGGCCCCTTCCTTGTGGGAGAAGGAGCCGGACGTTTGCCTTTTCAGAAAGAGGCTCTGCCGAGAACGAGCGCCGTGAGATATGCCGTCTGTGGTTAAGCACAGATGCCCAGTGCTGTTGTGCCTGTGGGTAGGGTGTTTGGGGATGGTTAAGACCAGCAAGAGCTTTCAGGGCTGGCCCCTTCCTTGTGGGAGAAGGAGCCGGACGTTTGCCTTTTCGGAAAGAGGCTCTGCCGAGAACGAACGCAGTGAGATATGCCGTCTGTGGTTAAGCACAGATGCCCAGTGCTGTTGTGCCTTTGGGTAGGGTGCACGGGGCCAGTGAAGACCAGCAAGAGCTTTCAGGGCTGGCCCCTTCCTTGTGGGAGAAGGAGCCGGACGTTTGCCTTTTCGGAAAGAGGCTCTGCCGAGAGCGAACGCAGTGAGATGCTGAGTCTCTGGGAAAGCACAGATGCCCAGTGCTGTTGTGCCTGTGGGTAGGGTGTTTGGGGATGGTTAAGACCAGCAAGAGCTTTCAGGGCTGGCCCCTTCCTTGTGGGAGAAGGAGCCGGACGTTTGCCTTTTCGGAAAGAGGCTCTGCCGAGAACGAGCGCCGTGAGATGCTGAGTCTCTGGGAAAGCACAGATGCCCAGTGCTGTTGTGCCTGTGGGTAGGGTGCACGGGGCCAGTGAAGACCAGCAAGAGCTTTCAGGGCTGGCCCCTTCCTTGTGGGAGAAGGAGCCTGACGTTTGCCTTTTCGGAAAGAGGCTCTGCCGAGAACGAGCGCCGTGAGATATGCCGTCTGTGGTTAAGCACAGATGCCCAGTGCTGTTGTGCCTGTGGGTAGGGTGCACGGGGCCAGTGAAGACCAGCAAGAGCTTTCAGGGCTGGCCCCTTCCTTGTGGGAGAAGGAGCCGGACGTTTGCCTTTTCGGAAAGAGGCTCTGCCGAGAACGAGCGCCGTGAGATATGCCGTCTGAGGTTAAGCACAGATGCCCAGTGCTGTTGTGCCTGTGGGTAGGGTGCACGGGGCCAGTGAAGACCAGCAAGAGCTTTCAGGGCTGGCCCCTTCCTTGTGGGAGAAGGAGCCGGACGTTTGCCTTTTCGGAAAGAGGCTCTGCCGAGAACGAGCGCCGTGAGATGCTGAGTCTCTGGGAAAGCACAGATGCCCAGTGCTGTTGTGCCTGTGGGTAGGGTGCACGGGGCCAGTGAAGACCAGCAAGAGCTTTCAGGGCTGGCCCCTTCCTTGTGGGAGAAGGAGCCGGACGTTTGCCTTTTCGGAAAGAGGCTCTGCCGAGAACGAGCGCCGTGAGATATGCCGTCTGTGGTTAAGCACAGATGCCCAGTGCTGTTGTGCCTGTGGGTAGGGTGCACGGGGCCAGTGAAGACCAGCAAGAGCTTTCAGGGCTGGCCCCTTCCTTGTGGGAGAAGGAGCCGGACGTTTGCCTTTTCGGAAAGAGGCTCTGCCGAGAACGAGCGCCGTGAGATGCTGAGCCTCTGAAAAAGGCACAGAAGCCCACTGCTGTTGTGCCTGTGGATAGGGTGCACGGGGCCAGTGAAGACCAGCAAGAGCTTTCAGGGCTGGCCCCTTCCTTGTGGGAGAAGGAGCCGGACGTTTGCCTTTTCGGAAAGAGGCTCTGCCGAGAACGAGCGCCGTGAGATATGCCGTCTGTGGTTAAGCACAGATGCCCAGTGCTGTTGTGCCTGTGGGTAGGGTGCACGGGGCCAGTGAAGACCAGCAAGAGCTTTCAGGGCTGGCCCCTTCCTTGTGGGAGAAGGAGCCGGACGTTTGCCTTTTCGGAAAGAGGCTCTGCCGAGAACGAGCGCCGTGAGATATGCCGTCTGTGGTTAAGCACAGATGCCCAGTGCTGTTGTGCCTGTGGGTAGGGTGCACGGGGCCAGTGAAGACCAGCAAGAGCTTTCAGGGCTGGCCCCTTCCTTGTGGGAGAAGGAGCCGGACGTTTGCCTTTTCGGAAAGAGGCTCTGCCGAGAACGAGCGCCGTGAGATGCTGAGTCTCTGGGAAAGCACAGATGCCCAGTGCTGTTGTGCCTGTGGGTAGGGTGCACGGGGCCAGTGAAGACCAGCAAGAGTTTTCAGGGCTGGCCCCTTCCTTGTGGGAGAAGGAGCCGGACGTTTGCCTTTTCGGAAAGAGGCACTGCCGAGAACGAGCGCCGTGAGATATGCCGTCTGCGGTTAAGCACAGATGCCCAGTGCTGTTGTGCCTGTGGGTAGGGTGCACGGGGCCAGTGAAGACCAGCAAGAGCTTTCAGGGCTGGCCCCTTCCTTGTGGGAGAAGGAGCCGGACGTTTGCCTTTTCGGAAAGAGGCTCTGCCGAGAACGAGCGCCGTGAGATATGCCGTCTGTGGTTAAGCACAGATGCCCAGTGCTGTTGTGCCTGTGGGTAGGGTGCACGGGGACAGTGAAGACCAGCAAGAGTTTTCAGGGCTGGCCCCTTCCTTGTGGGAGAAGGAGCCGGACGTTTGCCTTTTCGGAAAGAGGCTCTGCCGAGAACGAGCGCCGTGAGATGCTGAGTCTCTGGGAAAGCACAGATGCCCAGTGCTGTTGTGCCTGTGGGTAGGGTGCACGGGGACGGTTAAGACCAGCAAGAGCTTTCAGGGCTGGCCCCTTCCTTGTGGGAGAAGGAGCCGGACGTTTGCCTTTTCGGAAAGAGGCTCTGCCGAGAACGAGCGCCATGAGATGCTGAGTCTCTGGGAAAGCACAGATGCCCATTGTTGTTGATCCTGTGGATAGGGTGCACGGGGACAGTGAAGACCAGCAAGAGCTTTCAGGGCTGGCCCCTTCCTTGTGGGAGAAGGAGCCGGACGTTTGCCTTTTCGGAAAGAGGCTCTGCCGAGAGCGAACGCAGTGAGATGCTGAGTCTCTGGGAAAGCACAGATGTCCAGTGCTGTTGTGCCTGTGGGTAGGGTGCACGGGGCCAGTGAAGACCAGCAAGAGCTTTCAGGGCTGGCCCCTTCCTTGTGGGAGAAGGAGCCGGACGTTTGCCTTTTCGGAAAGAGGCTCTGCCGAGAACGAGCGCCGTGAGATGCTGAGCCTCTGAAAAAGGCACAGAAGCCCACTGCTGTTGTGCCTGTGGATAGGGTGCACGGGGACAGTGAAGACCAGCAAGAGCTTTCAGGGCTGGCCCCTTCCTTGTGGGAGAAGGAGCCGGACGTTTGCCTTTTCAGAAAGAGGCTCTGCCGAGAACGAGCGCCGTGAGATATGCCGTCTGTGGTTAAGCACAGATGCCCAGTGCTGTTGTGCCTGTGGGTAGGGTGTTTGGGGATGGTTAAGACCAGCAAGAGCTTTCAGGGCTGGCCCCTTCCTTGTGGGAGAAGGAGCCGGACGTTTGCCTTTTCGGAAAGAGGCTCTGCCGAGAACGAACGCAGTGAGATATGCCGTCTGTGGTTAAGCACAGATGCCCAGTGCTGTTGTGCCTTTGGGTAGGGTGCACGGGGCCAGTGAAGACCAGCAAGAGCTTTCAGGGCTGGCCCCTTCCTTGTGGGAGAAGGAGCCGGACGTTTGCCTTTTCGGAAAGAGGCTCTGCCGAGAGCGAACGCAGTGAGATGCTGAGTCTCTGGGAAAGCACAGATGCCCAGTGCTGTTGTGCCTGTGGGTAGGGTGTTTGGGGATGGTTAAGACCAGCAAGAGCTTTCAGGGCTGGCCCCTTCCTTGTGGGAGAAGGAGCCGGACGTTTGCCTTTTCGGAAAGAGGCTCTGCCGAGAACGAGCGCCGTGAGATGCTGAGTCTCTGGGAAAGCACAGATGCCCAGTGCTGTTGTGCCTGTGGGTAGGGTGCACGGGGCCAGTGAAGACCAGCAAGAGCTTTCAGGGCTGGCCCCTTCCTTGTGGGAGAAGGAGCCTGACGTTTGCCTTTTCGGAAAGAGGCTCTGCCGAGAACGAGCGCCGTGAGATATGCCGTCTGTGGTTAAGCACAGATGCCCAGTGCTGTTGTGCCTGTGGGTAGGGTGCACGGGGCCAGTGAAGACCAGCAAGAGCTTTCAGGGCTGGCCCCTTCCTTGTGGGAGAAGGAGCCGGACGTTTGCCTTTTCGGAAAGAGGCTCTGCCGAGAACGAGCGCCGTGAGATATGCCGTCTGAGGTTAAGCACAGATGCCCAGTGCTGTTGTGCCTGTGGGTAGGGTGCACGGGGCCAGTGAAGACCAGCAAGAGCTTTCAGGGCTGGCCCCTTCCTTGTGGGAGAAGGAGCCGGACGTTTGCCTTTTCGGAAAGAGGCTCTGCCGAGAACGAGCGCCGTGAGATGCTGAGTCTCTGGGAAAGCACAGATGCCCAGTGCTGTTGTGCCTGTGGGTAGGGTGCACGGGGCCAGTGAAGACCAGCAAGAGCTTTCAGGGCTGGCCCCTTCCTTGTGGGAGAAGGAGCCGGACGTTTGCCTTTTCGGAAAGAGGCTCTGCCGAGAACGAGCGCCGTGAGATATGCCGTCTGTGGTTAAGCACAGATGCCCAGTGCTGTTGTGCCTGTGGGTAGGGTGCACGGGGCCAGTGAAGACCAGCAAGAGCTTTCAGGGCTGGCCCCTTCCTTGTGGGAGAAGGAGCCGGACGTTTGCCTTTTCGGAAAGAGGCTCTGCCGAGAACGAGCGCCGTGAGATGCTGAGCCTCTGAAAAAGGCACAGAAGCCCACTGCTGTTGTGCCTGTGGATAGGGTGCACGGGGCCAGTGAAGACCAGCAAGAGCTTTCAGGGCTGGCCCCTTCCTTGTGGGAGAAGGAGCCGGACGTTTGCCTTTTCGGAAAGAGGCTCTGCCGAGAACGAGCGCCGTGAGATATGCCGTCTGTGGTTAAGCACAGATGCCCAGTGCTGTTGTGCCTGTGGGTAGGGTGCACGGGGCCAGTGAAGACCAGCAAGAGCTTTCAGGGCTGGCCCCTTCCTTGTGGGAGAAGGAGCCGGACGTTTGCCTTTTCGGAAAGAGGCTCTGCCGAGAACGAGCGCCGTGAGATATGCCGTCTGTGGTTAAGCACAGATGCCCAGTGCTGTTGTGCCTGTGGGTAGGGTGCACGGGGCCAGTGAAGACCAGCAAGAGCTTTCAGGGCTGGCCCCTTCCTTGTGGGAGAAGGAGCCGGACGTTTGCCTTTTCGGAAAGAGGCTCTGCCGAGAACGAGCGCCGTGAGATGCTGAGTCTCTGGGAAAGCACAGATGCCCAGTGCTGTTGTGCCTGTGGGTAGGGTGCACGGGGCCAGTGAAGACCAGCAAGAGTTTTCAGGGCTGGCCCCTTCCTTGTGGGAGAAGGAGCCGGACGTTTGCCTTTTCGGAAAGAGGCACTGCCGAGAACGAGCGCCGTGAGATATGCCGTCTGCGGTTAAGCACAGATGCCCAGTGCTGTTGTGCCTGTGGGTAGGGTGCACGGGGCCAGTGAAGACCAGCAAGAGCTTTCAGGGCTGGCCCCTTCCTTGTGGGAGAAGGAGCCGGACGTTTGCCTTTTCGGAAAGAGGCTCTGCCGAGAACGAGCGCCGTGAGATGCTGAGTCTCTGGGAAAGCACAGATGCCCAGTGCTGTTGTGCCTGTGGGTAGGGTGCACGGGGACAAAGAAGACCAGCAAGAGCTTTCAGGGCTGGCCCCTTCCTTGTGGGAGAAGGAGCCGGACGTTTGCCTTTTCGGAAAGAGGCTCTGCCGAGAACGAGCGCCGTGAGATATGCCGTCTGTGGTTAAGCACAGATGCCCATTGCTGCTGTGCCGGTGGGTAGGGTGCACGGGGACAGTGAAGACCAGCAAGAGCTTTCAGGGCTGGCCCCTTCCTTGTGGGAGAAGGAGCCGGACGTTTGCCTTTTCGGAAAGAGGCTAGCCGAGAACGAGCGCAGTGAGATATGCCGTCTGTGGTTAAGCACAGATGCCCAGTGCTGTTGATCCTGTGGATAGGGTGCACGGGGACAGTGAAGACCAGCAAGAGCTTTCAGGGCTGGCCCCTTCCTTGTGGGAGAAGGAGCCGGACGTTTGCCTTTTCGGAAAGAGGCTCTGCCGAGAACGAGCGCCGTGAGATATGCCGTCTGTGGTTAAGCACAGATGCCCAGTGCTGTTGTGCCTGTGGGTAGGGTGCACGGGGACAGTGAAGACCAGCAAGAGCTTTCAGGGCTGGCCCCTTCCTTGTGGGAGAAGGAGCCGGACGTTTGCCTTTTCGGAAAGAGGCTCTGCCGAGAACGAGCGACGTGAGATGCTGAGTCTCTGGGAAAGCACAGATGCCCATTGCTGTTGTGCCTGTGGGTAGGGTGCACAGGGACGGTTAAGACCAGCAAGAGCTTTCAGGGCTGGCCCCTTCCTTGTGGGAGAAGGAGCCGGACGTTTGCCTTTTCGGAAAGAGGCTCTGCCGAGAGCGAACGCCATGAGATGCTGAGTCTCTGGGAAAGCACAGATGCCCATTGTTGTTGATCCTGTGGATAGGGTGCACGGGGACAGTGAAGACCAGCAAGAGCTTTCAGGGCTGGCCCCTTCCTTGTGGGAGAAGGAGCCGGACGTTTGCCTTTTCGGAAAGAGGCTCTGCCGAGAACGAGCGCCGTGAGATATGCCGTCTGTGGTTAAGCACAGATGCCCAGTGCTGTTGTGCCTGTGGGTAGGGTGCACGGGGCCAGTGAAGACCAGCAAGAGCTTTCAGGGCTGGCCCCTTCCTTGTGGGAGAAGGAGCCGGACGTTTGCCTTTTCGGAAAGAGGCTCTGCCGAGAGCGAACGCAGTGAGATGCTGAGTCTCTGGGAAAGCACAGATGCCCAGTGCTGTTGTGCCTGTGGGTAGGGTGCACGGGGCCAGTGAAGACCAGCAAGAGCTTTCAGGGCTGGCCCCTTCCTTGTGGGAGAAGGAGCCGGACGTTTGCCTTTTCGGAAAGAGGCTCTGCCGAGAACGAGCGCCGTGAGATATGCCGTCTGTGGTTAAGCACAGATGCCCATTGCTGCTGTGCCTGTGGATAGGGTGCACGGGGACAGTGAAGACCAGCAAGAGCTTTCAGGGCTGGCCCCTTCCTTGTGGGAGAAGGAGCCGGACGTTTGCCTTTTCGGAAAGAGGATCTGCCGAGAACGAGCGCCGTGAGATATGCCGTCTGTGGTTAAGCACAGATGCCCAGTGCTGTTGTGCCTGTGGGTAGGGTGCACGGGGACAGTGAAGACCAGCAAGAGCTTTCAGGGCTGGCCCCTTCCTTATGGCAGAAGGAGCCGGACGTTTGCCTTTTCGGAAAGAGGCTCTGCCGAGAACGAGCGCCGTGAGATGCTGAGTCTCTGGGAAAGCACAGATGCCCAGCGCTGTTGTGCCTGTGGGTAGGGTGCACGGGGACAAAGAAGACCAGCAAGAGCTTTCAGGGCTGGCCCCTTCCTTGTGGGAGAAGGAGCCGGACGTTTGCCTTTTCGGAAAGAGGCTCTGCCGAGAACGAGCGCCGTGAGATGCTGAGTCTCTGGGAAAGCACAGATGCCCAGTGCTGTTGTGCCTGTGGGTAGGGTGCACGGGGACAGTGAAGACCAGCAAGAGCTTTCAGGGCTGGCCCCTTCCTTGTGGGAGAAGGAGCCGGACGTTTGCCTTTTCGGAAAGAGGCTCTGCCGAGAACGAGCGCCGTGAGATATGCCGTCTGTGGTTAAGCACAGATGCCCAGTGCTGTTGTGCCTGTGGGTAGGGTGCACGGGGCCAGTGAAGACCAGCAAGAGCTTTCAGGGCTGGCCCCTTCCTTGTGGGAGAAGGAGCCGGACGTTTTGCCTTTTCGGAAAGAGGCTCTGCCGAGAACGAGCGCCGTGAGATGCTGAGTCTCTGGGAAAGCACAGATTCCCAGTGCTGTTGTGCCTGTGGGTAGGGTGTTTGGGGATGGTTAAGACCAGCAAGATCTTTCAGGGCTGGCCCCTTCCTTGTGGGAGAAGGAGCCGGACGTTTGCCTTTTCGGAAAGAGGCTCTGCCGAGAACGAGCGCCGTGAGATGCTGAGTCTCTGGGAAAGCACAGATGTCCAGTGCTGTTGTGCCTGTGGGTAGGGTGCACGGGGACAGTGAAGACCAGCAAGAGCTTTCAGGGCTGGCCCCTTCCTTGTGGGAGAAGGAGCCGGACGTTTGCCTTTTCGGAAAGAGGCTCTGCCGAGAACGAGCGCCGTGAGATATGCCGTCTGTGGTTAAGCACAGATGCCCAGTGCTGTTGTGCCTGTGGGTAGGGTGCACGGGGCCAGTGAAGACCAGCAAGAGCTTTCAGGGCTGGCCCCTTCCTTGTGGGAGAAGGAGCCGGACGTTTGCCTTTTCGGAAAGAGGCTCTGCCGAGAACGAGCGCCGTGAGATATGCCGTCTGTGGTTAAGCACAGATGCCCAGTGCTGTTGTGCCTGTGGGTAGGGTGCACGGGGCCAGTGAAGACCAGCAAGAGCTTTCAGGTCTGGCCCGTTCCTTGTGGGAGAAGGAGCCGGACGTTTGCCTTTTCGGAAAGAGGCTCTGCCGAGAACGAGCGCCGTGAGATGCTGAGCCTCTGAAAAAGGCAAAGATGCCCATTGTTGTTGATCCTGTGGATAGGGTGCACGGGGCCAGTGAAGACCAGCAAGAGCTTTCAGGGCTGGCCCCTTCCTTGTGGGAGAAGGAGCCGGACGTTTGCCTTTTCGGAAAGAGGCTCTGCCGAGAACGAGCGCCGTGAGATATGCCGTCTGTGGTTAAGCACAGATGCCCAGTGCTGTTGTGCCTGTGGGTAGGGTGCACGGGGCCAGTGAAGACCAGCAAGAGCTTTCAGGGCTGGCCCCTTCCTTGTGGGAGAAGGAGCCGGACGTTTGCCTTTTCGGAAAGAGGCTCTGCCGAGAGCGAACGCAGTGAGATGCTGAGTCTCTGGGAAAGCACAGATGCCCAGTGCTGTTGTGCCTGTGGGTAGGGTGCACGGGGCCAGTGAAGACCAGCAAGAGCTTTCAGGGCTGGCCCCTTCCTTGTGGGAGAAGGAGCCGGACGTTTGCCTTTTCGGAAAGAGGCTCTGCCGAGAACGAGCGCCGTGAGATATGCCGTCTGTGGTTAAGCACAGATGCCCAGTGCTGTTGTGCCTGTGGGTAGGGTGCACGGGGACAGTGAAGACCAGCAAGAGCTTTCAGGGCTGGCCCCTTCCTTGTGGGAGAAGGAGCCGGACGTTTGCCTTTTCGGAAAGAGGCTCTGCCGAGAACGAGCGACGTGAGATGCTGAGTCTCTGGGAAAGCACAGATGCCCATTGCTGTTGTGCCTGTGGGTAGGGTGCACAGGGACGGTTAAGACCAGCAAGAGCTTTCAGGGCTGGCCCCTTCCTTGTGGGAGAAGGAGCCGGACGTTTGCCTTTTCGGAAAGAGGCTCTGCCGAGAGCGAACGCCATGAGATGCTGAGTCTCTGGGAAAGCACAGATGCCCATTGTTGTTGATCCTGTGGATAGGGTGCACGGGGCCAGTGAAGACCAGCAAGAGCTTTCAGGGCTGGCCCCTTCCTTGTGGGAGAAGGAGCCGGACGTTTGCCTTTTCGGAAAGAGGCTCTGCCGAGAACGAGCGCCGTGAGATATGCCGTCTGTGGTTAAGCACAGATGCCCAGTGCTGTTGTGCCTGTGGGTAGGGTGCACGGGGCCAGTGAAGACCAGCAAGAGCTTTCAGGGCTGGCCCCTTCCTTGTGGGAGAAGGAGCCGGACGTTTGCCTTTTCGGAAAGAGGCTCTGCCGAGAGCGAACGCAGTGAGATGCTGAGTCTCTGGGAAAGCACAGATGCCCAGTGCTGTTGTGCCTGTGGGTAGGGTGCACGGGGCCAGTGAAGACCAGCAAGAGCTTTCAGGGCTGGCCCCTTCCTTGTGGGAGAAGGAGCCGGACGTTTGCCTTTTCGGAAAGAGGCTCTGCCGAGAACGAGCGCCGTGAGATATGCCGTCTGTGGTTAAGCACAGATGCCCAGTGCTGTTGTGCCTGTGGGTAGGGTGCACGGGGACAGTGAAGACCAGCAAGAGCTTTCAGGGCTGGCCCCTTCCTTGTGGGAGAAGGAGCCGGACGTTTGCCTTTTCGGAAAGAGGCTCTGCCGAGAACGAGCGACGTGAGATGCTGAGTCTCTGGGAAAGCACAGATGCCCATTGTTGTTGATCCTGTGGATAGGGTGCACGGGGACAGTGAAGACCAGCAAGAGCTTTCAGGGCTGGCCCCTTCCTTGTGGGAGAAGGAGCCGGACGTTTGCCTTTTCGGAAAGAGGCTCTGCCGAGAACGAGCGCCGTGAGATATGCCGTCTGTGGTTAAGCACAGATGCCCAGTGCTGTTGTGCCTGTGGGTAGGGTGCACGGGGACAGTGAAGACCAGCAAGAGCTTTCAGGGCTGGCCCCTTCCTTGTGGGAGAAGGAGCCGGACGTTTGCCTTTTCGGAAAGAGGCTCTGCCGAGAGCGAACGCAGTGAGATGCTGAGTCTCTGGGAAAGCACAGATGCCCAGTGCTGTTGTGCCTGTGGGTAGGGTGCACGGGGCCAGTGAAGACCAGCAAGAGCTTTCAGGGCTGGCCCCTTCCTTGTGGGAGAAGGAGCCGGACGTTTGCCTTTTCGGAAAGAGGCTCTGCCGAGAACGAGCGCCGTGAGATGCTGAGCCTCTGAAAAAGGCACAGAAGCCCAGTGCTGTTGTGCCTGTGGATAGGGTGCACGGGGCCAGTGAAGACCAGCAAGAGCTTTCAGGGCTGGCCCCTTCCTTGTGGGAGAAGGAGGCGGACGTTTGCCTTTTCGGAAAGAGGCTCTGCCGAGAACGAGCGCCGTGAGATATGCCGTCTGTGGTTAAGCACAGATGCCCAGTGCTGTTGTGCCTGTGGGTAGGGTGCACGGGGCCAGTGAAGACCAGCAAGAGCTTTCAGGGCTGGCCCCTTCCTTGTGGGAGAAGGAGCCGGACGTTTGCCTTTTCGGAAAGAGGCTCTGCCGAGAACGAGCGCCGTGAGATATGCCGTCTGTGGTTAAGCACAGATGCCCAGTGCTGTTGTGCCTGTGGGTAGGGTGCACGGGGCCAGTGAAGACCAGCAAGAGCTTTCAGGGCTGGCCCCTTCCTTGTGGGAGAAGGAGCCGGACGTTTGCCTTTTCGGAAAGAGGCTCTGCCGAGAACGAGCGCCGTGAGATGCTGAGCCTCTGAAAAAGGCAAAGATGCCCATTGTTGTTGATCCTGTGGATAGGGTGCACGGGGCCAGTGAAGACCAGCAAGAGCTTTCAGGGCTGGCCCCTTCCTTGTGGGAGAAGGAGCCGGACGTTTGCCTTTTCGGAAAGAGGCTCTGCCGAGAACGAGCGCCGTGAGATATGCCGTCTGTGGTTAAGCACAGATGCCCAGTGCTGTTGTGCCTGTGGGTAGGGTGCACGGGGCCAGTGAAGACCAGCAAGAGCTTTCAGGGCTGGCCCCTTCCTTGTGGGAGAAGGAGCCGGACGTTTGCCTTTTCGGAAAGAGGCTCTGCCGAGAGCGAACGCAGTGAGATGCTGAGTCTCTGGGAAAGCACAGATGCCCAGTGCTGTTGTGCCTGTGGGTAGGGTGCACGGGGCCAGTGAAGACCAGCAAGAGCTTTCAGGGCTGGCCCCTTCCTTGTGGGAGAAGGAGCCGGACGTTTGCCTTTTCGGAAAGAGGCTCTGCCGAGAACGAGCGCCGTGAGATATGCCGTCTGTGGTTAAGCACAGATGCCCAGTGCTGTTGTGCCTGTGGGTAGGGTGCACGGGGACAGTGAAGACCAGCAAGAGTTTTCAGGGCTGGCCCCTTCCTTGTGGGAGAAGGAGCCGGACGTTTGCCTTTTCGGAAAGAGGCTCTGCCGAGAACGAGCGCCGTGAGATGCTGAGTCTCTGGGAAAGCACAGATGCCCAGTGCTGTTGTGCCTGTGGGTAGGGTGCACGGGGACGGTTAAGACCAGCAAGAGCTTTCAGGGCTGGCCCCTTCCTTGTGGGAGAAGGAGCCGGACGTTTGCCTTTTCGGAAAGAGGCTCTGCCGAGAACGAGCGCCATGAGATGCTGAGTCTCTGGGAAAGCACAGATGCCCATTGTTGTTGATCCTGTGGATAGGGTGCACGGGGACAGTGAAGACCAGCAAGAGCTTTCAGGGCTGGCCCCTTCCTTGTGGGAGAAGGAGCCGGACGTTTGCCTTTTCGGAAAGAGGCTCTGCCGAGAGCGAACGCAGTGAGATGCTGAGTCTCTGGGAAAGCACAGATGTCCAGTGCTGTTGTGCCTGTGGGTAGGGTGCACGGGGACAGTGAAGACCAGCAAGAGCTTTCAGGGCTGGCCCCTTCCTTGTGGGAGAAGGAGCCGGACGTTTGCCTTTTCGGAAAGAGGCTCTGCCGAGAACGAGCGCCGTGAGATGCTGAGCCTCTGAAAAAGGCACAGAAGCCCACTGCTGTTGTGCCTGTGGATAGGGTGCACGGGGACAGTGAAGACCAGCAAGAGCTTTCAGGGCTGGCCCCTTCCTTGTGGGAGAAGGAGCCGGACGTTTGCCTTTTCAGAAAGAGGCTCTGCCGAGAACGAGCGCCGTGAGATATGCCGTCTGTGGTTAAGCACAGATGCCCAGTGCTGTTGTGCCTGTGGGTAGGGTGTTTGGGGATGGTTAAGACCAGCAAGAGCTTTCAGGGCTGGCCCCTTCCTTGTGGGAGAAGGAGCCGGACGTTTGCCTTTTCGGAAAGAGGCTCTGCCGAGAACGAACGCAGTGAGATATGCCGTCTGTGGTTAAGCACAGATGCCCAGTGCTGTTGTGCCTTTGGGTAGGGTGCACGGGGCCAGTGAAGACCAGCAAGAGCTTTCAGGGCTGGCCCCTTCCTTGTGGGAGAAGGAGCCGGACGTTTGCCTTTTCGGAAAGAGGCTCTGCCGAGAGCGAACGCAGTGAGATGCTGAGTCTCTGGGAAAGCACAGATGCCCAGTGCTGTTGTGCCTGTGGGTAGGGTGTTTGGGGATGGTTAAGACCAGCAAGAGCTTTCAGGGCTGGCCCCTTCCTTGTGGGAGAAGGAGCCGGACGTTTGCCTTTTCGGAAAGAGGCTCTGCCGAGAACGAGCGCCGTGAGATGCTGAGTCTCTGGGAAAGCACAGATGCCCAGTGCTGTTGTGCCTGTGGGTAGGGTGCACGGGGCCAGTGAAGACCAGCAAGAGCTTTCAGGGCTGGCCCCTTCCTTGTGGGAGAAGGAGCCTGACGTTTGCCTTTTCGGAAAGAGGCTCTGCCGAGAACGAGCGCCGTGAGATATGCCGTCTGTGGTTAAGCACAGATGCCCAGTGCTGTTGTGCCTGTGGGTAGGGTGCACGGGGCCAGTGAAGACCAGCAAGAGCTTTCAGGGCTGGCCCCTTCCTTGTGGGAGAAGGAGCCGGACGTTTGCCTTTTCGGAAAGAGGCTCTGCCGAGAACGAGCGCCGTGAGATATGCCGTCTGAGGTTAAGCACAGATGCCCAGTGCTGTTGTGCCTGTGGGTAGGGTGCACGGGGCCAGTGAAGACCAGCAAGAGCTTTCAGGGCTGGCCCCTTCCTTGTGGGAGAAGGAGCCGGACGTTTGCCTTTTCGGAAAGAGGCTCTGCCGAGAACGAGCGCCGTGAGATGCTGAGTCTCTGGGAAAGCACAGATGCCCAGTGCTGTTGTGCCTGTGGGTAGGGTGCACGGGGCCAGTGAAGACCAGCAAGAGCTTTCAGGGCTGGCCCCTTCCTTGTGGGAGAAGGAGCCGGACGTTTGCCTTTTCGGAAAGAGGCTCTGCCGAGAACGAGCGCCGTGAGATATGCCGTCTGTGGTTAAGCACAGATGCCCAGTGCTGTTGTGCCTGTGGGTAGGGTGCACGGGGCCAGTGAAGACCAGCAAGAGCTTTCAGGGCTGGCCCCTTCCTTGTGGGAGAAGGAGCCGGACGTTTGCCTTTTCGGAAAGAGGCTCTGCCGAGAACGAGCGCCGTGAGATGCTGAGCCTCTGAAAAAGGCACAGAAGCCCACTGCTGTTGTGCCTGTGGATAGGGTGCACGGGGCCAGTGAAGACCAGCAAGAGCTTTCAGGGCTGGCCCCTTCCTTGTGGGAGAAGGAGCCGGACGTTTGCCTTTTCGGAAAGAGGCTCTGCCGAGAACGAGCGCCGTGAGATATGCCGTCTGTGGTTAAGCACAGATGCCCAGTGCTGTTGTGCCTGTGGGTAGGGTGCACGGGGCCAGTGAAGACCAGCAAGAGCTTTCAGGGCTGGCCCCTTCCTTGTGGGAGAAGGAGCCGGACGTTTGCCTTTTCGGAAAGAGGCTCTGCCGAGAACGAGCGCCGTGAGATATGCCGTCTGTGGTTAAGCACAGATGCCCAGTGCTGTTGTGCCTGTGGGTAGGGTGCACGGGGCCAGTGAAGACCAGCAAGAGCTTTCAGGGCTGGCCCCTTCCTTGTGGGAGAAGGAGCCGGACGTTTGCCTTTTCGGAAAGAGGCTCTGCCGAGAACGAGCGCCGTGAGATGCTGAGTCTCTGGGAAAGCACAGATGCCCAGTGCTGTTGTGCCTGTGGGTAGGGTGCACGGGGCCAGTGAAGACCAGCAAGAGTTTTCAGGGCTGGCCCCTTCCTTGTGGGAGAAGGAGCCGGACGTTTGCCTTTTCGGAAAGAGGCACTGCCGAGAACGAGCGCCGTGAGATATGCCGTCTGCGGTTAAGCACAGATGCCCAGTGCTGTTGTGCCTGTGGGTAGGGTGCACGGGGCCAGTGAAGACCAGCAAGAGCTTTCAGGGCTGGCCCCTTCCTTGTGGGAGAAGGAGCCGGACGTTTGCCTTTTCGGAAAGAGGCTCTGCCGAGAACGAGCGCCGTGAGATGCTGAGTCTCTGGGAAAGCACAGATGCCCAGTGCTGTTGTGCCTGTGGGTAGGGTGCACGGGGCCAGTGAAGACCAGCAAGAGCTTTCAGGGCTGGCCCCTTCCTTGTGGGAGAAGGAGCCGGACGTTTGCCTTTTCGGAAAGAGGCTCTGCCGAGAACGAGCGCCGTGAGATATGCCGTCTGTGGTTAAGCACAGATGCCCATTGCTGCTGTGCCGGTGGGTAGGGTGCACGGGGACAGTGAAGACCAGCAAGAGCTTTCAGGGCTGGCCCCTTCCTTGTGGGAGAAGGAGCCGGACGTTTGCCTTTTCGGAAAGAGGCTAGCCGAGAACGAGCGCAGTGAGATGCTGAGTCTCTGGGAAAGCACAGATGCCCAGTGCTGTTGTGCCTGTGGGTAGGGTGCACGGGGACAGTGAAGACCAGCAAGAGCTTTCAGGGCTGGCCCCTTCCTTGTGGGAGAAGGAGCCGGACGTTTGCCTTTTCGGAAAGAGGCTCTGCCGAGAACGAGCGCCGTGAGATATGCCGTCTGTGGTTAAGCACAGATGCCCAGTGCTGTTGTGCCTGTGGGTAGGGTGCACGGGGCCAGTGAAGACCAGCAAGAGCTTTCAGCGCTGGCCCCTTCCTTGTGGGAGAAGGAGCCGGACGTTTGCCTTTTCGGAAAGAGGCTCTGCCGAGAACGAGCGCCGTGAGATATGCCGTCTGTGGTTAAGCACAGATGCCCAGTGCTGTTGTGCCTGTGGGTAGGGTGCACGGGGCCAGTGAAGACCAGCAAGAGCTTTCAGGGCTGGCCCCTTCCTTGTGGGAGAAGGAGCCGGACGTTTGCCTTTTCGGAAAGAGGCTCTGCCGAGAACGAGCGCCGTGAGATGCTGAGTCTCTGGGAAAGCACAGATGCCCAGTGCTGTTGTGCCTGTGGGTAGGGTGCACGGGGCCAGTGAAGACCAGCAAGAGTTTTCAGGGCTGGCCCCTTCCTTGTGGGAGAAGGAGCCGGACGTTTGCCTTTTCGGAAAGAGGCACTGCCGAGAACGAGCGCCGTGAGATATGCCGTCTGCGGTTAAGCACAGATGCCCAGTGCTGTTGTGCCTGTGGGTAGGGTGCACGGGGCCAGTGAAGACCAGCAAGAGCTTTCAGGGCTGGCCCCTTCCTTGTGGGAGAAGGAGCCGGACGTTTGCCTTTTCGGAAAGAGGCTCTGCCGAGAACGAGCGCCGTGAGATGCTGAGTCTCTGGGAAAGCACAGATGCCAAGTGCTGTTGTGCCTGTGGGTAGGGTGCACGGGGCCGGTGAAGACCAGCAAGAGCTTTCAGGGCTGGCCCCTTCCTTGTGGGAGAAGGAGCCGGACGTTTGCCTTTTCGGAAAGAGGCTCTGCCGAGAACGAGCGCCGTGAGATATGCCGTCTGTGGTTAAGCACAGATGCCCAGTGCTGTTGTGCCTGTGGGTAGGGTGCACGGGGCCAGTGAAGACCAGCAAGAGCTTTCAGGGCTGGCCCCTTCCTTGTGGGAGAAGGAGCCGGACGTTTGCCTTTTCGGAAAGAGGCTCTGCCGAGAACGAGCGCCGTGAGATGCTGAGCCTCTGAAAAAGGCACAGAAGCCCACTGCTGTTGTGCCTGTGGATAGGGTGCACGGGGACAGTGAAGACCAGCAAGAGCTTTCAGGGCTGGCCCCTTCCTTGTGGGAGAAGGAGCCGGACGTTTGCCTTTTCGGAAAGAGGCTCTGCCGAGAACGAGCGCCGTGAGATATGCCGTCTGTGGTTAAGCACAGATGCCCAGTGCTGTTGTGCCTGTGGGTAGGGTGCACGGGGCCAGTGAAGACCAGCAAGAGCTTTCAGGGCTGGCCCCTTCCTTGTGGGAGAAGGAGCCGGACGTTTGCCTTTTCGGAAAGAGGCTCTGCCGAGAACGAGCGCCGTGAGATATGCCGTCTGTGGTTAAGCACAGATGCCCAGTGCTGTTGTGCCTGTGGGTAGGGTGCACGGGGCCAGTGAAGACCAGCAAGAGCTTTCAGGGCTGGCCCCTTCCTTGTGGGAGAAGGAGCCGGACGTTTGCCTTTTCGGAAAGAGGCTCTGCCGAGAACGAGCGCCGTGAGATGCTGAGTCTCTGGGAAAGCACAGATGCCCAGTGCTGTTGTGCCTGTGGGTAGGGTGCACGGGGCCAGTGAAGACCAGCAAGAGTTTTCAGGGCTGGCCCCTTCCTTGTGGGAGAAGGAGCCGGACGTTTGCCTTTTCGGAAAGAGGCACTGCCGAGAACGAGCGCCGTGAGATATGCCGTCTGCGGTTAAGCACAGATGCCCAGTGCTGTTGTGCCTGTGGGTAGGGTGCACGGGGCCAGTGAAGACCAGCAAGAGCTTTCAGGGCTGGCCCCTTCCTTGTGGGAGAAGGAGCCGGACGTTTGCCTTTTCGGAAAGAGGCTCTGCCGAGAACGAGCGCCGTGAGATGCTGAGTCTCTGGGAAAGCACAGATGCCCAGTGCTGTTGTGCCTGTGGGTAGGGTGCACGGGGACAAAGAAGACCAGCAAGCACTTTCAGGGCTGGCCCCTTCCTTATGGGAGAAGGAGCCGGACGTTTGCCTTTTCGGAAAGAGGCTCTGCCGAGAACGAGCGCCGTGAGATATGCCGTCTGTGGTTAAGCACAGATGCCCAGTGCTGTTGTGCCTGTGGGTAGGGTGCACGGGGCCAGTGAAGACCAGCAAGAGCTTTCAGGGCTGGCCCCTTCCTTGTGGGACAAGGAGCCGGACGTTTGCCTTTTCGGAAAGAGGCTCTGCCGAGAACGAGCGCCGTGAGATGCTGAGTCTCTGGGAAAGCACAGATGCCCAGTGCTGTTGTGCCTGTGGGTAGGGTGCACGGGGCCAGTGAAGACCAGCAAGAGTTTTCAGGGCTGGCCCCTTCCTTGTGGGAGAAGGAGCCGGACGTTTGCCTTTTCGGAAAGAGGCTCTGCCGAGAACGAGCGCCGTGAGATATGCCGTCTGCGGTTAAGCACAGATGCCCAGTGCTGTTGTGCCTGTGGGTAGGGTGCACGGGGCCAGTGAAGACCAGCAAGAGCTTTCAGGGCTGGCCCCTTCCTTGTGGGAGAAGGAGCCGGACGTTTGCCTTTTCGGAAAGAGGCTCTGCCGAGAACGAGCGCCGTGAGATGCTGAGTCTCTGGGAAAGCACAGATGCCAAGTGCTGTTGTGCCTGTGGGTAGGGTGCACGGGGCCGGTGAAGACCAGCAAGAGCTTTCAGGGCTGGCCCCTTCCTTGTGGGAGAAGGAGCCGGACGTTTGCCTTTTCGGAAAGAGGCTCTGCCGAGAACGAGCGCCGTGAGATGCTGAGTCTCTGGGAAAGCACAGATGCCCAGTGCTGTTGTGCCTGTGGGTAGGGTGCACGGGGACAAAGAAGACCAGCAAGCACTTTCAGGGCTGGCCCCTTCCTTATGGCAGAAGGAGCCGGACGTTTGCCTTTTCGGAAAGAGGCTCTGCCGAGAACGAGCGCCGTGAGATATGCCGTCTGTGGTTAAGCACAGATGCCCAGTGCTGTTGTGCCTGTGGGTAGGGTGCACGGGGCCAGTGAAGACCAGCAAGAGCTTTCAGGGCTGGTCCCTTCCTTGTGGGAGAAGGAGCCGGACGTTTGCCTTTTCGGAAAGAGGCTCTGCCGAGAGCGAACGCAGTGAGATGCTGAGTCTCTGGGAAAGCACAGATGCCCAGTGCTGTTGTGCCTGTGGGTAAGGTGTTTGGGGATGGTTAAGACCAGCAAGAGCTTTCAGGGCTGGCCCCTTCCTTGTGGGAGAAGGAGCCGGACGTTTGCCTTTTCGGAAAGAGGCTCTGCCGAGAACGAGCGCCGTGAGATGCTGAGTCTCTGGGAAAGCACAGATGTCCAGTGCTGTTGTGCCTGTGGGTAGGGTGCACGGGGCCAGTGAAGACCAGCAAGAGCTTTCAGGGCTGGCCCCTTCCTTGTGGGAGAAGGAGCCGGACGTTTGCCTTTTCGGAAAGAGGCTCTGCCGAGAACGAGCGCCGTGAGATATGCCGTCTGTGGTTAAGCACAGATGCCCATTGCTGCTGTGCCGGTGGGTAGGGTGCACGGGGACAGTGAAGACCAGCAAGAGCTTTCAGGGCTGGCCCCTTCCTTGTGGGAGAAGGAGCCGGACGTTTGCCTTTTCGGAAAGAGGCTCTGCCGAGAACGAGCGCCGTGAGATATGCCGTCTGTGGTTAAGCACAGATGCCCAGTGCTGTTGTGCCTGTGGGTAGGGTGCACGGGGCCAGTGAAGACCAGCAAGAGCTTTCAGGGCTGGCCCCTTCCTTGTGGGAGAAGGAGCCGGACGTTTGCCTTTTCGGAAAGAGGCTCTGCCGAGAACGAGCGCAGTGAGATGCTGAGTCTCTGGGAAAGCACAGATGCCCAGTGCTGTTGTGCCTGTGGGTAGGGTGCACGGGGCCAGTGAAGACCAGCAAGAGCTTTCAGGGCTGGCCCCTTCCTTGTGGGAGAAGGAGCCGGACGTTTGCCTTTTCGGAAAGAGGCTCTGCCGAGAGCGAACGCAGTGAGATGCTGAGTCTGTGGGAAAGCACAGATGCCCAGTGCTGTTGTGCCTGTGGGTAGGGTGCACGGGGACGGTTAAGACCAGCAAGAGCTTTCAGGGCTGGCCCCTTCCTTGTGGGAGAAGGAGCCGGACGTTTGCCTTTTCGGAAAGAGGCTCTGCCGAGAACGAGCGCCGTGAGATGCTGAGTCTCTGGGAAAGCACAGATGCCCAGTGCTGTTGTGCCTGTGGGTAGGGTGCACGGGGACGGTTAAGACCAGCAAGAGCTTTCAGGGCTGGCCCCTTCCTTGTGGGAGAAGGAGCCGGACGTTTGCCTTTTCGGAAAGAGGCTCTGCCGAGAACGAGCGCCGTGAGATATGCCATCTGTGGTTAAGCACAGATGCCCAGTGCTGTTGTGCCTGTGGGTAGGGTGCACGGGGCCAGTGAAGACCAGCAAGAGCTTTCAGGGCTGGCCCCTTCCTTGTGGGAGAAGGAGCCGGACGTTTGCCTTTTCGGAAAGAGGCTCTGCCGAGAACGAGCGCCGTGAGATATGCCGTCTGAGGTTAAGCACAGATGCCCAGTGCTGTTGTGCCTGTGGGTAGGGTGCACGGGGCCAGTGAAGACCAGCAAGAGCTTTCAGGGCTGGCCCCTTCCTTGTGGGAGAAGGAGCCGGACGTTTGCCTTTTCGGAAAGAGGCTCTGCCGAGAACGAGCGCCGTGAGATGCTGAGTCTCTGGGAAAGCACAGATGCCCAGTGCTGTTGTGCCTGTGGGTAGGGTGCACGGGGCCAGTGAAGACCAGCAAGAGCTTTCAGGGCTGGCCCCTTCCTTGTGGGAGAAGGAGCCGGACGTTTGCCTTTTCGGAAAGAGGCTCTGCCGAGAACGAGCGCCGTGAGATATGCCGTCTGTGGTTAAGCACAGATGCCCAGTGCTGTTGTGCCTGTGGGTAGGGTGCACGGGGCCAGTGAAGACCAGCAAGAGCTTTCAGGGCTGGCCCCTTCCTTGTGGGAGAAGGAGCCGGACGTTTGCCTTTTCGGAAAGAGGCTCTGCCGAGAACGAGCGCCGTGAGATGCTGAGCCTCTGAAAAAGGCACAGAAGCCCACTGCTGTTGTGCCTGTGGATAGGGTGCACGGGGACAGTGAAGACCAGCAAGATCTTTCAGGGCTGGCCCCTTCCTTGTGGGAGAAGGAGCCGGACGTTTGCCTTTTCGGAAAGAGGCTCTGCCGAGAACGAGCGCCGTGAGATATGCCGTCTGTGGTTAAGCACAGATGCCCAGTGCTGTTGTGCCTGTGGGTAGGGTGCACGGGGCCAGTGAAGACCAGCAAGAGCTTTCAGGGCTGGCCCCTTCCTTGTGGGAGAAGGAGCCGGACGTTTGCCTTTTCGGAAAGAGGCTCTGCCGAGAACGAGCGCCGTGAGATATGCCGTCTGTGGTTAAGCACAGATGCCCAGTGCTGTTGTGCCTGTGGGTAGGGTGCACGGGGCCAGTGAAGACCAGCAAGAGCTTTCAGGGCTGGCCCCTTCCTTGTGGGAGAAGGAGCCGGACGTTTGCCTTTTCGGAAAGAGGCTCTGCCGAGAACGAGCGCCGTGAGATGCTGAGTCTCTGGGAAAGCACAGATGCCCAGTGCTGTTGTGCCTGTGGGTAGGGTGCACGGGGCCAGTGAAGACCAGCAAGAGTTTTCAGGGCTGGCCCCTTCCTTGTGGGAGAAGGAGCCGGACGTTTGCCTTTTCGGAAAGAGGCACTGCCGAGAACGAGCGCCGTGAGATATGCCGTCTGCGGTTAAGCACAGATGCCCAGTGCTGTTGTGCCTGTGGGTAGGGTGCACGGGGCCAGTGAAGACCAGCAAGAGCTTTCAGGGCTGGCCCCTTCCTTGTGGGAGAAGGAGCCGGACGTTTGCCTTTTCGGAAAGAGGCTCTGCCGAGAACGAGCGCCGTGAGATGCTGAGTCTCTGGGAAAGCACAGATGCCCAGTGCTGTTGTGCCTGTGGGTAGGGTGCACGGGGACAAAAAAGACCAGCAAGCACTTTCAGGGCTGGCCCCTTCCTTATGGCAGAAGGAGCCGGACGTTTGCCTTTTCGGAAAGAGGCTCTGCCGAGAACGAGCGCCGTGAGATATGCCGTCTGTGGTTAAGCACAGATGCCCAGTGCTGTTGTGCCTGTGGGTAGGGTGCACGGGGCCAGTGAAGACCAGCAAGAGCTTTCAGGGCTGGTCCCTTCCTTGTGGGAGAAGGAGCCGGACGTTTGCCTTTTCGGAAAGACGCTCTGCCGAGAGCGAACGCAGTGAGATGCTGAGTCTCTGGGAAAGCACAGATGCCCAGTGCTGTTGTGCCTGTGGGTAAGGTGTTTGGGGATGGTTAAGACCAGCAAGCACTTTCAGGGCTGGCCCCTTCCTTGTGGGAGAAGGAGCCGGACGTTTGCCTTTTCGGAAAGAGGCTCTGCCGAGAACGAGCGCCGTGAGATGCTGAGTCTCTGGGAAAGCACAGATGCCCAGTGCTGTTGTGCCTGTGGGTAGGGTGCACGGGGCCAGTGAAGACCAGCAAGAGCTTTCAGGGCTGGCCCCTTCCTTGTGGGAGAAGGAGCCGGACGTTTGCCTTTTCGGAAAGAGGCTCTGCCGAGAACGAGCACCGTGAGATATGCCGTCTGTGGTTAAGCACAGATGCCCATTGCTGCTGTGCCGGTGGGTAGGGTGCACGGGGACAGTGAAGACCAGCAAGAGCTTTCAGGGCTGGCCCCTTCCTTGTGGGAGAAGGAGCCGGACGTTTGCCTTTTCGGAAAGAGGCTAGCCGAGAACGAGCGCAGTGAGATGCTGAGTCTCTGGGAAAGCACAGATGCCCAGTGCTGTTGTGCCTGTGGGTAGGGTGCACGGGGACAGTGAAGACCAGCAAGAGCTTTCAGGGCTGGCCCCTTCCTTGTGGGAGAAGGAGCCGGACGTTTGCCTTTTCGGAAAGAGGCTCTGCCGAGAACGAGCGCCGTGAGATATGCCGTCTGTGGTTAAGCACAGATGCCCAGTGCTGTTGTGCCTGTGGGTAGGGTGCACGGGGCCAGTGAAGACCAGCAAGAGCTTTCAGGGCTGGCCCCTTCCTTGTGGGAGAAGGAGCCGGACGTTTGCCTTTTCGGAAAGAGGCTCTGCCGAGAACGAGCGCCGTGAGATATGCCGTCTGCGGTTAAGCACAGATGCCCAGTGCTGTTGTGCCTGTGGGTAGGGTGCACGGGGCCAGTGAAGACCAGCAAGAGCTTTCAGGGCTGGCCCCTTCCTTGTGGGAGAAGGAGCCGGACGTTTGCCTTTTCGGAAAGAGGCTCTGCCGAGAACGAGCGCCGTGAGATGCTGAGTGTCTGGGAAAGCACAGATGCCAAGTGCTGTTGTGCCTGTGGGTAGGGTGCACGGGGCCGGTGAAGACCAGCAAGAGCTTTCAGGGCTGGCCCCTTCCTTGTGGGAGAAGGAGCCGGACGTTTGCCTTTTCGGAAAGAGGCTCTGCCGAGAACGAGCGCCGTGAGATGCTGAGTCTCTGGGAAAGCACAGATGCCCAGTGCTGTTGTGCCTGTGGGTAGGGTGCACGGGGACAAAGAAGACCAGCAAGCACTTTCAGGGCTGGCCCCTTCCTTATGGCAGAAGGAGCCGGACGTTTGCCTTTTCGGAAAGAGGCTCTGCCGAGAACGAGCGCCGTGAGATATGCCGTCTGTGGTTAAGCACAGATGCCCAGTGCTGTTGTGCCTGTGGGTAGGGTGCACGGGGCCAGTGAAGACCAGCAAGAGCTTTCAGGGCTGGTCCCTTCCTTGTGGGAGAAGGAGCCGGACGTTTGCCTTTTCGGAAAGAGGCTCTGCCGAGAGCGAACGCAGTGAGATGCTGAGTCTCTGGGAAAGCACAGATGCCCAGTGCTGTTGTGCCTGTGGGTAAGGTGTTTGGGGATGGTTAAGACCAGCAAGAGCTTTCAGGGCTGGCCCCTTCCTTGTGGGAGAAGGAGCCGGACGTTTGCCTTTTCGGAAAGAGGCTCTGCCGAGAACGAGCGCCGTGAGATGCTGAGTCTCTGGGAAAGCACAGATGTCCAGTGCTGTTGTGCCTGTGGGTAGGGTGCACGGGGCCAGTGAAGACCAGCAAGAGCTTTCAGGGCTGGCCCCTTCCTTGTGGGAGAAGGAGCCGGACGTTTGCCTTTTCGGAAAGAGGCTCTGCCGAGAACGAGCGCCGTGAGATATGCCGTCTGTGGTTAAGCACAGATGCCCATTGCTGCTGTGCCGGTGGGTAGGGTGCACGGGGACAGTGAAGACCAGCAAGAGCTTTCAGGGCTGGCCCCTTCCTTGTGGGAGAAGGAGCCGGACGTTTGCCTTTTCGGAAAGAGGCTCTGCCGAGAACGAGCGCCGTGAGATATGCCGTCTGTGGTTAAGCACAGATGCCCAGTGCTGTTGTGCCTGTGGGTAGGGTGCACGGGGCCAGTGAAGACCAGCAAGAGCTTTCAGGGCTGGCCCCTTCCTTGTGGGAGAAGGAGCCGGACGTTTGCCTTTTCGGAAAGAGGCTCTGCCGAGAACGAGCGCAGTGAGATGCTGAGTCTCTGGGAAAGCACAGATGCCCAGTGCTGTTGTGCCTGTGGGTAGGGTGCACGGGGCCAGTGAAGACCAGCAAGAGCTTTCAGGGCTGGCCCCTTCCTTGTGGGAGAAGGAGCCGGACGTTTGCCTTTTCGGAAAGAGGCTCTGCCGAGAGCGAACGCAGTGAGATGCTGAGTCTCTGGGAAAGCACAGATGCCCAGTGCTGTTGTGCCTGTGGGTAGGGTGCACGGGGACGGTTAAGACCAGCAAGAGCTTTCAGGGCTGGCCCCTTCCTTGTGGGAGAAGGAGCCGGACGTTTGCCTTTTCGGAAAGAGGCTCTGCCGAGAACGAGCGCCGTGAGATGCTGAGTCTCTGGGAAAGCACAGATGCCCAGTGCTGTTGTGCCTGTGGGTAGGGTGCACGGGGACGGTTAAGACCAGCAAGAGCTTTCAGGGCTGGCCCCTTCCTTGTGGGAGAAGGAGCCGGACGTTTGCCTTTTCGGAAAGAGGCTCTGCCGAGAACGAGCGCCGTGAGATATGCCATCTGTGGTTAAGCACAGATGCCCAGTGCTGTTGTGCCTGTGGGTAGGGTGCACGGGGCCAGTGAAGACCAGCAAGAGCTTTCAGGGCTGGCCCCTTCCTTGTGGGAGAAGGAGCTGGACGTTTGCCTTTTCGGAAAGAGGCTCTGCCGAGAACGAGCGCCGTGAGATATGCCGTCTGAGGTTAAGCACAGATGCCCAGTGCTGTTGTGCCTGTGGGTAGGGTGCACGGGGCCAGTGAAGACCAGCAAGAGCTTTCAGGGCTGGCCCCTTCCTTGTGGGAGAAGGAGCCGGACGTTTGCCTTTTCGGAAAGAGGCTCTGCCGAGAACGAGCGCCGTGAGATGCTGAGTCTCTGGGAAAGCACAGATGCCCAGTGCTGTTGTGCCTGTGGGTAGGGTGCACGGGGCCAGTGAAGACCAGCAAGAGCTTTCAGGGCTGGCCCCTTCCTTGTGGGAGAAGGAGCCGGACGTTTGCCTTTTCGGAAAGAGGCTCTGCCGAGAACGAGCGCCGTGAGATATGCCGTCTGTGGTTAAGCACAGATGCCCAGTGCTGTTGTGCCTGTGGGTAGGGTGCACGGGGCCAGTGAAGACCAGCAAGAGCTTTCAGGGCTGGCCCCTTCCTTGTGGGAGAAGGAGCCGGACGTTTGCCTTTTCGGAAAGAGGCTCTGCCGAGAACGAGCGCCGTGAGATGCTGAGCCTCTGAAAAAGGCACAGAAGCCCACTGCTGTTGTGCCTGTGGATAGGGTGCACGGGGACAGTGAAGACCAGCAAGAGCTTTCAGGGCTGGCCCCTTCCTTGTGGGAGAAGGAGCCGGACGTTTGCCTTTTCGGAAAGAGGCTCTGCCGAGAACGAGCGCCGTGAGATATGCCGTCTGTGGTTAAGCACAGATGCCCAGTGCTGTTGTGCCTGTGGGTAGGGTGCACGGGGCCAGTGAAGACCAGCAAGAGCTTTCAGGGCTGGCCCCTTCCTTGTGGGAGAAGGAGCCGGACGTTTGCCTTTTCGGAAAGAGGCTCTGCCGAGAACGAGCGCCGTGAGATATGCCGTCTGTGGTTAAGCACAGATGCCCAGTGCTGTTGTGCCTGTGGGTAGGGTGCACGGGGCCAGTGAAGACCAGCAAGAGCTTTCAGGGCTGGCCCCTTCCTTGTGGGAGAAGGAGCCGGACGTTTGCCTTTTCGGAAAGAGGCTCTGCCGAGAACGAGCGCCGTGAGATGCTGAGTCTCTGGGAAAGCACAGATGCCCAGTGCTGTTGTGCCTGTGGGTAGGGTGCACGGGGCCAGTGAAGACCAGCAAGAGTTTTCAGGGCTGGCCCCTTCCTTGTGGGAGAAGGAGCCGGACGTTTGCCTTTTCGGAAAGAGGCACTGCCGAGAACGAGCGCCGTGAGATATGCCGTCTGCGGTTAAGCACAGATGCCCAGTGCTGTTGTGCCTGTGGGTAGGGTGCACGGGGCCAGTGAAGACCAGCAAGAGCTTTCAGGGCTGGCCCCTTCCTTGTGGGAGAAGGAGCCGGACGTTTGCCTTTTCGGAAAGAGGCTCTGCCGAGAACGAGCGCCGTGAGATGCTGAGTCTCTGGGAAAGCACAGATGCCCAGTGCTGTTGTGCCTGTGGGTAGGGTGCACGGGGACAAAAAAGACCAGCAAGCACTTTCAGGGCTGGCCCCTTCCTTATGGCAGAAGGAGCCGGACGTTTGCCTTTTCGGAAAGAGGCTCTGCCGAGAACGAGCGCCGTGAGATATGCCGTCTGTGGTTAAGCACAGATGCCCAGTGCTGTTGTGCCTGTGGGTAGGGTGCACGGGGCCAGTGAAGACCAGCAAGAGCTTTCAGGGCTGGTCCCTTCCTTGTGGGAGAAGGAGCCGGACGTTTGCCTTTTCGGAAAGACGCTCTGCCGAGAGCGAACGCAGTGAGATGCTGAGTCTCTGGGAAAGCACAGATGCCCAGTGCTGTTGTGCCTGTGGGTAAGGTGTTTGGGGATGGTTAAGACCAGCAAGCACTTTCAGGGCTGGCCCCTTCCTTGTGGGAGAAGGAGCCGGACGTTTGCCTTTTCGGAAAGAGGCTCTGCCGAGAACGAGCGCCGTGAGATGCTGAGTCTCTGGGAAAGCACAGATGCCCAGTGCTGTTGTGCCTGTGGGTAGGGTGCACGGGGCCAGTGAAGACCAGCAAGAGCTTTCAGGGCTGGCCCCTTCCTTGTGGGAGAAGGAGCCGGACGTTTGCCTTTTCGGAAAGAGGCTCTGCCGAGAACGAGCGCCGTGAGATATGCCATCTGTGGTTAAGCACAGATGCCCAGTGCTGTTGTGCCTGTGGGTAGGGTGCACGGGGCCAGTGAAGACCAGCAAGAGCTTTCAGGGCTGGCCCCTTCCTTGTGGGAGAAGGAGCCGGACGTTTGCCTTTTCGGAAAGAGGCTCTGCCGAGAACGAGCGCCGTGAGATGCTGAGTCTCTGGGAAAGCACAGATGCCCAGTGCTGTTGTGCCTGTGGGTAGGGTGCACGGGGCCAGTGAAGACCAGCAAGAGTTTTCAGGGCTGGCCCCTTCCTTGTGGGAGAAGGAGCCGGACGTTTGCCTTTTCGGAAAGAGGCACTGCCGAGAACGAGCGCCGTGAGATATGCCGTCTGCGGTTAAGCACAGATGCCCAGTGCTGTTGTGCCTGTGGGTAGGGTGCACGGGGCCAGTGAAGACCAGCAAGAGCTTTCAGGGCTGGCCCCTTCCTTGTGGGAGAAGGAGCCGGACGTTTGCCTTTTCGGAAAGAGGCTCTGCCGAGAACGAGCGCCGTGAGATGCTGAGTCTCTGGGAAAGCACAGATGCCAAGTGCTGTTGTGCCTGTGGGTAGGGTGCACGGGGCCGGTGAAGACCAGCAAGAGCTTTCAGGGCTGGCCCCTTCCTTGTGGGAGAAGGAGCCGGACGTTTGCCTTTTCGGAAAGAGGCTCTGCCGAGAACGAGCGCCGTGAGATATGCCGTCTGTGGTTAAGCACAGATGCCCAGTGCTGTTGTGCCTGTGGGTAGGGTGCACGGGGCCAGTGAAGACCAGCAAGAGCTTTCAGGGCTGGCCCCTTCCTTGTGGGAGAAGGAGCCGGACGTTTGCCTTTTCGGAAAGAGGCTCTGCCGAGAACGAGCGCCGTGAGATGCTGAGCCTCTGAAAAAGGCACAGATGCCCAGTGCTGTTGTGCCTGTGGATAGGGTGCACGGGGACAGTGAAGACCAGCAAGAGCTTTCAGGGCTGGCCCCTTCCTTGTGGGAGAAGGAGCCGGACGTTTGCCTTTTCGGAAAGAGGCTCTGCCGAGAACGAGCGCCGTGAGATATGCCGTCTGTGGTTAAGCACAGATGCCCAGTGCTGTTGTGCCTGTGGGTAGGGTGCACGGGGCCAGTGAAGACCAGCAAGAGCTTTCAGGGCTGGCCCCTTCCTTGTGGGAGAAGGAGCCGGACGTTTGCCTTTTCGGAAAGAGGCTCTGCCGAGAACGAGCGCCGTGAGATATGCCGTCTGTGGTTAAGCACAGATGCCCAGTGCTGTTGTGCCTGTGGGTAGGGTGCACGGGGCCAGTGAAGACCAGCAAGAGCTTTCAGGGCTGGCCCCTTCCTTGTGGGAGAAGGAGCCGGACGTTTGCCTTTTCGGAAAGAGGCTCTGCCGAGAACGAGCGCCGTGAGATGCTGAGTCTCTGGGAAAGCACAGATGCCCAGTGCTGTTGTGCCTGTGGGTAGGGTGCACGGGGCCAGTGAAGACCAGCAAGAGTTTTCAGGGCTGGCCCCTTCCTTGTGGGAGAAGGAGCCGGACGTTTGCCTTTTCGGAAAGAGGCACTGCCGAGAACGAGCGCCGTGAGATATGCCGTCTGCGGTTAAGCACAGATGCCCAGTGCTGTTGTGCCTGTGGGTAGGGTGCACGGGGCCAGTGAAGACCAGCAAGAGCTTTCAGGGCTGGCCCCTTCCTTGTGGGAGAAGGAGCCGGACGTTTGCCTTTTCGGAAAGAGGCTCTGCCGAGAACGAGCGCCGTGAGATGCTGAGTCTCTGGGAAAGCACAGATGCCCAGTGCTGTTGTGCCTGTGGGTAGGGTGCACGGGGACAAAGAAGACCAGCAAGCACTTTCAGGGCTGGCCCCTTCCTTATGGCAGAAGGAGCCGGACGTTTGCCTTTTCGGAAAGAGGCTCTGCCGAGAACGAGCGCCGTGAGATATGCCGTCTGTGGTTAAGCACAGATGCCCAGTGCTGTTGTGCCTGTGGGTAGGGTGCACGGGGCCAGTGAAGACCAGCAAGAGCTTTCAGGGCTGGCCCCTTCCTTGTGGGAGAAGGAGCCGGACGTTTGCCTTTTCGGAAAGAGGCTCTGCCGAGAACGAGCGCCGTGAGATGCTGAGTCTCTGGGAAAGCACAGATGCCCAGTGCTGTTGTGCCTGTGGGTAGGGTGCACGGGGCCAGTGAAGACCAGCAAGAGCTTTCAGGGCTGGCCCCTTCCTTGTGGGAGAAGGAGCCGGACGTTTGCCTTTTCGGAAAGAGGCTCTGCCGAGAACGAGCGCCGTGAGATATGCCGTCTGCGGTTAAGCACAGATGCCCAGTGCTGTTGTGCCTGTGGGTAGGGTGCACGGGGCCAGTGAAGACCAGCAAGAGCTTTCAGGGCTGGCCCCTTCCTTGTGGGAGAAGGAGCCGGACGTTTGCCTTTTCGGAAAGAGGCACTGCCGAGAACGAGCGCCGTGAGATGCTGAGTCTCTGGGAAAGCACAGATGCCAAGTGCTGTTGTGCCTGTGGGTAGGGTGCACGGGGCCGGTGAAGACCAGCAAGAGCTTTCAGGGCTGGCCCCTTCCTTGTGGGAGAAGGAGCCGGACGTTTGCCTTTTCGGAAAGAGGCTCTGCCGAGAACGAGCGCCGTGAGATGCTGAGTCTCTGGGAAAGCACAGATGCCCAGTGCTGTTGTGCCTGTGGGTAGGGTGCACGGGGACAAAGAAGACCAGCAAGAGCTTTCAGGGCTGGCCCCTTCCTTATGGCAGAAGGAGCCGGACGTTTGCCTTTTCGGAAAGAGGCTCTGCCGAGAACGAGCGCCGTGAGATATGCCGTCTGTGGTTAAGCACAGATGCCCAGTGCTGTTGTGCCTGTGGGTAGGGTGCACGGGGCCAGTGAAGACCAGCAAGAGCTTTCAGGGCTGGTCCCTTCCTTGTGGGAGAAGGAGCCGGACGTTTGCCTTTTCGGAAAGAGGCTCTGCCGAGAGCGAACGCAGTGAGATGCTGAGTCTCTGGGAAAGCACAGATGCCCAGTGCTGTTGTGCCTGTGGGTAAGGTGTTTGGGGATGGTTAAGACCAGCAAGAGCTTTCAGGGCTGGCCCCTTCCTTGTGGGAGAAGGAGCCGGACGTTTGCCTTTTCGGAAAGAGGCTCTGCCGAGAACGAGCGCCGTGAGATGCTGAGTCTCTGGGAAAGCACAGATGTCCAGTGCTGTTGTGCCTGTGGGTAGGGTGCACGGGGCCAGTGAAGACCAGCAAGAGCTTTCAGGGCTGGCCCCTTCCTTGTGGGAGAAGGAGCCGGACGTTTGCCTTTTCGGAAAGAGGCTCTGCCGAGAACGAGCGCCGTGAGATATGCCGTCTGTGGTTAAGCACAGATGCCCATTGCTGCTGTGCCGGTGGGTAGGGTGCACGGGGACAGTGAAGACCAGCAAGAGCTTTCAGGGCTGGCCCCTTCCTTGTGGGAGAAGGAGCCGGACGTTTGCCTTTTCGGAAAGAGGCTCTGCCGAGAACGAGCGCCGTGAGATATGCCGTCTGTGGTTAAGCACAGATGCCCAGTGCTGTTGTGCCTGTGGGTAGGGTGCACGGGGCCAGTGAAGACCAGCAAGAGCTTTCAGGGCTGGCCCCTTCCTTGTGGGAGAAGGAGCCGGACGTTTGCCTTTTCGGAAAGAGGCTCTGCCGAGAACGAGCGCCGTGAGATGCTGAGTCTCTGGGAAAGCACAGATGCCCAGTGCTGTTGTGCCTGTGGGTAGGGTGCACGGGGCCAGTGAAGACCAGCAAGAGTTTTCAGGGCTGGCCCCTTCCTTGTGGGAGAAGGAGCCGGACGTTTGCCTTTTCGGAAAGAGGCTCTGCCGAGAACGAGCGCCGTGAGATATGCCATCTGTGGTTAAGCACAGATGCCCAGTGCTGTTGTGCCTGTGGGTAGGGTGCACGGGGCCAGTGAAGACCAGCAAGAGCTTTCAGGGCTGGCCCCTTCCTTGTGGGAGAAGGAGCCGGACGTTTGCCTTTTCGGAAAGAGGCTCTGCCGAGAACGAGCGCCGTGAGATATGCCGTCTGTGGTTAAGCACAGATGCCCAGTGCTGTTGTGCCTGTGGGTAGGGTGCACGGGGCCAGTGAAGACCAGCAAGAGCTTTCAGGGCTGGCCCCTTCCTTGTGGGAGAAGGAGCCGGACGTTTGCCTTTTCGGAAAGAGGCTCTGCCGAGAACGAGCGCCGTGAGATGCTGAGCCTCTGAAAAAGGCACAGATGCCCACTGCTGTTGTGCCTGTGGATAGGGTGCACGGGGACAGTGAAGACCAGCAAGAGCTTTCAGGGCTGGCCCCTTCCTTGTGGGAGAAGGAGCCGGACGTTTGCCTTTTCGGAAAGAGGCTCTGCCGAGAACGAGCGCCGTGAGATATGCCGTCTGTGGTTAAGCACAGATGCCCAGTGCTGTTGTGCCTGTGGGTAGGGTGCACGGGGCCAGTGAAGACCAGCAAGAGCTTTCAGGGCTGGCCCCTTCCTTGTGGGAGAAGGAGCCGGACGTTTGCCTTTTCGGAAAGAGGCTCTGCCGAGAACGAGCGCCGTGAGATATGCCGTCTGTGGTTAAGCACAGATGCCCAGTGCTGTTGTGCCTGTGGGTAGGGTGCACGGGGCCAGTGAAGACCAGCAAGAGCTTTCAGGGCTGGCCCCTTCCTTGTGGGAGAAGGAGCCGGACGTTTGCCTTTTCGGAAAGAGGCTCTGCCGAGAACGAGCGCCGTGAGATGCTGAGTCTCTGGGAAAGCACAGGTGCCCAGTGCTGTTGTGCCTGTGGGTAGGGTGCACGGGGCCAGTGAAGACCAGCAAGAGTTTTCAGGGCTGGCCCCTTCCTTGTGGGAGAAGGAGCCGGACGTTTGCCTTTTCGGAAAGAGGCACTGCCGAGAACGAGCGCCGTGAGATATGCCGTCTGCGGTTAAGCACAGATGCCCAGTGCTGTTGTGCCTGTGGGTAGGGTGCACGGGGCCAGTGAAGACCAGCAAGAGCTTTCAGGGCTGGCCCCTTCCTTGTGGGAGAAGGAGCCGGACGTTTGCCTTTTCGGAAAGAGGCTCTGCCGAGAACGAGCGCCGTGAGATGCTGAGTCTCTGGGAAAGCACAGATGCCCAGTGCTGTTGTGCCTGTGGGTAGGGTGCACGGGGACAAAGAAGACCAGCAAGCACTTTCAGGGCTGGCCCCTTCCTTATGGCAGAAGGAGCCGGACGTTTGCCTTTTCGGAAAGAGGCTCTGCCGAGAACGAGCGCCGTGAGATATGCCGTCTGTGGTTAAGCACAGATGCCCAGTGCTGTTGTGCCTGTGGGTAGGGTGCACGGGGCCAGTGAAGACCAGCAAGAGCTTTCAGGGCTGGTCCCTTCCTTGTGGGAGAAGGAGCCGGACGTTTGCCTTTTCGGAAAGACGCTCTGCCGAGAGCGAACGCAGTGAGATGCTGAGTCTCTGGGAAAGCACAGATGCCCAGTGCTGTTGTGCCTGTGGGTAAGGTGTTTGGGGATGGTTAAGACCAGCAAGAGCTTTCAGGGCTGGCCCCTTCCTTGTGGGAGAAGGAGCCGGACGTTTGCCTTTTCGGAAAGAGGCTCTGCCGAGAACGAGCGCCGTGAGATGCTGAGTCTCTGGGAAAGCACAGATGCCCAGTGCTGTTGTGCCTGTGGGTAGGGTGCACGGGGCCAGTGAAGACCAGCAAGAGCTTTCAGGGCTGGCCCCTTCCTTGTGGGAGAAGGAGCCGGACGTTTGCCTTTTCGGAAAGAGGCTCTGCCGAGAACGAGCGCCGTGAGATATGCCGTCTGTGGTTAAGCACAGATGCCCATTGCTGCTGTGCCGGTGGGTAGGGTGCACGGGGACAGTGAAGACCAGCAAGAGCTTTCAGGGCTGGCCCCTTCCTTGTGGGAGAAGGAGCCGGACGTTTGCCTTTTCGGAAAGAGGCTAGCCGAGAACGAGCGCAGTGAGATGCTGAGTCTCTGGGAAAGCACAGATGCCCAGTGCTGTTGTGCCTGTGGGTAGGGTGCACGGGGACAGTGAAGACCAGCAAGAGCTTTCAGGGCTGGCCCCTTCCTTGTGGGAGAAGGAGCCGGACGTTTGCCTTTTCGGAAAGAGGCTCTGCCGAGAACGAGCGCCGTGAGATATGCCGTCTGTGGTTAAGCACAGATGCCCAGTGCTGTTGTGCCTGTGGGTAGGGTGCACGGGGCCAGTGAAGACCAGCAAGAGCTTTCAGGGCTGGCCCCTTCCTTGTGGGAGAAGGAGCCGGACGTTTGCCTTTTCGGAAAGAGGCTCTGCCGAGAACGAGCGCCGTGAGATATGCCATCTGTGGTTAAGCACAGATGCCCAGTGCTGTTGTGCCTGTGGGTAGGGTGCACGGGGCCAGTGAAGACCAGCAAGAGCTTTCAGGGCTGGCCCCTTCCTTGTGGGAGAAGGAGCCGGACGTTTGCCTTTTCGGAAAGAGGCTCTGCCGAGAACGAGCGCCGTGAGATGCTGAGTCTCTGGGAAAGCACAGATGCCCAGTGCTGTTGTGCCTGTGGGTAGGGTGCACGGGGCCAGTGAAGACCAGCAAGAGTTTTCAGGGCTGGCCCCTTCCTTGTGGGAGAAGGAGCCGGACGTTTGCCTTTTCGGAAAGAGGCACTGCCGAGAACGAGCGCCGTGAGATATGCCGTCTGCGGTTAAGCACAGATGCCCAGTGCTGTTGTGCCTGTGGGTAGGGTGCACGGGGCCAGTGAAGACCAGCAAGAGCTTTCAGGGCTGGCCCCTTCCTTGTGGGAGAAGGAGCCGGACGTTTGCCTTTTCGGAAAGAGGCTCTGCCGAGAACGAGCGCCGTGAGATGCTGAGTCTCTGGGAAAGCACAGATGCCAAGTGCTGTTGTGCCTGTGGGTAGGGTGCACGGGGCCGGTGAAGACCAGCAAGAGCTTTCAGGGCTGGCCCCTTCCTTGTGGGAGAAGGAGCCGGACGTTTGCCTTTTCGGAAAGAGGCTCTGCCGAGAACGAGCGCCGTGAGATATGCCGTCTGTGGTTAAGCACAGATGCCCAGTGCTGTTGTGCCTGTGGGTAGGGTGCACGGGGCCAGTGAAGACCAGCAAGAGCTTTCAGGGCTGGCCCCTTCCTTGTGGGAGAAGGAGCCGGACGTTTGCCTTTTCGGAAAGAGGCTCTGCCGAGAACGAGCGCCGTGAGATGCTGAGCCTCTGAAAAAGGCACAGAAGCCCACTGCTGTTGTGCCTGTGGATAGGGTGCACGGGGACAGTGAAGACCAGCAAGAGCTTTCAGGGCTGGCCCCTTCCTTGTGGGAGAAGGAGCCGGACGTTTGCCTTTTCGGAAAGAGGCTCTGCCGAGAACGAGCGCCGTGAGATATGCCGTCTGTGGTTAAGCACAGATGCCCAGTGCTGTTGTGCCTGTGGGTAGGGTGCACGGGGCCAGTGAAGACCAGCAAGAGCTTTCAGGGCTGGCCCCTTCCTTGTGGGAGAAGGAGCCGGACGTTTGCCTTTTCGGAAAGAGGCTCTGCCGAGAACGAGCGCCGTGAGATGCTGAGTCTCTGGGAAAGCACAGATGCCCAGTGCTGTTGTGCCTGTGGGTAGGGTGCACGGGGACAAAGAAGACCAGCAAGCACTTTCAGGGCTGGCCCCTTCCTTATGGGAGAAGAAGCCGGACGTTTGCCTTTTCGGAAAGAGGCTCTGCCGAGAACGAGCGCCGTGAGATATGCCGTCTGTGGTTAAGCACAGATGCCCAGTGCTGTTGTGCCTGTGGGTAGGGTGCACGGGGCCAGTGAAGACCAGCAAGAGCTTTCAGGGCTGGCCCCTTCCTTGTGGGAGAAGGAGCCGGACGTTTGCCTTTTCGGAAAGAGGCTCTGCCGAGAACGAGCGCCGTGAGATATGCCATCTGTGGTTAAGCACAGATGCCCAGTGCTGTTGTGCCTGTGGGTAGGGTGCACGGGGCCAGTGAAGACCAGCAAGAGCTTTCAGGGCTGGCCCCTTCCTTGTGGGAGAAGGAGCCGGACGTTTGCCTTTTCGGAAAGAGGCTCTGCCGAGAACGAGCGCCGTGAGATATGCCGTCTGCGGTTAAGCACAGATGCCCAGTGCTGTTGTGCCTGTGGGTAGGGTGCACGGGGCCAGTGAAGACCAGCAAGAGTTTTCAGGGCTGGCCCCTTCCTTGTGGGAGAAGGAGCCGGACGTTTGCCTTTTCGGAAAGAGGCTCTGCCGAGAACGAGCGCCGTGAGATATGCCGTCTGCGGTTAAGCACAGATGCCCAGTGCTGTTGTGCCTGTGGGTAGGGTGCACGGGGCCAGTGAAGACCAGCAAGAGCTTTCAGGGCTGGCCCCTTCCTTGTGGGAGAAGGAGCCGGACGTTTGCCTTTTCGGAAAGAGGCTCTGCCGAGAACGAGCGCCGTGAGATGCTGAGTCTCTGGGAAAGCACAGATGCCAAGTGCTGTTGTGCCTGTGGGTAGGGTGCACGGGGCCGGTGAAGACCAGCAAGAGCTTTCAGGGCTGGCCCCTTCCTTGTGGGAGAAGGAGCCGGACGTTTGCCTTTTCGGAAAGAGGCTCTGCCGAGAACGAGCGCCGTGAGATGCTGAGTCTCTGGGAAAGCACAGATGCCCAGTGCTGTTGTGCCTGTGGGTAGGGTCCACGGGGACAAAGAAGACCAGCAAGCACTTTCAGGGCTGGCCCCTTCCTTGTGGGAGAAGGAGCCGGACGTTTGCCTTTTCGGAAAGAGGCTCTGCCGAGAACGAGCGCCGTGAGATATGCCGTCTGTGGTTAAGCACAGATGCCCAGTGCTGTTGTGCCTGTGGGTAGGGTGCACGGGGCCAGTGAAGACCAGCAAGAGCTTTCAGGGCTGGTCCCTTCCTTGTGGGAGAAGGAGCCGGACGTTTGCCTTTTCGGAAAGAGGCTCTGCCGAGAGCGAACGCAGTGAGATGCTGAGTCTCTGGGAAAGCACAGATGCCCAGTGCTGTTGTGCCTGTGGGTAGGGTGTTTGGGGATGGTTAAGACCAGCAAGAGCTTTCAGGGCTGGCCCCTTCCTTGTGGGAGAAGGAGCCGGACGTTTGCCTTTTCGGAAAGAGGCTCTGCCGAGAACGAGCGCCGTGAGATGCTGAGTCTCTGGGAAAGCACAGATGTCCAGTGCTGTTGTGCCTGTGGGTAGGGTGCACGGGGCCAGTGAAGACCAGCAAGAGCTTTCAGGGCTGGCCCCTTCCTTGTGGGAGAAGGAGCCGGACGTTTGCCTTTTCGGAAAGAGGCTCTGCCGAGAACGAGCGCCGTGAGATATGCCGTCTGTGGTTAAGCACAGATGCCCATTGCTGCTGTGCCGGTGGGTAGGGTGCACGGGGACAGTGAAGACCAGCAAGAGCTTTCAGGGCTGGCCCCTTCCTTGTGGGAGAAGGAGCCGGACGTTTGCCTTTTCGGAAAGAGGCTAGCCGAGAACGAGCTCAGTGAGATGCTGAGTCTCTGGGAAAGCACAGATGCCCAGTGCTGTTGTGCCTGTGGGTAGGGTGCACGGGGACAGTGAAGACCAGCAAGAGCTTTCAGGGCTGGCCCCTTCCTTGTGGGAGAAGGAGCCGGACGTTTGCCTTTTCGGAAAGAGGCTCTGCCGAGAACGAGCGCCGTGAGATATGCCGTCTGTGGTTAAGCACAGATGCCCAGTGCTGTTGTGCCTGTGGGTAGGGTGCACGGGGCCAGTGAAGACCAGCAAGAGCTTTCAGGGCTGGCCCCTTCCTTGTGGGAGAAGGAGCCGGACGTTTGCCTTTTCGGAAAGAGGCTCTGCCGAGAACGAGCGCCGTGAGATATGCCGTCTGTGGTTAAGCACAGATGCCCAGTGCTGTTGTGCCTGTGGGTAGGGTGCACGGGGCCAGTGAAGACCAGCAAGAGCTTTCAGGGCTGGCCCCTTCCTTGTGGGAGAAGGAGCCGGACGTTTGCCTTTTCGGAAAGAGGCTCTGCCGAGAACGAGCGCCGTGAGATGCTGAGTCTCTGGGAAAGCACAGATGCCCAGTGCTGTTGTGCCTGTGGGTAGGGTGCACGGGGCCAGTGAAGACCAGCAAGAGTTTTCAGGGCTGGCCCCTTCCTTGTGGGAGAAGGAGCCGGACGTTTGCCTTTTCGGAAAGAGGCTCTGCCGAGAACGAGCGCCGTGAGATATGCCGTCTGCGGTTAAGCACAGATGCCCAGTGCTGTTGTGCCTGTGGGTAGGGTGCACGGGGCCAGTGAAGACCAGCAAGAGCTTTCAGGGCTGGCCCCTTCCTTGTGGGAGAAGGAGCCGGACGTTTGCCTTTTCGGAAAGAGGCTAGCCGAGAACGAGCTCAGTGAGATGCTGAGTCTCTGGGAAAGCACAGATGCCCAGTGCTGTTGTGCCTGTGGGTAGGGTGCACGGGGACAGTGAAGACCAGCAAGAGCTTTCAGGGCTGGCCCCTTCCTTGTGGGAGAAGGAGCCGGACGTTTGCCTTTTCGGAAAGAGGCTCTGCCGAGAACGAGCGCCGTGAGATATGCCGTCTGTGGTTAAGCACAGATGCCCAGTGCTGTTGTGCCTGTGGGTAGGGTGCACGGGGACAGTGAAGACCAGCAAGAGCTTTCAGGGCTGGCCCCTTCCTTGTGGGAGAAGGAGCCGGACGTTTGCCTTTTCGGAAAGAGGCTCTGCCGAGAACGAGCGCCGTGAGATATGCCGTCTGTGGTTAAGCACAGATGCCCAGTGCTGTTGTGCCTGTGGGTAGGGTGCACGGGGCCAGTGAAGACCAGCAAGAGCTTTCAGGGCTGGCCCCTTCCTTGTGGGAGAAGGAGCCGGACGTTTGCCTTTTCGGAAAGAGGCTCTGCCGAGAACGAGCGCCGTGAGATGCTGAGTCTCTGGGAAAGCACAGATGCCCAGTGCTGTTGTGCCTGTGGGTAGGGTGCACGGGGCCAGTGAAGACCAGCAAGAGTTTTCAGGGCTGGCCCCTTCCTTGTGGGAGAAGGAGCCGGACGTTTGCCTTTTCGGAAAGAGGCACTGCCGAGAACGAGCGCCGTGAGATATGCCGTCTGCGGTTAAGCACAGATGCCCAGTGCTGTTGTGCCTGTGGGTAGGGTGCACGGGGCCAGTGAAGACCAGCAAGAGCTTTCAGGGCTGGCCCCTTCCTTGTGGGAGAAGGAGCCGGACGTTTGCCTTTTCGGAAAGAGGCTCTGCCGAGAACGAGCGCCGTGAGATGCTGAGTCTCTGGGAAAGCACAGATGCCAAGTGCTGTTGTGCCTGTGGGTAGGGTGCACGGGGCCGGTGAAGACCAGCAAGAGCTTTCAGGGCTGGCCCCTTCCTTGTGGGAGAAGGAGCCGGACGTTTGCCTTTTCGGAAAGAGGCTCTGCCGAGAACGAGCGCCGTGAGATGCTGAGTCTCTGGGAAAGCACAGATGCCCAGTGCTGTTGTGCCTGTGGGTAGGGTGCACGGGGACAAAGAAGACCAGCAAGCACTTTCAGGGCTGGCCCCTTCCTTATGGCAGAAGGAGCCGGACGTTTGCCTTTTCGGAAAGAGGCTCTGCCGAGAACGAGCGCCGTGAGATATGCCGTCTGTGGTTAAGCACAGATGCCCAGTGCTGTTGTGCCTGTGGGTAGGGTGCACGGGGCCAGTGAAGACCAGCAAGAGCTTTCAGGGCTGGTCCCTTCCTTGTGGGAGAAGGAGCCGGACGTTTGCCTTTTCGGAAAGAGGCTCTGCCGAGAGCGAACGCAGTGAGATGCTGAGTCTCTGGGAAAGCACAGATGCCCAGTGCTGTTGTGCCTGTGGGTAAGGTGTTTGGGGATGGTTAAGACCAGCAAGAGCTTTCAGGGCTGGCCCCTTCCTTGTGGGAGAAGGAGCCGGACGTTTGCCTTTTCGGAAAGAGGCTCTGCCGAGAACGAGCGCCGTGAGATATGCCGTCTGTGGTTAAGCACAGATGCCCAGTGCTGTTGTGCCTGTGGGTAGGGTGCACGGGGCCAGTGAAGACCAGCAAGAGCTTTCAGGGCTGGCCCCTTCCTTGTGGGAGAAGGAGCCGGACGTTTGCCTTTTCGGAAAGAGGCTCTGCCGAGAACGAGCGCCGTGAGATGCTGAGTCTCTGGGAAAGCACAGATGCCCAGTGCTGTTGTGCCTGTGGGTAGGGTGCACGGGGCCAGTGAAGACCAGCAAGAGCTTTCAGGGCTGGCCCCTTCCTTGTGGGAGAAGGAGCCGGACGTTTGCCTTTTCGGAAAGAGGCTCTGCCGAGAGCGAACGCAGTGAGATGCTGAGTCTCTGGGAAAGCACAGATGCCCAGTGCTGTTGTGCCTGTGGGTAGGGTGTTTTGGGGATGGTTAAGACCAGCAAGAGCTTTCAGGGCTGGCCCCTTCCTTGTGGGAGAAGGAGCCGGACGTTTGCCTTTTCGGAAAGAGGCTCTGCCGAGAACGAGCGCCGTGAGATGCTGAGTCTCTGGGAAAGCACAGATGCCCAGTGCTGTTGTGCCTGTGGGTAGGGTGCACGGGGCCAGTGAAGACCAGCAAGAGCTTTCAGGGCTGGCCCCTTCCTTGTGGGAGAAGGAGCCGGACGTTTGCCTTTTCGGAAAGAGGCTCTGCCGAGAACGAGCGCCGTGAGATATGCCGTCTGTGGTTAAGCACAGATGTCCAGTGCTGTTGTGCCTGTGGGTAGGGTGCACGGGGCCAGTGAAGACCAGCAAGAGCTTTCAGGGCTGGCCCCTTCCTTGTGGGAGAAGGAGCCGGACGTTTGCCTTTTCGGAAAGAGGCTCTGCCGAGAACGAGCGCCGTGAGATGCTGAGTCTCTGGGAAAGCACAGATGCCCAGTGCTGTTGTGCCTGTGGGTAGGGTGCACGGGGCCAGTGAAGACCAGCAAGAGCTTTCAGGGCTGGCCCCTTCCTTGTGGGAGAAGGAGCCGGACGTTTGCCTTTTCGGAAAGAGGCTCTGCCGAGAACGAGCGCCGTGAGATATGCCGTCTGTGGTTAAGCACAGATGCCCAGTGCTGTTGTGCCTGTGGGTAGGGTGCACGGGGCCAGTGAAGACCAGCAAGAGCTTTCAGGGCTGGCCCCTTCCTTGTGGGAGAAGGAGCCGGACGTTTGCCTTTTCGGAAAGAGGCTCTGCCGAGAGCGAACGCAGTGAGATGCTGAGTCTCTGGGAAAGCACAGATGCCCAGTGCTGTTGTGCCTGTGGGTAGGGTGCACGGGGCCAGTGAAGACCAGCAAGAGCTTTCAGGGCTGGCCCCTTCCTTGTGGGAGAAGGAGCCGGACGTTTGCCTTTTCGGAAAGAGGCTCTGCCGAGAGCGAACGCAGTGAGATGCTGAGTCTCTGGGAAAGCACAGATGCCCAGTGCTGTTGTGCCTGTGGGTAGGGTGCACGGGGCCAGTGAAGACCAGCAAGAGCTTTCAGGGCTGGCCCCTTCCTTGTGGGAGAAGGAGCCGGACGTTTGCCTTTTCGGAAAGAGGCTCTGCCGAGAACGAGCGCCGTGAGATATGCCGTCTGTGGTTAAGCACAGATGCCCAGTGCTGTTGTGCCTGTGGGTAGGGTGCACGGGGCCAGTGAAGACCAGCAAGAGCTTTCAGGGCTGGCCCCTTCCTTGTGGGAGAAGGAGCCGGACGTTTGCCTTTTCGGAAAGAGGCTCTGCCGAGAACGAGCGCCGTGAGATATGCCGTCTGTGGTTAAGCACAGATGCCCAGTGCTGTTGTGCCTGTGGGTAGGGTGCACGGGGCCAGTGAAGACCAGCAAGAGCTTTCAGGGCTGGCCCCTTCCTTGTGGGAGAAGGAGCCGGACGTTTGCCTTTTCGGAAAGAGGCTCTGCCGAGAACGAGCGCCGTGAGATGCTGAGTCTCTGGGAAAGCACAGATGCCAAGTGCTGTTGTGCCTGTGGGTAGGGTGCACGGGGCCGGTGAAGACCAGCAAGAGCTTTCAGGGCTGGCCCCTTCCTTGTGGGAGAAGGAGCCGGACGTTTGCCTTTTCGGAAAGAGGCTCTGCCGAGAACGAGCGCCGTGAGATGCTGAGTCTCTGGGAAAGCACAGATGCCCAGTGCTGTTGTGCCTGTGGGTAGGGTGCACGGGGACAAAGAAGACCAGCAAGCACTTTCAGGGCTGGCCCCTTCCTTATGGGAGAAGAAGCCGGACGTTTGCCTTTTCGGAAAGAGGCTCTGCCGAGAACGAGCGCCGTGAGATATGCCGTCTGTGGTTAAGCACAGATGCCCAGTGCTGTTGTGCCTGTGGGTAGGGTGCACGGGGCCAGTGAAGACCAGCAAGAGCTTTCAGGGCTGGCCCCTTCCTTGTGGGAGAAGGAGCCGGACGTTTGCCTTTTCGGAAAGAGGCTCTGCCGAGAACGAGCGCCGTGAGATATGCCATCTGTGGTTAAGCACAGATGCCCAGTGCTGTTGTGCCTGTGGGTAGGGTGCACGGGGCCAGTGAAGACCAGCAAGAGCTTTCAGGGCTGGCCCCTTCCTTGTGGGAGAAGGAGCCGGACGTTTGCCTTTTCGGAAAGAGGCACTGCCGAGAACGAGCGCCGTGAGATATGCCGTCTGCGGTTAAGCACAGATGCCCAGTGCTGTTGTGCCTGTGGGTAGGGTGCACGGGGCCAGTGAAGACCAGCAAGAGCTTTCAGGGCTGGCCCCTTCCTTGTGGGAGAAGGAGCCGGACGTTTGCCTTTTCGGAAAGAGGCTCTGCCGAGAACGAGCGCCGTGAGATGCTGAGTCTCTGGGAAAGCACAGATGCCCAGTGCTGTTGTGCCTGTGGGTAGGGTGCACGGGGACAAAGAAGACCAGCAAGCACTTTCAGGGCTGGCCCCTTCCTTATGGGAGAAGAAGCCGGACGTTTGCCTTTTCGGAAAGAGGCTCTGCCGAGAACGAGCGCCGTGAGATATGCCGTCTGTGGTTAAGCACAGATGCCCAGTGCTGTTGTGCCTGTGGGTAGGGTGCACGGGGCCAGTGAAGACCAGCAAGAGCTTTCAGGGCTGGCCCCTTCCTTGTGGGAGAAGGAGCCGGACGTTTGCCTTTTCGGAAAGAGGCTCTGCCGAGAACGAGCGCCGTGAGATATGCCATCTGTGGTTAAGCACAGATGCCCAGTGCTGTTGTGCCTGTGGGTAGGGTGCACGGGGCCAGTGAAGACCAGCAAGAGCTTTCAGGGCTGGCCCCTTCCTTGTGGGAGAAGGAGCCGGACGTTTGCCTTTTCGGAAAGAGGCTCTGCCGAGAACGAGCGCCGTGAGATATGCCGTCTGCGGTTAAGCACAGATGCCCAGTGCTGTTGTGCCTGTGGGTAGGGTGCACGGGGCCAGTGAAGACCAGCAAGAGTTTTCAGGGCTGGCCCCTTCCTTGTGGGAGAAGGAGCCGGACGTTTGCCTTTTCGGAAAGAGGCTCTGCCGAGAACGAGCGCCGTGAGATATGCCGTCTGCGGTTAAGCACAGATGCCCAGTGCTGTTGTGCCTGTGGGTAGGGTGCACGGGGCCAGTGAAGACCAGCAAGAGCTTTCAGGGCTGGCCCCTTCCTTGTGGGAGAAGGAGCCGGACGTTTGCCTTTTCGGAAAGAGGCTCTGCCGAGAACGAGCGCCGTGAGATGCTGAGTCTCTGGGAAAGCACAGATGCCAAGTGCTGTTGTGCCTGTGGGTAGGGTGCACGGGGCCGGTGAAGACCAGCAAGAGCTTTCAGGGCTGGCCCCTTCCTTGTGGGAGAAGGAGCCGGACGTTTGCCTTTTCGGAAAGAGGCTCTGCCGAGAACGAGCGCCGTGAGATGCTGAGTCTCTGGGAAAGCACAGATGCCCAGTGCTGTTGTGCCTGTGGGTAGGGTCCACGGGGACAAAGAAGACCAGCAAGCACTTTCAGGGCTGGCCCCTTCCTTGTGGGAGAAGGAGCCGGACGTTTGCCTTTTCGGAAAGAGGCTCTGCCGAGAACGAGCGCCGTGAGATATGCCGTCTGTGGTTAAGCACAGATGCCCAGTGCTGTTGTGCCTGTGGGTAGGGTGCACGGGGCCAGTGAAGACCAGCAAGAGCTTTCAGGGCTGGTCCCTTCCTTGTGGGAGAAGGAGCCGGACGTTTGCCTTTTCGGAAAGAGGCTCTGCCGAGAGCGAACGCAGTGAGATGCTGAGTCTCTGGGAAAGCACAGATGCCCAGTGCTGTTGTGCCTGTGGGTAAGGTGTTTGGGGATGGTTAAGACCAGCAAGAGCTTTCAGGGCTGGCCCCTTCCTTGTGGGAGAAGGAGCCGGACGTTTGCCTTTTCGGAAAGAGGCTCTGCCGAGAACGAGCGCCGTGAGATGCTGAGTCTCTGGGAAAGCACAGATGTCCAGTGCTGTTGTGCCTGTGGGTAGGGTGCACGGGGCCAGTGAAGACCAGCAAGAGCTTTCAGGGCTGGCCCCTTCCTTGTGGGAGAAGGAGCCGGACGTTTGCCTTTTCGGAAAGAGGCTCTGCCGAGAACGAGCGCCGTGAGATATGCCGTCTGTGGTTAAGCACAGATGCCCATTGCTGCTGTGCCGGTGGGTAGGGTGCACGGGGACAGTGAAGACCAGCAAGAGCTTTCAGGGCTGGCCCCTTCCTTGTGGGAGAAGGAGCCGGACGTTTGCCTTTTCGGAAAGAGGCTAGCCGAGAACGAGCTCAGTGAGATGCTGAGTCTCTGGGAAAGCACAGATGCCCAGTGCTGTTGTGCCTGTGGGTAGGGTGCACGGGGACAGTGAAGACCAGCAAGAGCTTTCAGGGCTGGCCCCTTCCTTGTGGGAGAAGGAGCCGGACGTTTGCCTTTTCGGAAAGAGGCTCTGCCGAGAACGAGCGCCGTGAGATATGCCGTCTGTGGTTAAGCACAGATGCCCAGTGCTGTTGTGCCTGTGGGTAGGGTGCACGGGGCCAGTGAAGACCAGCAAGAGCTTTCAGGGCTGGCCCCTTCCTTGTGGGAGAAGGAGCCGGACGTTTGCCTTTTCGGAAAGAGGCTCTGCCGAGAACGAGCGCCGTGAGATATGCCGTCTGTGGTTAAGCACAGATGCCCAGTGCTGTTGTGCCTGTGGGTAGGGTGCACGGGGCCAGTGAAGACCAGCAAGAGCTTTCAGGGCTGGCCCCTTCCTTGTGGGAGAAGGAGCCGGACGTTTGCCTTTTCGGAAAGAGGCTCTGCCGAGAACGAGCGCCGTGAGATGCTGAGTCTCTGGGAAAGCACAGATGCCCAGTGCTGTTGTGCCTGTGGGTAGGGTGCACGGGGCCAGTGAAGACCAGCAAGAGTTTTCAGGGCTGGCCCCTTCCTTGTGGGAGAAGGAGCCGGACGTTTGCCTTTTCGGAAAGAGGCTCTGCCGAGAACGAGCGCCGTGAGATATGCCGTCTGCGGTTAAGCACAGATGCCCAGTGCTGTTGTGCCTGTGGGTAGGGTGCACGGGGCCAGTGAAGACCAGCAAGAGCTTTCAGGGCTGGCCCCTTCCTTGTGGGAGAAGGAGCCGGACGTTTGCCTTTTCGGAAAGAGGCTAGCCGAGAACGAGCTCAGTGAGATGCTGAGTCTCTGGGAAAGCACAGATGCCCAGTGCTGTTGTGCCTGTGGGTAGGGTGCACGGGGACAGTGAAGACCAGCAAGAGCTTTCAGGGCTGGCCCCTTCCTTGTGGGAGAAGGAGCCGGACGTTTGCCTTTTCGGAAAGAGGCTCTGCCGAGAACGAGCGCCGTGAGATATGCCGTCTGTGGTTAAGCACAGATGCCCAGTGCTGTTGTGCCTGTGGGTAGGGTGCACGGGGACAGTGAAGACCAGCAAGAGCTTTCAGGGCTGGCCCCTTCCTTGTGGGAGAAGGAGCCGGACGTTTGCCTTTTCGGAAAGAGGCTCTGCCGAGAACGAGCGCCGTGAGATATGCCGTCTGTGGTTAAGCACAGATGCCCAGTGCTGTTGTGCCTGTGGGTAGGGTGCACGGGGCCAGTGAAGACCAGCAAGAGCTTTCAGGGCTGGCCCCTTCCTTGTGGGAGAAGGAGCCGGACGTTTGCCTTTTCGGAAAGAGGCTCTGCCGAGAACGAGCGCCGTGAGATGCTGAGTCTCTGGGAAAGCACAGATGCCCAGTGCTGTTGTGCCTGTGGGTAGGGTGCACGGGGCCAGTGAAGACCAGCAAGAGTTTTCAGGGCTGGCCCCTTCCTTGTGGGAGAAGGAGCCGGACGTTTGCCTTTTCGGAAAGAGGCACTGCCGAGAACGAGCGCCGTGAGATATGCCGTCTGCGGTTAAGCACAGATGCCCAGTGCTGTTGTGCCTGTGGGTAGGGTGCACGGGGCCAGTGAAGACCAGCAAGAGCTTTCAGGGCTGGCCCCTTCCTTGTGGGAGAAGGAGCCGGACGTTTGCCTTTTCGGAAAGAGGCTCTGCCGAGAACGAGCGCCGTGAGATGCTGAGTCTCTGGGAAAGCACAGATGCCAAGTGCTGTTGTGCCTGTGGGTAGGGTGCACGGGGCCGGTGAAGACCAGCAAGAGCTTTCAGGGCTGGCCCCTTCCTTGTGGGAGAAGGAGCCGGACGTTTGCCTTTTCGGAAAGAGGCTCTGCCGAGAACGAGCGCCGTGAGATGCTGAGTCTCTGGGAAAGCACAGATGCCCAGTGCTGTTGTGCCTGTGGGTAGGGTGCACGGGGACAAAGAAGACCAGCAAGCACTTTCAGGGCTGGCCCCTTCCTTATGGCAGAAGGAGCCGGACGTTTGCCTTTTCGGAAAGAGGCTCTGCCGAGAACGAGCGCCGTGAGATATGCCGTCTGTGGTTAAGCACAGATGCCCAGTGCTGTTGTGCCTGTGGGTAGGGTGCACGGGGCCAGTGAAGACCAGCAAGAGCTTTCAGGGCTGGTCCCTTCCTTGTGGGAGAAGGAGCCGGACGTTTGCCTTTTCGGAAAGAGGCTCTGCCGAGAGCGAACGCAGTGAGATGCTGAGTCTCTGGGAAAGCACAGATGCCCAGTGCTGTTGTGCCTGTGGGTAAGGTGTTTGGGGATGGTTAAGACCAGCAAGAGCTTTCAGGGCTGGCCCCTTCCTTGTGGGAGAAGGAGCCGGACGTTTGCCTTTTCGGAAAGAGGCTCTGCCGAGAACGAGCGCCGTGAGATATGCCGTCTGTGGTTAAGCACAGATGCCCAGTGCTGTTGTGCCTGTGGGTAGGGTGCACGGGGCCAGTGAAGACCAGCAAGAGCTTTCAGGGCTGGCCCCTTCCTTGTGGGAGAAGGAGCCGGACGTTTGCCTTTTCGGAAAGAGGCTCTGCCGAGAACGAGCGCCGTGAGATGCTGAGTCTCTGGGAAAGCACAGATGCCCAGTGCTGTTGTGCCTGTGGGTAGGGTGCACGGGGCCAGTGAAGACCAGCAAGAGCTTTCAGGGCTGGCCCCTTCCTTGTGGGAGAAGGAGCCGGACGTTTGCCTTTTCGGAAAGAGGCTCTGCCGAGAGCGAACGCAGTGAGATGCTGAGTCTCTGGGAAAGCACAGATGCCCAGTGCTGTTGTGCCTGTGGGTAGGGTGTTTTGGGGATGGTTAAGACCAGCAAGAGCTTTCAGGGCTGGCCCCTTCCTTGTGGGAGAAGGAGCCGGACGTTTGCCTTTTCGGAAAGAGGCTCTGCCGAGAACGAGCGCCGTGAGATGCTGAGTCTCTGGGAAAGCACAGATGCCCAGTGCTGTTGTGCCTGTGGGTAGGGTGCACGGGGCCAGTGAAGACCAGCAAGAGCTTTCAGGGCTGGCCCCTTCCTTGTGGGAGAAGGAGCCGGACGTTTGCCTTTTCGGAAAGAGGCTCTGCCGAGAACGAGCGCCGTGAGATATGCCGTCTGTGGTTAAGCACAGATGTCCAGTGCTGTTGTGCCTGTGGGTAGGGTGCACGGGGCCAGTGAAGACCAGCAAGAGCTTTCAGGGCTGGCCCCTTCCTTGTGGGAGAAGGAGCCGGACGTTTGCCTTTTCGGAAAGAGGCTCTGCCGAGAACGAGCGCCGTGAGATGCTGAGTCTCTGGGAAAGCACAGATGCCCAGTGCTGTTGTGCCTGTGGGTAGGGTGCACGGGGCCAGTGAAGACCAGCAAGAGCTTTCAGGGCTGGCCCCTTCCTTGTGGGAGAAGGAGCCGGACGTTTGCCTTTTCGGAAAGAGGCTCTGCCGAGAACGAGCGCCGTGAGATATGCCGTCTGTGGTTAAGCACAGATGCCCAGTGCTGTTGTGCCTGTGGGTAGGGTGCACGGGGCCAGTGAAGACCAGCAAGAGCTTTCAGGGCTGGCCCCTTCCTTGTGGGAGAAGGAGCCGGACGTTTGCCTTTTCGGAAAGAGGCTCTGCCGAGAGCGAACGCAGTGAGATGCTGAGTCTCTGGGAAAGCACAGATGCCCAGTGCTGTTGTGCCTGTGGGTAGGGTGCACGGGGCCAGTGAAGACCAGCAAGAGCTTTCAGGGCTGGCCCCTTCCTTGTGGGAGAAGGAGCCGGACGTTTGCCTTTTCGGAAAGAGGCTCTGCCGAGAGCGAACGCAGTGAGATGCTGAGTCTCTGGGAAAGCACAGATGCCCAGTGCTGTTGTGCCTGTGGGTAGGGTGCACGGGGCCAGTGAAGACCAGCAAGAGCTTTCAGGGCTGGCCCCTTCCTTGTGGGAGAAGGAGCCGGACGTTTGCCTTTTCGGAAAGAGGCTCTGCCGAGAACGAGCGCCGTGAGATATGCCGTCTGTGGTTAAGCACAGATGCCCAGTGCTGTTGTGCCTGTGGGTAGGGTGCACGGGGCCAGTGAAGACCAGCAAGAGCTTTCAGGGCTGGCCCCTTCCTTGTGGGAGAAGGAGCCGGACGTTTGCCTTTTCGGAAAGAGGCTCTGCCGAGAACGAGCGCCGTGAGATATGCCGTCTGTGGTTAAGCACAGATGCCCAGTGCTGTTGTGCCTGTGGGTAGGGTGCACGGGGCCAGTGAAGACCAGCAAGAGCTTTCAGGGCTGGCCCCTTCCTTGTGGGAGAAGGAGCCGGACGTTTGCCTTTTCGGAAAGAGGCTCTGCCGAGAACGAGCGCCGTGAGATGCTGAGTCTCTGGGAAAGCACAGATGCCAAGTGCTGTTGTGCCTGTGGGTAGGGTGCACGGGGCCGGTGAAGACCAGCAAGAGCTTTCAGGGCTGGCCCCTTCCTTGTGGGAGAAGGAGCCGGACGTTTGCCTTTTCGGAAAGAGGCTCTGCCGAGAACGAGCGCCGTGAGATGCTGAGTCTCTGGGAAAGCACAGATGCCCAGTGCTGTTGTGCCTGTGGGTAGGGTGCACGGGGACAAAGAAGACCAGCAAGCACTTTCAGGGCTGGCCCCTTCCTTATGGGAGAAGAAGCCGGACGTTTGCCTTTTCGGAAAGAGGCTCTGCCGAGAACGAGCGCCGTGAGATATGCCGTCTGTGGTTAAGCACAGATGCCCAGTGCTGTTGTGCCTGTGGGTAGGGTGCACGGGGCCAGTGAAGACCAGCAAGAGCTTTCAGGGCTGGCCCCTTCCTTGTGGGAGAAGGAGCCGGACGTTTGCCTTTTCGGAAAGAGGCTCTGCCGAGAACGAGCGCCGTGAGATATGCCATCTGTGGTTAAGCACAGATGCCCAGTGCTGTTGTGCCTGTGGGTAGGGTGCACGGGGCCAGTGAAGACCAGCAAGAGCTTTCAGGGCTGGCCCCTTCCTTGTGGGAGAAGGAGCCGGACGTTTGCCTTTTCGGAAAGAGGCTCTGCCGAGAACGAGCGCCGTGAGATGCTGAGTCTCTGGGAAAGCACAGATGCCCAGTGCTGTTGTGCCTGTGGGTAGGGTGCACGGGGCCAGTGAAGACCAGCAAGAGTTTTCAGGGCTGGCCCCTTCCTTGTGGGAGAAGGAGCCGGACGTTTGCCTTTTCGGAAAGAGGCTCTGCCGAGAACGAGCGCCGTGAGATATGCCGTCTGTGGTTAAGCACAGATGCCCAGTGCTGTTGTGCCTGTGGGTAGGGTGCACGGGGCCAGTGAAGACCAGCAAGAGCTTTCAGGGCTGGCCCCTTCCTTGTGGGAGAAGGAGCCGGACGTTTGCCTTTTCGGAAAGAGGCTAGCCGAGAACGAGCGCCGTGAGATGCTGAGTCTCTGGGAAAGCACAGATGCCAAGTGCTGTTGTGCCTGTGGGTAGGGTGCACGGGGCCGGTGAAGACCAGCAAGAGCTTTCAGGGCTGGCCCCTTCCTTGTGGGAGAAGGAGCCGGACGTTTGCCTTTTCGGAAAGAGGCTCTGCCGAGAACGAGCGCCGTGAGATGCTGAGTCTCTGGGAAAGCACAGATGCCCAGTGCTGTTGTGCCTGTGGGTAGGGTGCACGGGGACAAAGAAGACCAGCAAGCACTTTCAGGGCTGGCCCCTTCCTTATGGCAGAAGGAGCCGGACGTTTGCCTTTTCGGAAAGAGGCTCTGCCGAGAACGAGCGCCGTGAGATATGCCGTCTGTGGTTAAGCACAGATGCCCAGTGCTGTTGTGCCTGTGGGTAGGGTGCACGGGGCCAGTGAAGACCAGCAAGAGCTTTCAGGGCTGGTCCCTTCCTTGTGGGAGAAGGAGCCGGACGTTTGTCTTTTCGGAAAGAGGCTCTGCCGAGAGCGAACGCAGTGAGATGCTGAGTCTCTGGGAAAGCACAGATGCCCAGTGCTGTTGTGCCTGTGGGTAAGGTGTTTGGGGATGGTTAAGACCAGCAAGAGCTTTCAGGGCTGGCCCCTTCCTTGTGGGAGAAGGAGCCGGACGTTTGCCTTTTCGGAAAGAGGCTCTGCCGAGAACGAGCGCCGTGAGATGCTGAGTCTCTGGGAAAGCACAGATGTCCAGTGCTGTTGTGCCTGTGGGTAGGGTGCACGGGGCCAGTGAAGACCAGCAAGAGCTTTCAGGGCTGGCCCCTTCCTTGTGGGAGAAGGAGCCGGACGTTTGCCTTTTCGGAAAGAGGCTCTGCCGAGAACGAGCGCCGTGAGATATGCCGTCTGTGGTTAAGCACAGATGCCCATTGCTGCTGTGCCGGTGGGTAGGGTGCACGGGGACAGTGAAGACCAGCAAGAGCTTTCAGGGCTGGCCCCTTCCTTGTGGGAGAAGGAGCCGGACGTTTGCCTTTTCGGAAAGAGGCTAGCCGAGAACGAGCTCAGTGAGATGCTGAGTCTCTGGGAAAGCACAGATGCCCAGTGCTGTTGTGCCTGTGGGTAGGGTGCACGGGGACAGTGAAGACCAGCAAGAGCTTTCAGGGCTGGCCCCTTCCTTGTGGGAGAAGGAGCCGGACGTTTGCCTTTTCGGAAAGAGGCTCTGCCGAGAACGAGCGCCGTGAGATATGCCGTCTGTGGTTAAGCACAGATGCCCAGTGCTGTTGTGCCTGTGGGTAGGGTGCACGGGGCCAGTGAAGACCAGCAAGAGCTTTCAGGGCTGGCCCCTTCCTTGTGGGAGAAGGAGCCGGACGTTTGCCTTTTCGGAAAGAGGCTCTGCCGAGAACGAGCGCCGTGAGATATGCCGTCTGTGGTTAAGCACAGATGCCCAGTGCTGTTGTGCCTGTGGGTAGGGTGCACGGGGCCAGTGAAGACCAGCAAGAGCTTTCAGGGCTGGCCCCTTCCTTGTGGGAGAAGGAGCCGGACGTTTGCCTTTTCGGAAAGAGGCTCTGC